>NC_060209.1:16341730-16941923 GCF_021130785.1 Homalodisca vitripennis | reverse complement strand
ACCATTGGTAGAACTTTTTGAAAATATTAAATTACCATAATCCTTTGACCCGTTTCAAAATGGCGTCTGTTTAAAATGATTAAAGTCAAAAAACAATAACAATTATAATACAAAATGCATAGGATACCAAATATTTAGTCATTTTTATACCAGTTCCAACGGTACCTTTTTCAAAGAAACCCATCAACGCATAAGCGAGCACGGCCACTTTAAAAATACGCTTGTACATGCCGGGAGTAACTAAGATTCTGTATTTTACAGGCATCAGCTGTTTAAATATGTTATAAAAATTTTACAAGATACCAACTATTTTGAAATTTGTATGACAATTCCAATGGTACTTTTTCCAACGAAATCCATCAACGCGTAAGCGATCACGACCAGTTTAAAGATACGCTTGTACATGCCGGGAGCAACTAAGATTCTGTATTTGACAGGCATCAGCTGTTTAAATATGTTATAAAAATTTTACAAGAAACCAACTATTTTGAAATTTGTATGACAATTCCAATGGTACTTTTACCAACGAAATCCATCAACGCGTAAGCGATCACGACCAGTTTACAGATACGCTTGCACAAACCGGGAGCACCAAACATGTCCCAGTTGAGAGGTATCAGCTGTTTGCTCAT
This sequence comes from Homalodisca vitripennis, assembly GCF_021130785.1. Classification (NCBI taxonomy): domain Eukaryota; kingdom Metazoa; phylum Arthropoda; class Insecta; order Hemiptera; family Cicadellidae; genus Homalodisca; species Homalodisca vitripennis. The sequence continues at coordinate 16,941,291 of NC_060209.1, read as the reverse complement.
TTTTATTTGTAGGACAACATTCCAAAGTATTGGAACACTTTTACTGAACACCCTGTATATAAACACAAATAACATACAGAATCATTCATTATGAGTGTATGGATCATTGCCACACTTAGTAATACAGTAGAAGGCTTATCAGCGGAAATATAAAGAAATTCCGAGTACATTGGTATCTTAACATCACAGTTAAATTAAGTGTTAAATGATGCTTTAGCATCGTGACTACCCACAATATTAACTGTAACATATTTACGTGATAACAACGGGACATGTTGGTGTTTTATGGTCGTACAATACGAAAGTGCAAACGTCTACAGCTAACCTAAACAGCGATGGAGGGTCAATACGGCAAAGGGTCGCAATTACCTTTGTACAGCCCGAGCTTTCGTACGTATTTAGGTCAATAGTTTCTACTGCACTTACTGTAGATCGCGCACTGCACTTTTTCGCTATCAACTCGTCGTTCAATTTTTCAAATATGTTTTAACCTCCAAATTTATTAGTTTTTACTAACTGACATATTTACATGTAATTATCACAGTATTGAAGACGTGAGTTGGGAAATGCCAATATTCTCAACTCTGACACAAAACGTTGTTCTGCACATCTTCAGTGAAGTTTACAAATTTGTGCCACGACTGTCCATATCACGTTTGTCTGTATTTATCAAATCGGTCCCAGAATAATATTAAATCTATTCGAAAATATTATTTTAACGGAAGTTTCGTTTACAATTAAGTCCGCCATGTTCAGGACCAGCGAAATTACTAAAACATTTCCAACCAAAAGTTTTTAATTTTCGACGAATATCTTTTCAACTCAGAGTATTATTTCATTGCCATTAACATACCGTATAGTAATCCTCTAATAACATTAACCCTTCAAGCGGCCATTATCAATATTTTTGACGACTCAGATATTCACTAAACGTCATCGTCAAAAATGTTTATGTCTTTAAACTCATTTTGACGACGCTAATATCGATCAAATCGTATTATAACCTATACCGTTTGAAAGCCCATGAGTTTTTCTTTATGTTTAATGGTTTTTCGATTTCTCATACTCTATACCAAACAATATTCTAAATCATTTTGATCAGCTGTTTCCAAGAAAAGTGTGTTTGCAGTGTTTGTTTTTGCTCAGATATACTTGTATGAATTTCGCTGTTTACAGTCTATGTTAACCCTTGTTTTCGTTTCAGTTCGTTGTTATGTACTCACTAATTGTTAGAAAAGATATTATTGAATGTAAATGTTGTTTATGTTTTCATAGAAGATAATCATTATTTTGACTTTCCTCTATACACGTAGATATTATGAATTTCTAAAAAAAACTTACAGTATTGTATATTTCTATGTTGTCCATGGCAAATATTTCTTGAAGTAGACTATTCTAAATGTTGTATTGCTCCTATATTTAGGATAATATAAAAAGTAAGAACATTTTTATATCAATGTGTTACATAAACTACCATAAATAGGACAAAATTTAAAATGTGCACTTATTCATAAAGATATCTTTTTTTAATTAATTAAACAGTTCAACATTATATATTTCTGTCTTCAGGACAAAAATTTCATACAATTTTGCTATTCTGAATTTAAAATGTTTGTGATATTTCAATTACTACATAGGCGTACTTTATTGCAAAAGTTTGTTTTTTGTTTAACTTTTTTTAATTTCTAAACTTAGACATTGTTTTTCTGACTCCGTAGTTACACAGTCTGAAAGAAAAGTTCTTTGCTAAAGAAGGTGGTAGATAACACTTCATATTTATTATAACTTTTACAAGGACAATCTGCAATATCTCACAAAACGGGTATGCATTTTACAAAATATGATGGACGCTGGAGGGTTAAGTAGAGAATTGCGAAGGCAAGCAATGACTACTGTAAAGGTAAATCGTACTTATTACGTGCTAATGTAATATTTTATTGTTAACATGCTCGAACTGTGACTGACGTCATAAACGCTGTGGTAGACAGGTACGGCTGTCACGTGAAACCGAACCGCGCCGCGCCTAGACAAAGATACCACCACAGAAACGAATTTGTTTCGCGTATCCTGGCCGGGGAAGCGGCGACAAATGCGGCTGGAACACGAAAACTCTTAGTGTGGCGATAAGTGTAAGTGATGAAGTGCGAGATGACGTTAATGGGCCCGTGCCCAGCGGCTATCTGGGGGCCGTACTGAGATACCGACACGAGTACGGCGTGCGTGCCGTGCTCGCGGGGATAGATGATAGTCGTTACGTCAGTGTCGTAACGCTCTCCTGATAACTCTGTTCACCACCGATCCAAGCTCGAACCCGAGTGGTCTAATTACCACCGAATAGTGTGATTCTAAAGCCGCGTTTACACCAGATGTTGAAGACAATTTGTGTGCGATTTTCCGATTATGACATTTTGTAGACGACTCAATGTTGCAGACAAAACACAGGGTTCCTTCTGTGTCTTAAAACTTTTGTTTGCAACACGAAAGCGAAACACTCAGTCAAGATAGAGAAGGATGTGTGATTGCAGCAGCACGATGTGTGATTTTAGCTAACCAACGAGCACCCCGTAGGTACTGGGCAAGGCCGTCTTTAAACGCAAGATCTGTGTTCAATGGAAGTGACTTATTAAAATATTTAAATAAAGATGACTGGGATCTGTTGGCAGGTAACTGGTTTTTGTCTTTTTTAGATACTCCTGAACCACTAATGTTTTTGTAAAATTGTGTGGTTACGTTCCGTAATTTGTTTTATACCTCTGCTTGTTAATTTTTAATCCCTCCCAATATTGCACTCCATACGTGGTTCTGTACGGGCGGAGGGAGCGGGGAGGGGATGTCTGCAACTTTTGTCGACGGCAAATGTTGGCGACACAAGTCGCAATTCTTTTATCTTTACCGAGTCTCGGTGGAAAACAAAAACTGCGTTGCAGACGCTGTCTGCAACACATATTGTTGCCGACAAAATAAAAGACGTTTAGTGAAAAGTTGTCAACAACTGTCGTAATCACGTGTCTGCAACTCCGGTGTGAACGCGGCTTAAGTACAATACAAAGCTAAACAAATGTTAAGACGCGAAATGCACTTAAACGCTTTGTCGTCAAAATGGTGGCTACAAAAGACATTTCAATTTTCTTACAGAGGCGGTAGGCTATGTCCTCCGGTTACCACAGAGAATAATTAATAACCCCCTACGACCTTTAATGTGATTTTCAACAATACACGTAATAACTCACCTGTAGAGCTCAGATGTAGAGTAGCGAGCGAGGAAGGCCTGGGCGCCACGACACAGAGAGGCAAGTGCACGACCCGAGTGGAGGGGGCGCCTCCAGACCCACAGACGGACTGACAGACAACAGCTGTTCACTGTCAGACCGAGCGGCCGATGACGTCATACGACCTTGGCGGTCCCGGTAGGTAGTGGCGGTAGCGGCAGCGGCGAGCTGTCTATCGCATCTCCCCTACTACTGACTTACTACTGGCCATCATCACCGATCCAGACATAATTACTGCCCCCTTCGTCTGCCGTCAGAATACGCTAGACACGTAAAACGATGTTGTGCAATCTTAGGCTACTGCTATACACAGCCGTGTACACACGAATATACTTTATGTAATACCAACAGTACAGATTCTCGTGCAATCTTACTGCTATACACAGCCGTGTACACACGAATATACTTTATGTAATACCAACAGTACAGATTCTCGTGCAATCTTACTGCTATACACAGCCGCGTACACACGAATATACTTTATATAATACCAACAGTACAGATTCTCGTGCAATCTTACTGCTATACACAGCCGTGTACACACGAATATACTTTATGTAATACCAACAGTACAGATTCTCGTGCAATCTTACTGCTATACACAGCCGTGTACACATGAATATACTTTATGTAATACCAACAGTACAGATTCTCGTGCAATCTTACTGCTATACACAGCCGTGTACACACGAATATACTTTATGTAATACCAACAGTACAGATTCTCGTGCAATCTTACTGCTATACACAGCCGTGTACACACGAATATACTTTATGTAATACCGACAGTACAGATTCTCGTGCAATCTTACTGCTATACACAGCCGTGTACACACGAATATACTTTATGTAATACCAACAGTACAGATTCTCGTGCAATCTTACTGCTATACACAGCCGTGTACACACGAATATACTTTATGTAATACCAACAGTACAGATTCTCGTGCAATCTTACTGCTATACACAGCCGTGTACACACGAATATACTTTATGTAATACCAACAGTACAGATTCTCGTGCAATCTTACTGCTATACACAGCCGTGTACACACGAATATACTTTATGTAATACCAACAGTACAGATTCTCGTGCAATCTTACTGCTATACACAGCCGTGTACACACGAATATACTTTATGTAATACCAACAGTACAGATTCTCGTGCAATCTTACTGCTATACACAGCCGTGTACACACGAATATACTTTATGTAATACCAACAGTACAGATTCTCGTGCAATCTTACTGCTATAACACAGCCGTGTACACACGAATATACTTGCTGTAATACCGACAGTACAGATTCTCGAATGTTCGGGAATCAAAGTGACTACAACGACGGAAAATGTTTTTTTTCATGATGCTCGATTATCCTTGTGCTAGATATGAAAATATCAGGCTACATCTACTTATATATATATATATATACATATATATATATATATATATATATATATATATATGTATGTATGTATATCCTCATTTAACATACGGGCTGAGACTGTGGGGCAGCTGTTCTAAATACAAATTTGAAAGAGTATTTAGAATTCAAAAGAAAGGGGTCCGAATAATTTCAAAATTGAAATTCAGAGATTCGTGTAAACATTCCTTCAGGGAGTTTGAATTGCTGACTTGCCCTGTCTCTACATCCTTGAGGTTGCTCTGCACTGCCGATGCAAGTGTGAGTTGGTCCAAGGCAGGGACGTTCACCAATATGGGACGTTCGAACGTTTACCATCCGAGGTTGACGTAAGGTCATAAGCTCCCTTATGAGAAAAAATTTAAATGATCCTAAAAATTCAAAGCTTGATTGAGAAACTTATTTGGTTCCTCGATTGGTGTCGAGGGTGTTCTACTCTGTTGAAGAGTTTATGATGAGCCGTTGAAGTTAATTGAAATGATTTGGTCAAGTCCTTCAGTTCTGTCCTCAGAATTGTAATCAGCATAGCTGAAAACTATTTAATGGCTGAAATGACGTGTATTTAAATTGATTTATACAGTTCAATTTATTTTACTACAAGTACTATATTGACGATTGTATACAATGTTCTTAAATTGTGAACGTAATAAAGATGTATTATTATTATTATTATTATTATTATTACTACAGATGGGCCAAGGGATCTGCGCGTGCGCGCATGATGGGTGGGCGGGGAAGAGGGGCGTCTTTTCCAAGAACATTCGGGTTTCCTTTAGAACCCATCCTTCGGAATTCTCGTGACACAAGAGACAAGAACTGTATTCAGTCGTCTCATGGTCATATTCAAATAAAAGAAGTTCCGATAGTTCTTTGAAATCAATGACAAAATGACGGCGCGTGGATGACGTCAAAGTTTCGTGGATGGCTAGTGGAGCCTCGGCCTTAAAGAGACTCAGTATAAAGACCGTCTCATACTGAAAGTCTAACCATCCGATGGATGGATTTTGTATATTGGACGTCCACGGGGTACTACTCCACACCACAAACGTCCATCCAGCGGATGGAAGGACGAATTTGTTTGCATCTCGTATTTCAGCTCAGTTGCAACCTCCGTCAGGGAAACATTGAAATAATAGAAACCGTAAAGACTACAGTCCTGCCCTTCAATTAGCAAAAGAAAACATTTGGTGAACCCCATTAGTAAAGAAAAGAAAATCGTTCGAGGGATTCCACAATTTGATGGCGGATTTCAATTTGCAGAAGTGCTCAAATTGCAAAAGCAAGCGATTCGAATAATCGCTCATTTGAATTTCAGAGACTCTTAAAGAGACGCCTTCAAAACGTTGCAGTTGTTGGCTCTGCCAAGTCTCTACATTTTCGAAACAACATTGCTCTGTATGTCTAAATGTACCATGACAACTGGCCAAGACATGCATTCGTATGGAATAGAGGTAGGGGAAACTACCGAACTGGTAGGCACAGAACGGTGGTTCACGAACATCTGCCCTCACAGGCAGGTGTTGCCCTTCAACTACAAGCTGCCCAGTTGGATAAAGATTGTTGCAACACCCAATGTGCAAAAACAATAATGAGAGCTGCCGTTTATTCAGTGTTTGTATTGTTGGCTATTCGCTTGAGAACCTCAACGTGGGCCATGTCTTGTCACAGTATAACTGCTCTAAATCAGTTACCTTTAATTTGATTTAAATAATTTTGGTGTCATTAGATTTGTGATACAACTCTCTAAAAACTGTTATTCTTGTCGTTCTTAAACTACAAGTTTTCAAGAAATTCAAAGTTTAAAAGTTTCAATGTCCGCCATTTTGAAAATACTACAGATAATTTCATGGTATTCTTTTCAGTAACTGGCCTCGTCATCACAAACATTTGAATCATATTTTGTATAATGCAATTTATTACTTTTTAAGATATTAATTTGTTTATAAAAAACACATACAGACAGACAGATATGAAACTAAGCATCGGAGACCCATGTTCATATGGTGAAATACGTTTGTCTTTACCTGAGCAATAACGTGGTATACCTTTGTCCAGAGAGTTATGGGACACTCTGTATATTCAAATTAGAAAGGCTGCAAAATAACGTACCTTCATCCGCCATTATTTTAACATATTTAAGTTTTTAACATCATTTAGACACTCCTCGTATGAAAAATTATGAATATATAATTTACTTAATTATAAATATATTTTCAAACTTCAACTAAGATACTGCCATATAACACATTCTTACTCCATAATGTACGGTAATTTCAGTACCCAATGTGTTTTTATTACAACACTAACATCGACTGACCGTTTCATCAAGAATTTGTGCTATCCAAAGGAGACTCTTTTAATTTGATTTGTATCATCGATATAATAATATTAAATACACGTCATTATGATGAGATCAACAAAATTATGTATCAATTAATACAGAATCAGAATAGCATTGATATGAAACATTCTTTTAATAAGATTCACATTCATTATAATGTTATGCACTATAAAATGTATAGTAAATAACACATTTTTAAAACATTAAAATTAGTCAGTTGTGGAGTTATCACTAAAAGAAGAATATAAATTCTATATATCAATCAAGAAATATAAAATAAATAACAAAAGATATTTAAAGCATGAAATACAAAAACAGGAAGTTCATATTTAAATTGTTTCAGGTATACTGTACATTTTGAGGGAACACTGCCTACAATATTTATAACAAAAACACCTTCGCTGAAAAAATTTGTCACTCGAACAAGACAAAACTAACTGAATTTAAAGCGTTTTAAGTTTACTATTAGCAATAACGCGTAAGACACACATTAATAAGTAATGGATTACACAGTGCAGTGATAGTACACAAAAATATTATTTTACACAAGCAAACTGAGAAATTTCAATGCGAACAAAAATATATAAAATACAGGGTGTTCACAAAAGGATGTCACATACTTCGTGGCTGATAGTGCTCATCGTTAAAAAAAAAGCTATAAAGAAAGTTCGTCGCTAGCCTACATTTCGTTTTTTTTTTTTTTTTTTTTTTTTTTTTTTTTTATTATTAATATCTTTAGAACTAGTAAAGCTACGTATATCAAATATAACACATAGAAATTAATAAATAAGAGGAAACTTAAAAAATATTGGCGTGGTCTGCTTTAATATTAAAACAATGGCGACTGTCGAAAGTCAAATAACGGGAAAAAACCAGTTATAATTATAAAAGATGTCCAAGGTATCAACTATTTTTAAAAAATTTATAACAAATTTAACGGTACTTTTTTCAATGAAACCCATCAGCGCATAAGCGAGCACGATCACGTTTGAGGTACGTTTGCACAAGCCGGGAGCAACAAACAGCTGATGCCTCTCAACTGTGACATGTTTGTTGCTCCCGGCTTGTGCAAACGTACCTCAAACGTGATCGTCCTCGCTTATGCGTTGATGGGTTTCATTGAAAAAAGTACCGTTGCACTAGTCACTAAAGTATACTAACTTTATTGACTCCATATTTCACGGGTTTTACTAGGCGTTGATGAATTAGTAAGGGCATCTTCTTTTAATATATATTTAATTAATTCACTACACAAAATAACGTACTTCCCTTATGCATGGCAAACTTATAATTACTCCCTATTATATTTCATTATTACCAAGTATATTTAACATTAAATTAATGTTTTCTGTAAAAAGAACAGTGAACTCTGTAATAAAAAGAATGTTCCCCATATCAATAGTAAACTATCATCATAAAATAACGTGAAGGAAAAGGATTTTTAAGAACATTTGCCATCGTTCAGTGGTACAAAAAAAAACAATAATTGCTCCCTATTATATTTAATTATTACCAAGTATATTTAACATTAAATTAATGTTTTCTGTAAAAAACAGTTAAATCTGTAATAAAAAGAATGTTCCCCATATCAATAGTAAACTATCGTCATAAAATAACGTGAAGGAAACAGGATGTTTTCGAACATTTGCCATCGTTCAGTGGTACAAAAAAACCAGTAAGAACCACTGGTAGGTGGTTTGTCGACGAATGCAGACCTATTGTGACCTGTACTCTGTGTTTAGTGTTTTATAAATTGCATATTTTAGAGTTAGTGGAGTTAACACACAACATGGTGGTTGTGATTCCTGACTTACGCGTGTCACAACGCTCTGGTACGAATTGTTTATTTTAGCCTGGTTTGTAATTATGTGTTAGGTTAGTTATTTACCTGAAGAAGAGATCAGATTGCAGATCTCGAAACACAACGTTACTGACTTTTTATATCACTGAACGACGGCAAATTGCCAGAAAAAATCCTGTTTCCTTCACAATCCTCCACAAAACGTCAGACATAAAATAATGCATACAATTGTGTATAAATTAGTGTATTTACTACGCAAAATATTAAATAATGTGTATTACTTTGGTGAATAAGTAGTAAAACTTCCTACATTAAGAAGTAATTTTCCTGGGTTGTTTAATTACGATTAATTTTATATTTTATAAGCATTCGCTACAGGAAACAGTAAACTTCTTACATTAAATAACGTATTCTCTACGTATACACCAGTAAATTATGGCTACGCAAAATAGAACAGAGTGTTCTCCACGGAAAAATGTTCGTTCCCAAATTATTTTGGAAATTTTCCATTACGTAAATGTATGTTAATTCGTTTATAAAAAAATATGTCACTACGCTAATAATATCCATTTATTGAGTACACGATTGTGGACTAATGGGGGTTTAACTTGAATCGATATTATAACGAGAACCCGGATCTAATAAAGCCAGTTTCGACGGATGATGATGATGGATCGTTTGTCTAGAATCCGACTCAGATAAGGATTAACGACAGCGCAGCGCTGGTGTTTCCCAACACATGGTCGGCGATAGTGAGTAGTGAGTGAACTGCAGGTTAGTAGGGTCAGACGCTGAGTCTGCCATAATATAACCGGAAACAACCGGGTAACAGAATCTGCTGAGTGCGCGCGCGCGTGGGGGCAACAGTCACCAGCCAACACTCGCACACTGGTCGTAGGAATTTTCCAGCCGTTGAGTTTACTACCAGCGCACCGTGTAAAACACAAAACAAAACATTCGTGAGATAAATAATTGCCATTCAAGTTGGCAAATAGATTTACAACAGATAAAATAATACATTCGTCCGTGCAGTAAGACAACATCGCATTGCGATTGCCACTTAAAACCGTATGTAACGCAAATCAATTCACACTTAAAACTTATTATCCCAAATTTTTTTAGTGTGAACACCGTCCTATCCATATGGCTACAGTGGACTGTTAGGGTTTAAAAATTACTAAATAACAAGTTAAAAATCACAAAAACAACAAAAGTATTGTGATCTCTACTGTAGGTAAACAATAGGTATACAAAAACAATCCTAAACTACAACAACAGTGCGTAATACAATTTTTCTCAAATTTGAGCAATTCTGTTAAAATAAATCACTCAAATGAGTATTTTATGCTACCAAGCGGCTTGACAATTAGTTGTGATTAATCACTCCGGACCGCTTAGAAGTGACTGTCGGTCGCTAAGCGCTTTGCTGCAAATTGGGTCTTCTAAGTTGACTTTATATAGGAGTTGACAAAATAATCCACTCTGGTATTGATCTAATTACTTCCTCAACTTCTGGCGGTCGACTTGTAATCGCGTTCCCTTACGTTTCGGAATGGGGTTCTGTAGAGCGACCTCATCTCACGAAATCAACTCATTGTCGGCTGCGACAAGGCTAGGCTATCCTTCAACAGACTGGCTCAATACCGTCTTGTCCGTACTTTTGACCGTCAACTTGTAATCGCGCTCCTTACGTTTCGGAATGGTGTTCTGTAGAACGACCTCATCTCACGAAATCAACTCATTGTCGGCTACGACAAGGCTAGGCTATCCTTCAACAGCCTGGCTCGATACGTATTTTTGACCGTCAACTTGTAATCGCGCTCCTTACGTTTCGGAATGGTGTTCTGTAGAACGACCTCATCTCACGAAATCAACTCATTGTCGGCTGCGACAAGGCTAGGCTATCCTTCAACAGACTGGCTCGATACGTATTTTTGACCGTCAACTTGTAATCGCGCTCCTTACGTTTCGGAATGGTGTTCTGTAGAACGACCTCATCTCACGAAATCAACTCATTGTCGGCTGCGACAAGGCTAGGATATCCTTCAACAGACTGGCTCAATACGTATTTTTGACCGTCAAACTTGTAATCGCGCTCCTTACGTTTCGGAATGGTGTTCTGTAGAACGACCTCATCTCACGAAATCAACTCATTGTCGGCCTGCGACAAGGCTAGGATATCCTTCAACAGACTGGCTCAATACTATTTTTGACCGTTGACTTGTAATCGCGTTCCTTACGTTTCGGAATGGTGTTCTGTAGAACGACCTCATCTCACGAAATCAACTCATTGTCGGCTGCGACAAGGCTAGGCTATCCTTCAACAGACTGGCTCGATACGTATTTTTGACCGTCAACTTGTAATCGCGCTCCTTACGTTTCGGAATGGTGTTTCTGTAGAACGACCTCATCTCACGAAATCAACTCATTGTCGGCTGCGACAAGGCTAGGATATCCTTCAACAGACTGGCTCAATACGTATTTTTGACCGTTGACTTGTAATCGCGTTTCCTTACGTTTCGGAATGGTGTTATGTAGAGCGACCTCATCTCACGAAACCAGCAAACTTTGGCTGCGACAAGGCAAGTATATCCTTCAACAGACTGGCTCAATACCGTCTTGTCCGTATTATTGACCGTTGACTTTTTATCGCGTTCCCTTTACGTTTTAGGATGGGGCTCTGTAGAGCGACCTCATCTCACGAAACCAGCAAACTTTGGCTGCGACAAGGCAAGTTATATCCTTCAACAGACTGGCTCAATACCGTCTTGTCCGTACTTTTTGACCGTCAACTTGTAATCGCGCTCCTTACGTTTCGGAATGGTGTTCTGTAGAACGACCTCATCTCACGACGAAAATCAATCATTGTCGGCTACGACAAGGCTAGGCTATCCTTCAACAGCCTGGCTTCGATACGTATTTTTGACCGTCAACTTGTAATCGCGCTCCTTACGTTTCGGGAATGGTGTTCTGTAGAACGACCTCATCTCACGAAATCAACTCATTGTCGGCTGCGACAAGGCTAAGGCTATCCTTCAACAGACTGGCTCGATACGTATTTTTGACCGTCAACTTGTAATCGCGCTCCTTACGTTTCGGAATGGTGTTCTGTAGAACGACCTCATCTCACGAAATCAACTCATTGTCGGCTGCGACAAGGCTAGGCTATCCTTCAACAGACTGGCTCGATTACGTATTTTTGACCGTCAACTTGTAATCGCGCTCCTTACGTTTCGGAATGGTGTTCTGTAGAACGACCTCATCTCACGAAATCAAACTCATTGTCGGCTGCGACAAGGCTAGGATATCCTTCAACAGACTGGCTCAATACGTATTTTTGACCGTTTGACTTGTAATCGCGTTCCTTACGTTTCGGAATGGTGTTCTGTAGAACGACCTCATCTCACGAAATCAACTCATTGTCGGCTGCGACAAGGCTAGGCTATCCTTCAACAGACTGGCTCGATACGTATTTTTGACCGTCAACTTGTAATCGCGCTCCTTACGTTTCGGAATGGTGTTCTGTAGAACGACCTCATCTCACGAAATCAACTCATTGTCGGCTGCGACAAGGCTAGGATATCCTTCAACAGACTGGCTCAATACGTATTTTTTGACCGTCAACTTGTAATCGCGCTCCTTACGTTTCGGAATGGTGTTCTGTAGAACGACCTCATCTCACGAAATCAACTCATTTGTCGGCTGCGACAAGGCTAGGATATCCTTCAACAGACTGGCTCAATACGTATTTTTGACCGTTGACTTGTAATCGCGTTCCTTACGTTTCGGAATGGTGTTATGTAGAGCGACCTCATCTCACGAAATCAACTCATTGTCGGCTGCGACAAGGCTAGGCTAATCCTTCAACAGACTGGCTCAATACGTATTTTTGACCGTCAACTTGTAATCGCGCTCCTTACGTTTCGGAATGGTGTTCTGTAGAACGACCTCATCTCACGAAATCAACTCATTGTCGGCTGCGACAAGGCTAGGATATCCTTCAACAGACTGGCTCAATACGTATTTTTGACCGTTGACTTGTAATCGCGCTCCTTACGTTTCGGAATGGTGTTATGTAGAGCGACCTCATCTCACGAAACCAGCAAACTTTGGCTGCGACAAGGCAAGTATATCCTTCAACAGACTGGCTCAATACCGTCTTGTCCGTATTATTGACCGTTGACTTTTTATCGCGTTCCTTACGTTTCGGAATGGTGTTCTGTAGAACGACCTCATCTCACGAAACCAGCACACGTCGGCTGCGACAAAGCAAGTATATCCTTCAACAGACTGGCTCAATACCGTCTTGTCCGTATTACTGGCCGCCGGGTTGTCATCGCGTTCCCTTACGTTTATGAATGGACATGCTACTTCATCTCAAGACAAGTCAGAGTGTTGTCCTTCAACAACCTTCGTGCAACTTGGACGTAGCTTGTCACATTATACATTACGTTTGTAAAACTACAAATAAAACTTTTTCAAAATATTTTTGACTCGAATTAAATTTAAAATGACAACCAAATACTGCAGTTTACGTAATACTGTATTCTACTTTAAACTAAATACTGTAGTGCATAATAAATCAGGTACTCACTCAGTGCTAAAGAACAGCGACTCTCACCATGAAAGGTAATACTCACCTGGAAAAGAAATAAACTTTAGTTTTCCATACTGATCCCAGAATTAACTCGATTTAACATCAATGAAGGAACCACATAACAACATCAGTAAGAGAAAAAAACCATCTTACACCATGCAAACAGACTGAACCTTAATTTGATTGAAAACAAAATTGATGAGCACATAGAGCGTCTATAGGACGAACGATAGAAGCACGCAACGCCACATTATAACTTTCTAATTATTACAATTTACAACTTACTCAAATGAGTAGGAGCCGAGCCGGAGTGAAATACTCTGTAGCGTAACCTGGGTCCGAGTAGGCCGCGCCGCCGCCCTTGCTGACACACGACTTCGCACTCTTCAAGTGTTGTTACCAGTGCAAATTTAATTTTTCTCTATCTGTCAGCGGTTATCAGCTTCGCCCTAAATGTCGAGATACGAGCGAACGTTGCTTGTGTACCGATATCGTAAAAAAGTAGTCGCGATAGTGCCGTTATCAGTGCTAATACCGCTTCTAATAACTGCACTGCGGCGTCGATAACGATATATTTGCAATTGACAATTTGCTTCACTCCTCATTGCTATGCTATTATTGCATGTCAACTAATCGGAATTTTTCAATGCTCACAATATGTTTGCTCTTCACGGTATTCTGTACCGCAAACATTTTGTTCCTTGTGGTCTAAAACTATTAAAACCACTATTTATAAGAACTATTGATAAGGTATAAATAAGTACAAAACTAGTTACATTTTCAAGGTCAGCTTTATTCTATGAGCAGTTAGGCCACTTAACGAGAAATCCACAAGCAGTTATTTTTTTATCAGACGAACATGTAGAAAGCATCAGTACCCCGGGTATAGGGGGAAATGTGCCTATTCTGTAACCTGCAGACAGACTTCATTATAAAAAAATCATTTTACTTCAAATGTCTATTCGAACACCCCCCACCCCCTCTGAGGAATGGATGTCGGACAAGTTTTTCAATCTCAGAAATAAAATACCTAATACATTTTGGAATAATCAAATACGTTTTCTTTTCTTTTCTTTTTTTAAATATAAAAATATTTATTTTGGATTAAAAAAGCCAGTAAAAGAGGTTGAATTTTTATTAGCGTGGCATCCTAAATGACGGCGTCTAATTTATACAGAAGTCTGACCTTGCTTTAAGTGGTAGACGGCTTAAAATAGAAATCTAATTGGACCGTAAACTTCTTAGAGCCACCGGCGCTTCGAGAAAATCAGCCAAAACTGTAAATCACAAAACTGTTCAATATTAGCCTACTCCGAATATATTGGGGACGAAGAGATGTATTTTAAGACAACGGTTGTTTCGATCTGCACGGTCACAGTACGTAACGTATAAGAACTTCAGGTTACACCTTTTCCTATGAGACATCCATTTCATCGCAAACGCGTATATAATATTTTAGATTTTTTTCTTAATTGCAGCTTTGACAAATATTCACGTTGTGCGAAAATTATATATCCGCTGTCTTATTCTTGCACACATAGGCCTAAGTAAAACCTCATATTCTCAAGTATTTTAGGCTCGAGCCTGATTTTTTACCGCTGGCCATTCAGAAGATCAGTGAGTTGGTACAGTCTCAGGAAAATTAAAAGAAATCAAATATAAAAAGTCAATTAGAAAGATGAAAGGGTAGCCGTGACCTACAGATTTTGTTAGTTATAGCGTTAGTATTAATATATTTAGGTACAGTACAAACGGTTGAATGTGTATTGTACGTACAGATTTTGTTAATAATAACTTAAGTATTAATATATTTAGGCACAGCATACACGGTTGAATGTGTATTGTACCTAATATTTTGCTAGTATTAATATATTTAGGCATAATACACACGGTTGAAATAGTATTTTACCTACATATTTTGTTAGTAATAACGTTAGTATTAATATATTTAAAAACAGTACAAACTATTGAATGTGTATTGTACCTACACATTTTGTTAGTAATGACGTTAGTAATTAATATTCCAAAAAGTACACACGGTGAATGTGTATTGTACCTACAGATTGTGTTAGTAACAAAGTTAGTATTAATATATTTAAAACAGTACACACGGTTGAAAGTGTACTGTACCTACAAATTTTGTTAGTTAAAGCATTATTATTAATATATTTAAAACCCACGGTTAAAAATTATTCTACCTACATACTTGGATAGTAATAACTTATGGATAGTTATAATTGTTAGTATTAATATACTTAGAAATAGTACACACAGTACAATGTGTACTGAACAAGATACATCAATTCTTTACTTTTGCACATTTGTAATTTATTATTGCGCCCAGTATTAAGTAATTGTCAAAACAATAAAAAGTACAAGTGTATTAAATTAAACACCAGTTGTATTTAAATAAAAATAATCAAAACTGACATCTAACGTATAAAACGGAATTACACATAAAGGGGGTGTAATCAATTCCGCGCCGAAAGTCAAGGATATTACTCTTACATCTCAAGAACACTGAAATATCCCGGTTTTTGCTGTTTGCGAGGCGGTCTTTTGTTTATTTTCAATACTTTTAAGAATTTTGTAAATGAACAATGGGTTTTGAACAAAGAGACTCCGCTACACGAAGTACAAAAAAGCTCAGACCGGCTATTGCTTTCTTTGATGCGTTAGTGGTGGCTTTCACAACAACTCGGCTCCAGTGAAACACAAGTTTTTCCCTCGTTCCGAGAGATCTCTCACGAAGTTGTGGGAAACTCCGAGTAACAAGGATCACCGTGCAGACGGCTCCTTCCTGCACCCAAGTAATGTGGATTAGCACTGCTCTACTTCTAGGCTCCAGTGAAACACAAGTTTTTCCCTCGTTCCGAGAGATCTCTCACGAAGTTGTGGGAAACTCCGAGTAACAAGGATCACCGTGCAGACGGCTCCTTCCTGCACCCAAGTAATGTGGATTAGCACTGCTATATTCCTCGGCTACAGTGAAACACAAGTTTCTCCCTCGTTCCGAGAGATCTCTCACGAAGTTGTGGGAAACTCCGAGTAACAAGGATCACCGTGCAGACGGCTCCTTCCTGCACCCAAGTAATGTGGATTAGCACTGCTCTACTTCTAGGCTCCAGTGAAACACAAGTTTTTCCCTCGTTCCGAGAGATCTCTCACGAAGTTGTGGGAAACTCCGAGTAACAAGGATCACCGTGCAGACGGCTCCTTCCTGCACCCAAGTAATGTGGATTAGCACTGCTCTACTTCTAGGCTCCAGTGAAACACAAGTTTTTCCCTCGTTTCGAGAGATCTCTCACGAAGTTGTGGGAAACTCCGAGTAACAAGGATCACCGTGCAGACGGCTCCTTCCTGCACCCAAGTAATGTGGATTAGCACTGCTCTACTTCTCGGCTCCAGTGAACCACAAGTTTTTCCCTCGTTCCGAGAGATCTCTCACGAAGTTGTGGGAAACTCCGAGTAACAAGGATCACCGTGCAGACGGCTCCTTCCTGCGCCCAAGTAATGTGGATTAGCACTGCTCTACTTCTCGGCTCCAGTGAACCACAAGTTTTTCCCTCGTTCCGAGAGATCTCTCACGAAGTTGTGGGAAACTCCGAGTAACAAGGATCACCGTGCAGACGGCTCCTTCCTGCACCCAAGTAATGTAGATTAGCACTGCTCTACTTCTCGGCTCCAGTGAAACACAAGTTTTTCCCTCGTTCCGAGAGATCTCTCACGAAGTTGTGGGAAACTCCGAGTAACAAGGATCACCGTGCAGACGGCTCCTTCCTGCACCCAAGTAATGTGGATTAGCACTGCTCTATTTCTCGGCTCCAGTGAAACACAAGTTTTTCCCTCGTTCCGAGAGATCTCTCACGAAGTTGTGGGAAACTCCGAGTAACAAGGATCACCGTGCAGACGGCTCCTTCCTGCACCCAAGTAATGTGGATTAGCACTGCTCTACTTCTCGGCTCCAGTGAAACACAAGTTTTTCCCTCGTTCCGAGAGATCTCTCACGAAGTTGTGGGAAACTCCGAGTAACAAGGATCACCGTGCAGACGGCTCCTTCCTGCACCCAAGTAATGTGGATTAGCACTGCTCTACTGCTCTCGTGCACTTCATCTTTACCGTGTGAAACTCCGAGTTCACCGTGCAGACGGCTCCTTCCTGCACCCAAGTAATGTGATTAGCACTGAGAGTGAAACACAGTTCCGAGAGATACAAACTCCGAGTAACAAGGATCACCGTGCAGACGGCTCCTTCCTGCACCCAAGTAATGTGGATTAGCACTGCTCTACTTCTCGGCTCCAGTGAAACACAAGTTTTTCCTTCGTTCCGAGAGATCTCTCACGAAGTTGTGGGAAACTCCGAGTAACAAGGATCACCGTGCAGACGGCTCCTTCCTGCACCCAAGTAATGTGGATTAGCACTGCTCTACTTCTCGGCTCCAGTGAAACACAAGTTTTTCCCTCGTTCCGAGAGATCTCTCACGAAGTTGTGGGAAACTCCGAGTAACAAGGATCACCGTGCAGACGGCTCCTTCCTGCACCCAAGTAATGTGGATTAGCACTGCTCTACTTCTCGGCTCCAGTGAAACACAAGTTTTTCCCTCGTTCCGAGAGATCTCTCACGAAGTTGTGGGAAACTCCGAGTAACAAGGATCACCGTGCAGACGGCTCCTTCCTGCACCCAAGTAATGTGGATTAGCACTGCTCTATTTCTCGGCTCCAGTGAAACACAAGTGTTTCCCCCGTTCCGAGAGATCTCTCACGAAGTTGTGGGGAAACTCCGAGTAACAAGGATCACCGTGCAGACGACTCCTTCCTGCACCCAAGTAATGTGGATTAGCACTGCTCTACTTCTCGGCTCCAGTGAAACACAAGTTTTTCCCTCGTTCCGAGATATCTCTCACGAAGTTGTGGGAAACTGCGAGTAACAAGGATCACCGTGCAGACGACTCCTTCCTGCACCCAAGTAATGTGGATTAGCACTGCTCTACTTCTCGGCTCCAGTGAAACACAAGTTTTTCCCTCGTTCCGAGAGATCTCTCACGAAGTTGTGGGAAACTCCGAGTAACAAGGATCACCGTGCAGACGGCTCCTTCCTGCACCCAAGTAATGTGGATTAGCACTGCTCTACTTCTCGGCTCCAGTGAAACACAAGTTTCTCCCTCGTTCCGAGAGATCTCTCACGAAGTTGTGGGAAACTGCGAGTAACAAGGATCACCGTGCAGACGACTCCTTCCTGCACCCAAGTAATGTGGATTAGCAGTACTCTACTTCTCGGTTCCAGTGAAACGCAAGTTTTTCCCTCGTTCCGAGAGATCTCTCACGAAGTTGTGGGAAACTCCGAGTAACAAGGATCACCGTGCAGACGGCTCCTTCCTGCACCCAAGTAATGTGGATTAGCAATGCTCTACTTCTCGGCGGCTAAGTGAAGGAGTGCTATTGGAGTCAGGGACGATTTAGAGCTTTACACGGAGTCATTCGCAATAGATCTCAGTGTGACACCTCCATTACGCCCGGGGATAAAACTAAATTTACCTCCAAATTTCCCGAATTGAAAATCTTTGCAGTTTTCCTTTTGAGAAACAGTTCATATATGTAGTCTTCCTCCTCTAAAGCTTCTACGCAAATTTATTGTTCTGTTATCACTTGCTAGTTCACACTTGATACCGGTAAATGTCTAACATAAGGCAAACAATTTCCCATAACCAAAACACACAACACAGTACAGTGGCGTACGAAGCGGCAGAGTTACAAGTAGCACTTCAAAATCGGTATGCCTACTTCCTTAAATGGTGACAACTGTCTTTCCGGTATAAGTGAGTAGCTCAAGTCAGCTTTAAAAGATGTGATAAACTATTACTTCAAGAATGAATTAATAAATAGCTGTCTATTACAAAACAATGAGTGAATATTCCTTTATTCTGGATTAGATACTGTGATTATCCTTGCGGTTTGTCACAGAGGTCAGTTAACATGACAGAATTGATATGAAGCTTGCAAATAGGGTGGCCATACGTCCGTCTAGGAGGACAATCTCCTCCTTTTTAATTTTGTCCTCCTGTCCTCCTAACTTTTGAAAATTATGTAAAATGTTCGGCGTTTTGGCTAACGCCTGAATGGTTGGGAATACATAGTGGCAAAACATTAAGATATACTTTCAATATCCGAAGTCCCGAAGATACACCATACCATGTGAACTGCTGTTAGATTCAGTTGTATGTTGAGTGTTGTCTATAGTGTCACTGACTCACTATTGTTTCTATCCACTCAACTGCACTGACGCTACTACCCCTTGAATTTCTATTTACGTGCTTTGAATGACTTTGTTTCAATACGTTCAATGTATGTATATATATATATATATATATATATAATATATATATATATATATATAATTTTGTATGTGACATAATATTGAATTAACCATTGTAACAATTTTTCTATTTAGAAATTATTTAACATTTAACATTTTTATAATATCAAAAATAATTTTTGATATTAAGTAAGTATAAAGAGACGCCCACATGGCTCGTGACTAGTTCCACTGCTTTTCTCACAGCTCGTCCCTTACGATTTAAAAGCTTACTAATATAGCTCAGTAATAATATAATGAACCAATGAAATAATTTCCCAAAAAATATTTTTAACCTAAAAATTTAAATTTACTATTAATATGCCCTATAATAAACGAATGAAATAATTTGAAAAAAAAATATTTTTAACATTCTAAAATTTGAATTTAAAATATATGTAATATTGATATAAATAATATGTATTGACATATAATATATATTGACATTGACATATAATATATTATATTATATATCAATGAGATGCTAACAATATTAATTACCATTAGTGTTATTTGTAAAGCAGATCGATCAGTATGTAACTGTTAATTATTATAGTTTTAAAATTAAAAGTAAAAGCTATAAACTACATACATGAATTATACAGAAAGTATTGTACTTTTCTAGAAAACTTCGCAGTTTGTATTAATTTATTTTAAAGTCCAAATTAAATTTTTTTGTCCCTTTGGTATTGCATGTGGATGAATACTATTTCCCTGCATATAATTAGAAGAGTACATACATTATGTGGTCGCTCCATCTCATCTATTTACATGTTAATGACAAACATTCACATCCGAGAGATAACATTTTGAAGTGACAATCGTAAGGGAAGAGCTGTGAGAAAAGCAGTGGAACTAGTCACGAGCCATGTGGGCGTCTCTTTATTCTTCTTGCCGGTGACGTCACCACGCCAAGTGTTCATTCACTTGTTCCAACCTGTCTACCCCGCCCCTGCATTGCTTGGCCCTAGCTCACTCGCTGTCTTGAAACTTCAAAAGACGATGTTGCAACTTTACTAGGAATCATTCTTGGCTTTGCTTAGGAGTCCGAGTTTATATAGCGTGTTTCATAACGGGAAATAAATATTTCATAGTATCAACACAACAAAAGTACTCAATGGAAAACGTGTTGTTTCCTGTACTTCGGTAAACCGTATGTGTTTTACATTTAGAAGGTCCATTACCTGTAAAATAAATGGAATAAATTTCCAATATCCTAAGTTGTATATGGGTATGTCTATAAATATAAATAGTTTTTTCTCAGGTAATATGCAGAACTAATTTTATGTTGTGTATTGCACAACCCAACTGCTTTAGTAGATACAGGGTAATATTACATTATGTTGTATTCTTAACAGAACAATAGTAAACAGAGTTGTTCATCGACTTGACAATGGCAGGTGTAATAATTTGTAAGTCTGCAAAAAAAGCAAATAATTGTCATTAAATTTCAATTACTAGGCGCCAGAACCTCGGATGAGAAAATTAGGATGAAAATAAACAAACTATGACACTTAAAAGAAAATAATTAATAACGTCTTTTAAAACTTGTCAAGCCTTTTCATATCTTAATATAATTTTTTTTATCTACTCCCTCTTTTTAATATAAATTTTTGAACTACTCCCTCTTTTTGAAAGCATACAGAATTATTGTTCAGGGGCTTACTAATTTGGAGTGTTTATCCCGCCTGACAACCAGCTGATTGTTAGGTGTGGCCGGTTTACCTACAAAGGACCAATCTTCTCCAATCACCCAATTCACTTCACTCCTATCCAGATTTGGAATAGGTGAAAACGTTACTCCGCTACTCAGCCACCCTAGCAATGTTTATCCCGCCTGACAACCAGCTGATTGTTAGGTGTGGCCGGTTTACCTACAAAGGACCAATCTTCTCCAATCACCCAATTCACTTCACTCCTATCCAGATTTGGAATAGGTGAAAACGTTACTCCGCTACTCAGCCACCCTAGTAATGTTTATCCCGCCTGACAACCAGCTGATTGTTAGGTGTGGCCGGTTTACCTACCTACAAAGGACCAATCTTCTCCAATCACCCAATTCACTTCACTCCTATCCAGATTTGGAATAGGTGACAACGTTACTCCGCTACTCAGCCACCCTACCAATGTTTATCCCGCCTGACAACCAGCTGATTGTTAGGTGTGGCCGGTTTACCTACAAAGGACCAATCTTCTCCAATCACCCAATTCACTTCACTCCTATCCAGATTTGGAATAGGTGAAAACGTTACTCCGCTACTCAGCCACCCTAGTAATGTTTATCCCGCCTGACAACCAACTCGTTCATCCCATATAGGCTAGCGTAAGAATTCCCATTCTTATATTTAAATATTTTTACTTAGAGCTGATTAGAAATTTGTCCAAAATTCCTAAATTAATGCCTATCGCGGAGTGATAAATGTGTTTAATTTTTATTCTGTACTTAGGTAAGTTGTCTTTAAGTGAAACTAATTTACACTGAAATGTTTCAAGATTGACCCAACCATAGACCAACTGTACCATCTTGATATAAAATTATCTACTGTAAACTGGGTAAATTCGTACCGAATTGTGTACAGTATGTGTCTGAACTCCGTAACTTAATACAAATATTATAAAACATCCAGATATTATAAGTAACGATGAATCAAATATTCTATAATTGATGCAAGAAAAGAGGAATAGAATTTAAACTATTGACCGTGTTATTTTTATATTACTACCATCTCAGTCGAAAAAAAACAATCAAACAATATTCTGAATTTGAAGTTAAGCACGTGACTTTTTATTCCACTTAAGGCTCTCAAATCGACGAAGAAACATTCAATGGCAATATAAATAAATGTGTAAGACATCGGGGAATGGCTCCATAAAAATCAAATACATGAGGTACAAGTCCGCTACAATTATATACAGCTATTTTATCATTTTTTATAATGAGTGGTTCGCCGAAAATTTAGTAAACCATTCAATTATTGATAAGTAAAATCTGTAAGTCGATTTGCAAACGTAAACTCTTTTCCTTTTATAAGTGTCCGTAACCAGTACTGGCTAGGCCTAATGTAGGCAACAGACATTAAACTATGGACATCTAATAGCTAAATAACCCCTCCCCAATTGTGTTCTAGCTACGGCTTTGCCCAACAACTAACCCACAAAGGAAGCAAAACTGTTCTAGAGGAAACTATAACTATATTAGAATAAAACATTTTTTCCGGTTGTGCACATGGCGATACAAATCACGGTTATTTGTACAATAGAAGAATAAACATACCAGAGTATATCCACTAGGAGAACAATTTTAAACCTTTTCTTCACGCACAGTAACTGTGAGTTAGTAGTGTCGTCATACAATCGACCGCCTAGTACGGTACTGTAATGTTTGTAACGACCTTGAGTCCCTTATTAGGTCAGTTATCGCCGGTTTCATAACATTTCCCACTGTGTTTATTAGCTTGACTCAAAACAACTTCGTTAAGACTGCAAGTTTCTGCAACTGAAACAGCTTCATTTTCTCTGATCAAATGTTGAATTGATGTTAAGTCTCTTATCAGGTCAGTTATCGCTGGTTTCGTAACATTTCCCACTGTGTTTATTGGCTTGACTCAAAGTCACTGACTCACTTGACTCAAGTTATCGCCGGTTTCATAACATTTCCCACTGTGTTTATTGGCTTGACTCAGTCACTGACTCACTTGACTCAAGTTATCTCCGGTTGCATAACATTTCCCACTGTGTTTATTGGCTTGACTTAGTCACTGACTCACTTGACTCAAGTTGTCGCCGGTTTCATAACATTTCCCACTGTGTTTATTGGTTTGACTCAGTCACTGACTCACTTGACTCAAGTTATCGCCGGTTGCGTAACATTTCCCACTGTGTTTATTGGCTTGACTCAGTCACTGACTCACTTGACTCAAGTTATCGCCGGTTGCATAACATTTCCCACTATTTATTGGCATGACTCAAAACAACTTCGACTGCAAGTTTCTGCAACTGAAGCAGCTTCAATTTTCCTGATCAACTGTTCTATTGGTACTTTTTCAGCTCGGTTTTAGGTTGGAAAAAACACTTTTGTTAACATAACGTAAATCTTATTACTACTGACAACATTGGTATTAATACTACCTATTCAATCTTTGGACTCCCTACAGTTGTAGGTCTAGAAGTTACCCTATATGTCAGGGCATACGTAAATTCATAAAAGGAGGACTTTAGCTGGCGAAAAAGGAAGCCATTAATTAAAGAAAAAAGGAGGACTATATTAAAACGTCAAAAAATTAAATGAATTCATATTAACGAAGTGTATATTGATGGATAAGAAGGTATTTTTGACATTTAAGCGTTAGCCAAAAAGCAAGACATTGTACATAATTTTCAAAAGCCGGGAGGACAGGAGGGCAAACATTAAAAAGGAGTACATGTTTGCCCTCCAACAGTACATGTCCTACAAGACATCTTGTCACTCTGCCTATGGTTCGTTCATACTATCCAGTCCTCTCTTACAACTTATAACGTCCATTCTAGGCGTGTGGACACAAATGCTCCTTTTTCTTCAATATCCCGACATTATAGCTTTGACAACGTCCTGGAGAAGAGTTCCCGTGTATTGGTTGTACTAGTTGACGCTAGGACTAGGGTGCAGCCAGGGGGCTGACTAGATACGATATTCTATCTAGTATCTACGTGATGCACAAGTGTTTCAACATCACGAATGACGCGGGGGACGAGTACAGTCTTGCCAACTGCCAAGCACGATCTGACGGCAGTAGCGTTGCAATACAACCGAGACCAAGTGTCGAGGCCGGTCTCCATTCACACACACAGTGTGACGCCGTGTTTACCCCACTTCTGCCAACCTAAACACGCCGGAACTGCCAACTGTTTAAAATAAAACTCCCCGTGCCACACCACACCGCACCCGCACCGCACCGTTAAAAGCAACAACACTCGCCAGCGTCGATATCTTACGAAAACAGATTTGTTTTTCCGGGGATCCAAACATTTACCTCCCCCGCCCTCGATACGCCGATTATGATGTCGCCTTTATGCGGTGTTTAACAACCTACTTTTCTGGAACCCACTTAAGATAAGTAACGCGCCCGCTGAAAAGTTTACTACCAAATAAAACAAGTGTGTTGGCTAGATTAGCTTTTAAGCGATCGATGCAGAACCGTGGCTTATTTACGGCGAAACTCCCGTCTCCTATAGCTTGCTACAGCGATTTAACAGCTCGGCATAACGTGGAGCTCTTTCCCCGCGAACCTTGCGAGTGTCTCGATCACGTCTTCTCGTTAATCTTACGACCAACACTTCATTGTTTTGTCAACTCTTAAACAGTTTTGACATTATGATCCGAGCAAAAGAGATTTTCAATCTTTGAACTCGTCTTTTTAAATCATCACATCAGATCAACATTTTTATCCCTCCCAATGTCAAAATGTCGATAGGCTCGTAGTGAGAACATTGGATGCACTGCATGTTGTTAGTGTTGCCATTTCACCATGGTTAATACAGCAGTTTTAATACAAAACAATATATGTCATAGTACCAAACCTGTGATAAATGTCTTTTGCAAGGATTTTGCGAAGAATACAACTAACTTGCTAAACTTCAATTGGTCCAGGAGAGAACCACATCCTCAAGCCCTCAAAACGAGTGATATTGACGCAATACTCATGACAATTGGGACTGAAACATGCTGTATAATCATAGCGAGGAACCTCAATCACACCAAGTATTGCGATTGATTGTCCAAGCTTGAACATAACCTGATGTATGACATTGAGAGATCGTGTAAGGTGTCTAGAAGACCTCAATTAGTGCAGTATAAACAAGGCGAGGGACCTCAACCAGACGAAGTATTGTGTACTGTACCTCAATTATCCTAAGACCGTGATATTACGTCGACCTGGCTGTGGGTCTTAGCCAAATACATGGCACAGGGAGAGATGATCTTTGATCACCAGAATCCAGCGTGAGAAGAGGATTGGTGGCCTTGATCTTGGATCGTAGGTACAGCCAAGTGAACAGTACAAGAATACACATAACAAGAGATCGATAAGTGTCAACAATCACGAGTAAGGTAAAGCTCGGTGCGGGGAGCAAAGTTTCGGGCCGAGAGAGTAATTGCGCCGTAGGTAGGTCCGTGGAGCGCAGCGGCAACCCGAGTCGGGGCGAAACATTCGACTCCCAATTAGCAGAATTGAAGGAGAACATGTAAACATGACACAGGCGTGCGAGTACTACAGGGAGGGGGAGTGGGTGTAGCGAGTAGGGTGGGGAGGGAGAGGGGGAGGGGGTGTTTACAGGCCAGTAGGGCCAGCGGCAAATCACAACCACCATCTATTTATTACTTTCCACACTGTCTACTTTATTCCTTATTTCCTATTGCGATCGCGTGTGGGATCTAGTGACACAATTAGCACCCGTTTCAACTCTGGAACTCGTCATTTGACAATTATTTGTGCTATACCACTATTTTAGTTTTTATCAAATGTATTATTTAACAAATAAAAACAAACATAATGCTTTTAATGTTAAAATGTCAACACTTTTAAACAGCTGTATGAAATATACTAAAATTCATCTTTTATCCTTTATTATTAATAAGTTAATTAGAATTAATTATAAAGATACGGAATTATAGAAAGAGTAATCATTTTAACATCGAATAGTTCCATGTCCTCCCATTATTTTCATAAACTATATGGCACAATAATACTGATAATAACACCCTGGGTGTGCACTATGGGAGCGCCTGTTGTATGCGGGCATAGTACTATTGTACGGTACGGTTGTAAGGTAGTTCCCAGAAGCGGTAATGGTGTCGGCCATCTGCAATGCGGAGGCCGAGAATAGACTGGACCTGCAGCAGCCTCCGCGGCCGCGGCCAGACGGTATTCCGAGAAACGACAATAACTCATCAAGGCCTGTCTGCTAGTACGAGAATGTAACTCATCAAGGCCTGTCTGCTAGTACGAAAATGTAACTCGTGAAGGTCTGCCTGCTAGTACGAGAATGTAACTCATCAATGCCTGTCTGCTAGTACGAAAATGTAACTCATGAAGGTCTGTCTGCTAGTACGAGAATGTAACTCATCAAGGCCTGTCTGCTAGTACGAGAATGTAACTCATCAAAGCCTGTCTACTAGTACGAAAATGTAACTCATGAAGGTCTGTCTGCTAGTACGAGAATGTAACTCATCAAGGCCTGTCTGCTAGTACGAGAATGTAACTCATCAAAGCCTGTCTACTAGTACGAAAATGTAACTCATGAAGGTCTGTCTGCTAGTACGAGAATGTAACTCATCAAGGCCTGTCTGCTAGTACGAAAATGTAACTCGTGAAGGTCTGTCTGCTAGTACGAGAATGTAACTCATCAAGGCCTGTCTGCTAGTACGAGAATGTAACTCATCAAGGCCTGTCTGCTAGTACGAGAATGTAACTCATCAAAGCCTGTCTGCTAATACGTGAGTGTAACTTATGAACTCACGTCTGCTAAGTAGTGGTAGGAGAATGTTAATTAATTGTATCTGCTTATGGTCCCGAATTCGCCAAAGTTGAGTACGGCTGTATTCTTACAGCTTTTACATATAAATGGTGTAAAAAAGGTCCCGCGCGGGTTTGGTAATTCCCGAACGATTGCAGGTAAAAACAATAAACTGGTACATCATTACTGCACCTGTAAATCTACTTTTTTAAGTACCTTCCATTTTTTGTCACGTAGGGGGATGACCATCAAGTACTCAAGATGGAAATCTTAAATGAGCGCATAGGTCGTAGTACATCAAAGTAGTAAATGCCTTTATTAGTACAGTACGATACCGATACCAAAACATGTTTTACAGCCAAGTCGCGCCATGGCTACTGGGAATTTTATGAGGTAAAAATCAGAAAAAATTGTTGGCATTAATATTAGAATTTCAGTGAACATGAACTCGCACTGTATTGAAACTGTTGTTATTAAAAAATAATATTGACACGATAAATCACAAAATGTAACGTGCAATATTTAACTAACGCAGCTGTAATACTTAATCACTTGAAACATATTTGATTGTTTAACGTGTTTGTTGATACATTATTGTACTTACATTGCATTGTATTCACAAAGAGTCAAGCGTGTAGTTCAGTGAAAATAATCTTCAATTCGGTAAAATCATGAGTGAGAAATATAATATTACATAAACAATATTAGATAAAGAACAGAAAGAATTAAAGAAGGGAAAGAAAAGGGTTCAAACATACCCAAAAGCTGCTTTGAGTCCAGTCCAGGCGTTGTCACTGCACAGGATGCAAATCCCGTGCACAAATCACTTGTGTGGCTGTTTGAACCCATTTCTTTCCCTTCTTTACTTATTTACGTTCTTTATTTTTGTATAGAGAAAAAATAAAAACCTCCCCTCCACCTGACGAAGAGGATAGATTCCAACCCTCGAAACGCTGTGTTGTACCTTTTATAACCTATAACCATGGCAAATGTCCGAAATCCTGTTCCCTTTTGCATTGTGAACTAAATCGTCAATACTCTAGTTCAAGCGCGGGTGCATTGAACATTCTGTACAATTAAAGTACCCGTGAACGACACAATGAGCGTGTACATCACTCTCCACACCGTACTTATCCAAACAAGGTTCACAGCCAGTAGATGGACATGTATAACAGCGATTAAGTACATCGGTCAAGAGCAATTAACTGATAGGGATAAAAAACTAACACAAATTATTAATTAAATTATTTTTATAGTAGTATGGCATTAAAGGGTCTATTAATTGCATATTCACTAACATTTCAATTAGTAATACCTATTGAGTCAACATCAAATCAAGATTTATAATTTAGAATATTTCACCATTTTTTAAACATTTTTCACTTTTAGTATGCAAAAAACTGACAATGCGTAATTTGAATGGTCCAATACCTAATAGTTATTTTAATTATTGTTTTTAGTCAACTAATAATTATTTTATATGCGAATAATTTTGAAGTCTTAATTGTAATTTTAAGTACATAATATTTCATTCATTCTTAATAATTTGTTAATGAGAAACGAAATAATCACTAATCTTCCTTTTTTCATAATAATTATTTGTTTACAAGTGTATAAATGTTATAGTATTTTAAAGTTTCATAAATTTAAAACCGTACAAGCCTACTTCAAATTTAATTTAAATTGTCCCTCCACACTGGCTTGGTCTTGGAAGTTTTACCTTTATTTTCTCTTCAAAAGCTTATTTAATGTGTTTTTTGTACCATTGTTACATTATTCGGCAGCATTGTGCTGGTCAGATCTGGCATTTAGACTAAGTTTGTATTGATCAAATGAGTTTTCTATGAATGTTTAATAAAACATCTACCTATTACCACTATTAGGTCATTTTTATCATTTTCGGTTAACATAGACAAACAACAAACGTGTGACGCGTGAAATAACCGAATCGATTATAAAAGATTCGGTCGCTTGTGGGTGTAAACATTGAGTTATTTACATTGCAAATGGCCAGAACACTGCGGTGATCAGCGGAAACACATTGTGACCCATCCACTTCCGGTGAGCGCGGACCGTAACTGACGTACACAGAGAGGTAGGGTAGTCATGGATGCCTTGCACCTCAGTTTGGAATGGCGTACTTCGTCTACTCGTTCAGTCAATAATTGGTACCTGCAGAGCTGCAGCGTGACCACCACAACAGTACAACGGTCAGCTAGCTACCAACTCTATGTTATTAGTACTATCGTTGTCCTATCATACAATATTTGTAACTTGCTGTGGATTGATTAAATGTCAAAAATATTTTTAGATGTTTAAAAATGTAGCATATAAATTTGAAATTCAATGACCGCAATCTGTAGCTTCATTTTGATTATCTTAGGACTCTTTGGTCATTGGACTACTTCACGTTCGATTCCCTCCTAGGCACACAATTTGTGTGAGGGGTCGAGGACATAAATCCACACATATCCATTGATCCTATGTTTTATTTTAACTACGGGTAGTCCCAAACTGACTAAAGCGTTTTGCCTATTATTAAAAGAGACAGTCTTTGAGTTAGCTAATTAAAAGCGTGCACTAAAAGTCGGAAAAATTTTTAATTTATAAGGCATACAATTCCAATTAAGTTTTAGCATCAAGAGGAAAAATTAAACTATTTTGGCGTAAAGAAATATTTAAGTACAAACCAATATTTTAGACAAATTACCAATAACCTATATTCTTACGTTACAAATGACACGGATTGAAGAATTGTACATTTTGCTATTACAAGCCGACTTAATAATTTTCTTTGTTTTAACTGTTACACTACTTTCAACAAAGCAACAGCTTTAGAATATATTCTAAATAGTTAAATAATTATCAAGTTTAAAAAAATATATTTGCTAAATATCTCAATTAAGTTTTTTACTCATCTTAGTTTTTCTCCAAAATGTAGATAGGAGAGGCTTCATGTTACAAAACCACTGCAATTTTTTCGCTCTCACTGTTCCATACTCGGAGATGTTGAGGTTCAGGCATTTGACTAATTTCAAAATTATATAAAAACACTTTAAGAATTCAATACTGAATTCCTACGTTTTTTTACGTCATCTGTTTTATTCCTCATCCAAAAAGTTTAGTCACATCTCAAAATTGTCAATAAATAGCCCCGTACCTAAAAAAATCTTTAGTTCACCAAATAAAGGAATGCACTGCATCAAATTCAACACAGTTTTTAAAATGTGGACGATTTCATGGATCACAAGGTGGATGTTACTGCAACACTGAAACTTAATCTGTTGCACTCTTTCTCCTCGCCACTCTGTCACCAATCTAGGAAGAAAAGTGCAACTTACACTACTTTAAACAAACACCAAGACAAGGAAAATCCTAATTATTAATCAAACCGGTTTTTATGCGGCAAATTTTTAGTTAGGAAAGTTTAGATTTTGTAGTTTTGCATTTATGGGGATTACAAAGTCAGCATTGCCATTTGAAAATATTTTGCCTTTCTTCCACCCCCCCCCCCACCCGGGCACTCATCTTATTGGGAAAAGATAACAACAAACAAAACATGAATAAAATTATCTAAATCAAAATCCACTCCAAATAACTGAATTTTTTATTATTAATACCAAGATTATGTTATTACTGTAGGGCTAACTCATGCACCACCGGCATGACCGACACTGAAGCTGTCACTGTTTACCGGCACAACCCACTGACCCAAAACCCCAGCATATTCCCTGGAGACAAAGCCACCCTGCTGAACACAACAACGGTGTGAGTTGCAAACAGCTCTACAGCATTTTTACATACGAGATATTATCTACATATTTACCTTTGCAGCATGTGCACAATACGCGGTAACAAAGTATGCTGAAGGTCCACAAACGAACTATTAAATTACAAACGAAATACAATAAATTATGATTCAATATTTATGCATAGCTCGATGTTAATGGCGTTAAAAGTTTATTTTTAATTACGAGTATCGTATATGACCACATTGTGGACACAACTACAATGAGCGGGGCCGAGAGCGCGATGCACTGTCAAGTTATCGATCGCCAACGTCGGGGCCGACTGTCGCACGCGTACCGTAACTGTAAACATTGTCACATTACCGTCACAGATACTGTTCCGTAATATATCGCCTCAATCTGCTAAATACTAGTAGTAAACATCGTCACAGTTTTATTGACATAATCGTGCCTATTGTGAGCCACACATTCGTCTGATGTACCATATTATCGTATATAACCACATTGTGGAGACAACTACAATAAGCGGGGCCGAGAGCGCGATGCACTGTCAAGTTATCGATCGCCAACGTCGGGGCCGACTGTCGCACGCGTACCGTAACTGTAAACATTGTCACATTACCGTCACAGATACTGTTCCGTAATATATCGCCTCAATCTGCTAAATACTAGTAGTAAACATCGTCACAGTTTTATTGACTTAACCGTGCCTATTGTGTGCCACACATTCGTCTGATGTACCATATTATCGTATATGACCGCATTGTGGAGACAACTACAATGAGCGGGGCCGAGAGCGCGATGCACTGTCAAGTTATCGATCGCCAACTTCGGGGCCGACTGTCGCACGCGTACCGTAACTGTAAACATTGTCACATTACCGTCACTGATACTGTACCGTAATATATCGCCTCAATCTGCTAAATACTAGTAGTAAACATCGTCACAGTTTTATTGACTTAACCGTGCCTATTTTGTGCCACTCATTCGTCTGATGTACCATCTTATCGTATATGACCGCATTGTGGAGACAACTACAATGAGCGGGGCCGAGAGCGCGATGCACTGTCAAGTTATCGATCGCCAACGTCGGGGCCGACTGTCGCACGCGTACCGTAACTGTAAACATTGTCACATTACCGTCACTGATACTGTACCGTAATATATCGCCTCAATCTGCTAAATACTAGTAGTAAACATCGTCACAGTTTTATTGACATAACCGTGCCTATTGTGTGCCACACATTCGTCTGATGTACCATATTATCGTATATGACCACATTGTGGAGACAACTACAATGAGCGGGGCCGAGAGCGCGATGCACTGTCAAGTTATCGATCGCCAACGTCGGGGCCGACTGTCGCACGCGTACCGTAACTGTAAACATTGTCACATTACCGTCACTGATACTGTACCGTAATATATCGTCTCAATCCGCTAAATACTAGTAGTAAACATCCCCACAGTTTTATTGACATAACCGTGCCTATTGTGTGCCACACATTCGTCTGATGTACCATATTATCGTATATGACCGCATTGTGAAGACAACTACAATGAGCGGGGCCGAGAGCGCGATGCACTGTCAAGTTATCGATCGCCAACGTCGGGGCCGACTGTCGCACGCGTACCGTAACTGTAAACATTGTCACATTACCGTCACTGATACTGTACCGTAATATATCGCCTCAATCTGTTAAATACTAGTAGTAAACATCGTCACAGTTTTATTGACATAACCGTGCCTATTGTGTCCCATACATTCGTCTGATGTACCATATTATCGTATATGACCACATTGTGGACACAACTACAATGAGCGGGGCCGAGAGCGCGATGCACTGTCAAGTTATCGATCGCCAACGTCGGGGCCGACTGTCGCACGCGTACCGTAACTGTAAACATTGTCACATTACCGTCACTGATACTGTACCGTAATATATCGCCTCAATCTGCTAAATACTAGTAGTAAACATCGTCACAGTTTTATTGACATAATCGTGCCTATTGTGAGCCACACATTCGTCTGATGTACCATATTATCGTATATGACCACATTGTGGAGACAACTACAATGAGCGGGGCCGAGAGCGCGATGCACTGTCAAGTTATCGATCGCCAACGTCGGGGCCGACTGTCGCACGCGTACCGTAACTGTAAACATTGTCACATTACCGTCACAGATACTGTTCCGTAATATATCGCCTCAATCTGCTAAATACTAGTAGTAAACATCGTCACAGTTTTATTGACATAACCGTGCCTATTGTGTGCCACACATTCGTCTGATGTACCATATTATCGTATATGACCACATTGTGGAGACAACTACAATGAGCGGGGCCGAGAGCGCGATGCACTGTCAAGTTATCGATCGCCAACGTCGGGGCCGACTGTCGCACGCGTACCGTAACTGTAAACATTGTCACATTACCGTCACAGATACTGTACCGTAATATATCGTTTCAATCTGCTAAATACTAGTAGTAAACATCGTCACAGTTTTATTGACATAACCGTGCCTATTGTGTACCACACATTCGTCTCATGTATCATCTTATCTTACAAATAATCCACATATGAACATCACAACACAATATTTTCACTTTACAGTACTTAAGTTATACACTGACATTGTTCACCGACAATAATCTTATACGACCATTCTGTCATCCATGATGATCTTTAGAATTAATGGTTCGTGACGCCAGTTTATTCTTGAAGTCGTTCCGTCAAAAAAGAGTGTTTTTAGTCTATGTTGTCTTCCTGATACCACAACCGACTTTGACATTTTAAAAAAAGGTCATGATTGAAGATGTAAAAAAGTTAGGTTACTTTTTAGTCTACGACACTAAATTCAGTTTGCATTGCCACGTAACCTGGTATTGCTTGAAATAGAAGTATTTTTCCGTGGATCTTTGGCCACACTAGTTTAGGTTGAGGAAATGGGAGGTTTTAGAAGTGACTAAAAATATGAAATGATAGTGTTTTTCTCACATCGTATATTTTTCTTAACTTGGCACACATTAAACCGAAAGTCGGATACTTAAATTATAGTTAAATGTATAGTTAAACCAAGTTATATTATCGTGAGATAACTGTATATACAGCTAAATAGTCGTTTCTAATATTAGCTGATGCTAATATAACATTTATTTACATGTCAGTCGGTTTGTTTTTAGCGTGTCAGGCTAGGAAAAATCAGATCTAAGACGAAATATATTATTTTAAATTTTTAACCCTTTTCATACCCTCCCGTTTCGACCACGACCAAAAATAGCTCGGCAGTCGATGAATTTTGTCTGGTTCTACGACGTACTCAGTTATGTGGAGTAGTGCACTTGGAAAAAATGTTTTGTTAAATACGCACAGTGAAAAGATACATTTGAAATTCATCGGCTGCAAATCAAATTAACTCATTACTTTATGTAAACACGTATTACTTATTTTGGTTTATGCCAGAGATGGAAAACTGAATATAGCAGCAAATATGCGATATGACTAGATCTCAGCGAGGTCATTCCTTTATATTTTAAAGGAAGATAAAATATTAAACAATAATTTTGGACCGATTCAAAATTCACCCTTCCTTTTAAATACAACTAAAGTCTTTTTAACCCAAACCTTTATACATATATTAATATTTTATTTTACTTTTAACTAAAAAAATCTTGTATTAAGCTTTATTCAGGTGATGTTTGTTTTAAATTGTAAAATATTTACACTTTTTCAAACTGCCGATTCGCACCTGACGACGGTGGCATCTTTGATGTCGAAAGGCGTCGAGTGAAAAAAATAAAAATTACTTGATAATTGTGACTTTTCTTTGATCGAATAATAGAAAAAAGTGTTTTCCAATAAGCTCCTTCAATGAAGAGTAAATTTATGGTTTAACACCAGTGCACAGCCGGTCTTAACGGTCCGTATATGCAAGACCCAATCCGACCAGTGAAACTTTTCTCCCACATCTTCATTTCCCTTTCCCTGCGACCGCCTTTGTTCAGGACACAAAAGGAAAGACGCCGAACGCGACTCCACAAAAGATGTGGTGTCCTTCGTTGTCCTTAAACTGGGATGTAAATAAAGGCAAATTAGGGCACACTGTATTGTAACACGGCGTGTATTGTGCTTTGTGTATTGGGGCGGAAATGCAATAGTACGCGATGCATAGGAAATGCAATCAATATATGGTTGCAGCGGTACAGTGGGCTGCCTGTACATACCCGGTGTTCCCTCTCCTCTCCGTCTTCATGACAAATAGCAACTTATTTATATGCATTCATGTCTATAAACATTTTTAAAACTAAGATTTACTGTTCTTGGACCAATCGTTGCAAATAATTAGTGGAGGTTGTGTTCATAAAAGTCGAGGTTTACTTTTAGTTGATCGTTAGTATAATTGGGACGAAGTCATAATGTAAAAAATTACTACAAAGTAAATGTATGGCTTCAGTCCCATTTCAAATCAGAATTACGATATAATTCACTTTCAATTATCATAAATATGAAACATTTTAACTTAAATTTTACTGCCTTCGTGAAAACTGTTCACTGACATCATATTGGGGTTATGCTACTAGACGTGTGTATAAACGTATAATCTTAATAATACTATAAATGTGAAAGTGCCTTTGTTTGTTTTCCTTTCGCGCGAAAACTATTAAACGGATTATACTGACATGTTACATTGACAGACTCTGGTATGAATATAGGCTTACTCTTATTACGAAAATCCCTCCAGGCTACGCCCCACTGGCCTTTAAAGTAGCGAAAAATCCCATCTTGTTCTCTAAAGTTGTGAAAAATTAATTAAACGAGCGTGTCCAATGTAATCAACTGTTATGTGCAAACATTGTTTATTATTTTCAATTTGTTTACATTTATAGTCACGAAGTTAGAGTAGCCATTAGATTTCAGCGATTAGGTACCTTAATAAAGCCCTAAAATATAAGATGGCCAGAATTTGTCTCCGAAGAATCCTTCTTTGAAGCAGTCGGCAAGAGATGAAAGTTCGCTGGACTCTGCTTTTCAACTAATGTACCAATTTCTAGCTCTAAATGTCCTAAAATATTTTTCAGTTTACAAAGAGACAGACATGTAGTGCCATTGTGAGTGTAATTTTAACTTTACATCTTTGTCCAATATTAAGTACGTAACTTTTGCTATACATTTAAAGACTTGTATAAAACTCGTCTGAGTTCTCTTTTAACAGAATTAGATTTCTCTGATCTTGTGACATATATTTTCTTGTTCACGAAAAAAGGCAAATTCAACTATCAGCTAAGAAATAAATAAATTACAATGACCATAAATATTCACTTTAAACATATTTTCTCGATCGTGGGAAAAAGACAAAGTCATCAATGGCACCGTAAATATAATTGACTCGCACAAGAAGTGCTCGTACATGTGCGAAACCGCGGGTAACTGCTAGTACTAGTATAAATGTGAAAACACGATATCCTAATAAAAACCGTACAGATAGGACACCTACCTGTGACTACAGGTAGTAGTGGTGCGAAGTTATGAGAGTGAGAGGGATCCCTTTATAGCCTCAACCCGTCCCCATGGACAAAATAAGACATTTTATTGAATTTAATCGAGAAGTTAAAAGAGAACTGAGATGAGTTTTACACAAGTCTTTAAATGTATAGCAAAAGTTACATACTTAATATTGGACAAAGATGTAAAGTTAAAATTACACTCACAATGGCACTACATGTCTGTCTCTTTGTAAACTGAAAAATATTTTAGGACATTTAGAGCTAGAAATTGGTACATTAGTTGAAAAGCAGAGTCCAGCGAACTTTCATCTAGCACACTTCTTGCCGACTGCTTCAAAGAGGGATTCTCCAGAGACAAATTCTGGCCATGTTATATTTTAGGGCTTTTTAAAGGTACCTAATCGCTGAAATCTAATGGTTACTCTAATTTTCTGACTAGAAACGTAAACAAATTGAAAATAATAAACAATGTTTGCACGTAACAGTTGATTACATTGGACACGCTCGTTTAATTAATTGTTCACAACTTTAGAGACCAAGATGGGATTTTTTTCGCTACTTTAAAGGCCAGTGGGGCGTAGCCTAGAGGGATTTTTTTAATAAGAATAAGCCTATATTCCATACCAGAGTCTGTCAATATACAATGTCAGTACAATCCATTTAATATAAGACAACTGTGCCAACACTGGGAGTTGTGTACTCGTGTAGGAACACAGTTGGCGAGTGTACAACTGAAAATACTACGGTATAACAAACAGCGCGATTTAGCGTACTAAGCGTACTACTGCGTAACGGTTCCGGGAATAGAGGCGAGGATCGCGAGGCCATCACACACCACTGTCCCGGTGTGCCGTACTGGTGTGCTGCGTGCACACAGACGGGAGCAGTGTGACCAGACGTCCGACTTTAGGAGGACATGGCCACCTTTTAATGCTTGTCCTCCCGGCTTTTTTAGGAACTCTTCGAAGTTCAAAAATTTTAGCATCACATTCCTTCCGATTTCCAAAGTCCCGAAGATGGACCATGAAAAGTTATTGCAGCGCACACGTAATGCCATGCCATGTGAACTGCTGTTAGATTCAGTTGTATGTTGAGTGTTGTCTATAGTGTCACTGACTCACTGTTGTTTCTATCCGCTCAGCTGCACTGGCGTTTCTACCCCTTGATTTTATATTTATGCATTATGAATGATAGGTTAATTTAGTTATAATACGTTATATATTGTTCTGCTGTAATGATAATTAATACAGCTTTCTAACAATGTAATTAATAAATTATATTTATTTCAAAAAAATATTTTAAATATAATTCTAAAACTTTTTAAAGAGACAAATTATAACAATAATTATTTCAATATTATGCGTCTCAAAATAATAGCCCCAGACAATAATTTTATCCATCAGTATATTCTTTTATAACATTTCATTTTTCGATTTATACGACAAAAAAAATCAAATTCGAGTTTTTTATTTGCATTACAATATGCTTAAATAACTGCTTTTCGCGAAGTTTACAAGATTATTCAATACTGTCCCCCTTTTTCGCCCCCAAAGCCCTCCTTTTAGGAATTTCCGCCTGGTCACCCCGGTCGGGAGGATCATACCTCCTGTTCCTGCCGCTAATCAGATAACATACTTGTACACAATACACTATTGTCGGCTCAAGTGTAACGCACATATCGCCGTCCGTAGTCACTCCGTACGTGAACCGGCGCACAATCGCCCTCGACTCTTGAAGCAGGCCCATTGTAGTGGCCCAAGCTTATCAGAAATACAGTTAAGCACGCTTAAGCTGCTTTACTCAAATAAACAACGCGTGTACGATGCCAGAACAAAGGAATGCTCAAGACCACAGTTTTATTACTAGTAACACAGTTTTTTATCTTTCCAAATATAGAATCGAATTTAAAATCAAGTTTTGTTCAAGGGCACATGCTAAAAATACAAATTACCATTATATTAACAGCGTAATAAAACGAGTAATATTCTTATTTAAGGGTCGCTTTAGGAAAATTTCCTTTTTACTCCAAGTAGTTTAGAGAAATGTGTATATCTATCTATTAGTTTAATAATATACTTAAATTAGACATTATGGCAACAAAATGTATATTATAAAATTATAAATAAATCAAAATCAATTTAAAACGCGTCTCAAACTCCTTTTGGCGTCCAAGACTTTCTACTCTTTTGTTGAATTCGCGATAAGCCGCTGAGATTTTTGAGAGTGCTGGATCTGATCAATGCGATTGTGTCTTGATTGATTGTACGAATTGTGAGTATGTGAATGTGTAGATGAAATCGTGTAAATTGAGTCAAACTACTCACGACTGCGATACGACGTAAAAATTGTAAAAATAATGCAATAAAGAGATTATTATTATTATTATTATTATCATTATAAATGTAACCCCTATACTGCTTCACTATCGAAATTGTCGAATTCACGTTCGTTCCTAAATTTATAACAAGAATTGCAAAGAAAAAAAATTATGAGGAAAATTTGTACACCATACTCAGTGTCGATGAAGAAATTGTAAACTTCAACATCGATAAAGAAGTTGTCGAGAGTTCATTGCCGATAAAGCAGTTCTCGACTGCACTATTGGAATGCCAAAGTGACAATGATGATTTGTTGCCGTAATGAAAATGACGGTGGATTGGGGGGTGGGGGGGTCTCACAGCCCCGTAGATAATGGCCCGAGAGGCCACAGAGATAAATTCCATACTAAACGCATTCTCATTGTTCTGGCATCAGCAACTGCGAGGCGCAGAGCTGGCTGCTACAAGCTACATCGAGGATTTACCCCCCATCCCCCCGCTCACACCCCCGTCCTCCATCCAACCTGCTTTATTAACAACCAGATTGCTGTGTAATTATCCCACATCACAATGGACTCTTCCAACCCCCCTCCCCCTTGCCCACCTCCACCACCGACAGCCTCACCTCACCTAGCAGAAACCACCCCTTTTGAAGTTTTCCTTAAACGCCGGATTGGTTCTCATCACCCGAGGTAAGGAAAGTGTTCTTTCTTTCACTTTTAATAAAAAGTAATCCCCGCCCCGCGCGCAACATCCCTCGCGTATTTTTTACCCGAGACGAGCGAGCCTGTTCCTCGCCTCTAAGTCGGTGCCGGAGCAGGCTTTCTGTGAAATTAACAACAAATCCTCAACGCTCCGACAAAGGCCCCCGTTACTCGGTGAGGCATATTGATGGAGTGCAGACAAAGCTGAAAGTAAAACTCCTACAATTGGCCGATGAGTTTAACAGCGGCACACCTAATCTACGAGAAGCACAATAATCCTTCCCCCCTCCCACTTTGACGTTTTGAAACTCGCACATAATTAAAATTTTGTTAACTTTCCCCGTCCGCAATGAAATTGCACCTTGCATAGCTCGGAGCATGACAGAACTTCCAAGTGACAATTCTACAAATACGAGAACATGTCACGTGACTCACTACATACGTGCGTTCAGTGAACGGTATTTTTCCTGACCAAACGTTGGTAACCCTGCTAAAACGTGCCGTTGAAAGATATTACTCGCGTCTAGCTCAGAGACAAAGCACCATTTACCCACCTTTGACAACTTTTTTATATGGTTCTCTGTTTGAAAAAATTCAATTACCTCCATAAAGACTTTACATTACAAAGTTTGTTTTATTCTATTCGCCGTCTCAAAGTCACAGTATTTAACTAACTATCCTGCATCAAACTAAATAGTGCCGTACTTTTAAAAACAAAAATAAATTTCCAACGTTACTGTATGCCCCAGAGAAGGCGTTTGATTGTGTTATATAACACAGAATCTAGATGGTGGTATTACGAAGAAATAAAATTTATTTCTGCTAACGGACTGGATTGATTGTTTCCTCTTACAAAGTACGCTTAAGCGTATCGTGCGTGGCGTACCGGTCATAAACTTTTGAGAACTACGCACACGTACTGCGTTTACTAACCCACTTAACCCACGCCGTAGACGAATATATTAGAATGGCAGACTTTGACCAAAACACCAAATACAGTTATATTCGATATTATAGATTATGTCTGTAGGAAAATTTTCTGAGTTCACAAAATGCCTTCGAAATGCATGGTGCACAGTCCGTGCTTATCGCGGTTGCCAAGGAAGTATTTATAAACGAACTTCACTCAGCAGCAAGGGGACGGGAGCGCTCTTTGTCCAATTGCTCGAAAGTTCTGCGTCTCCTACAGAGCCATAACCAAACATATCCGTGGCGTGTATTACTCTTATCTACTGTAGGTTGTCACGAGCTCGCGCGTCTACTACTCATCTCGTTGTTATTCTTCATCGTGTGGTAGTGTTGTGATTAGATTGAAATATTTATCTTGTTTTATAGAAAATGTTATTACCCTTTTCAGCTTAATTACATTTTACTATGAAATTGAAATGTATTTGAAATAAACAGTTTTGTAAATAGTTATTTTTTATTTTGACAGTAAAATGTACTGTTTTATAATATTTCTGCTTTTATAATCTAGTTACAATAAAAATTTACTTTGAAATTAGAAACAAAATATTTTTCTGTCTTGTCGTTATAGGAAAGTTAATGGATTTATTACAGGCGTGCGAAGGATTAATACCAAGCAAATAACATAAAACAGTAATAGTTGTAGCGTGCAAGTGTGATCGAAAGGACAGTCGGAAAACAAACAACATTGTTATTCATAGCGTTCAGTCATTATGTGACGAAAATAACACATTAGTCCGTCAGTCAGCCGTAGCAGGATGGCAGATCGCGAAGTGGTTTCAAACTTCCGAATCTCGAAACACGAATAGTGCAATTACTACTAACAGGTGTATTGCTTTGTAAATCGATTAATCCGAATACCTAACAATCGAATTAGTTTTCATTCGAATGTCACGAGGGCTGTTTAATAAAGAATGATCATAATTGTATCTGATGATATTACATCACCTTATTGGGGAACGCAGTGGTGATTAGAGGTTAGACGGTATTTCAGTAATCAGTACTTTGTAACGGTTACTGAGAACTAAAAATACTGATGACAGATACTTTGTATCTGGCACTCCATATGGTTGTAAGATACAGATATTTTCTCGTACTGATTACTTTACTAGTCCAGAAGGACTCATATCCTCACTGATACCAAATAATGAAATACTGATTTGAGGCTGAAAAATACAAAATAAATACCGCGATCATAACGCTCCAACTGCAAAACATTGCTACTGTATTTCACGATCTACATCACATATCAACCCCAGTGTCAATGTAATATTCTTGATTAGTTAATAAATCTTTTCAAAGAGAACTAAACTATTATATATATATATATATATATATATATATATATATATATATATATATATACATTTAGTTAAAATGTGTTGAATTATGTAAACTATGATTATAGTTCAAATGAGATCTTATTTAATTCTTTAGTAAACAAAACTGTGTTAATGTACCAAAAATGCACCAAAGAAATTTAAATTACTTATAAAATAGAATTTTATGTTCATAACCTTGAAGAATACCCAGTGTAACAGCCCATTTGACTCTGTTCAGATAAGCAGTTCAATTTATCGTACTATTCATTAATTGCATGTCAAAAATTATAAACTTTTTAATAATAATAAATTATGTTTATACATTTTTTACATAATTGTGTCGTACTTTTCAATACTATTAATTACGTCAAAGCATTTACAAAACTTTGTATTCGATACTGATTTCAAGTATCCAGTATTTAAATCGTTACCAGTACGGTAATACTGATTTCAAGTATACAGTATTTAAATCGTTACCAGTACGGTAATACTGATTTCAAGTATCCAGTATTTAAGTCGTTACCAGTACGGAAACACTGATTTCAAGTATCCAGTATTTAAATCGTTACCAGTACGGAAACACTGATTTCAAGTATCCAGTATTTAAATCGTTACCAGTACGGTAATACTGATTACAAGTATCCAGTATTTAAAACGTTACCAGTACGGAAACACTGATTTAGAGTATCCAGTATTTAAAATGTTACCAGTACGGAAACACTGATTTAGAGTATCCAGTATTTAAAACGTTACCAGTACGGAAACACTGATTTAGAGTATCCAGTATTTAAAACGTTACAAGTACGGAAATACTGATTTAGAGTATCCAGTATTTAAAACGTAACCAGTATTTAAATCGTTACCAGTACGGTAATACGGATATGCTGATTTGTATTTGTACTCAGTATCGCCGAGTAACGATATCCGAAGTAAGGGTTACAGGTTCGTACTGATCCACCACCCTCCCCCCACCACAAAAAAAGAATAAAAGTAGTTGCTTCTGCTGGGAAAGTTATGGTCATCTATCCTTTGATATTCATGGAATGGTTTATCAGCATGTCGTACCTGAAGAGTAAGGATGTCCTGAAGACATTGCAAGTCCAGATCAGGAGCTTAAGACCACAATTCCATGAAGCAGGCTGGATGCTGCACTACGATATTGCCAATATTATTGCTGAATATCCGGTAAAATTCAACGTGAAATGTAATTTCTCATCCTCCATATAATCCGGATAAAGCCCCACGTGACTTTTGCAGAACTTGCGGAAACGCCTTCGTGGGAGGCCTATGGCCATTGACAGGCGACTTTGAGGCACTTCCCAAAATAATTGTTTCCATTATGTATTTAGACTGGCAGAAACGCTGTGAAAAGTGTATCGCATCCAAGGAAGACTATTTTTAGAGGGACCATCAAAATTACGAGGATGACTAAAGGTATTTACAGCAAGTAATTATCATATTAATGACAACTAATCATTCCATACAAAAGTGCTGGCCTCTCGCTTACCTAGTGACGTAATACTGATACTTAGTAGCAGCTATAGTGACTATGTTTACAGTGATTAAGCCGAGTACAGTACGTGTGACCTTGTACGACCTTGACTGAAGACAGCGCAGCGGCTCTACAGTACGCGGTTATCTAATCAGGTGATAAACATCCAATCATGCCACATACACGTGTTGCCGCCCCCTCCCAGGTAGTGTTGTAACCTGCTACTGGATAGTTGGAGGCCAGCGTTTGTGACATTTTAAGTGGTTAGGTTTGACCAGAGTATTCCGTGCCAGCCATTAGAGTACAGTACGTGTGACCTTGTACGGCCTTGACTGAAGACAGCGCAGCGGCAAGCAGTTATTATCAGTAGGTGATAACAATCTTATCGTGCTAAACAAACATGCTGCCATTCTCTCCCCTGATTGTGTTTTCAAGAATGTACTTCTTTTTGTGTGACTCATTCAGGAATCGTGTTATTATTTTACTCACCAATATATTAACCAGAATTTGAACAGATGAGGATGTTGAAATGATAACGTATAATGTTGTTATTAGGGAACTGAGTATCAGTACCCGGTAACAGTTAAATGACCTTGTACGACCTTGACAGAGACAGGCAGTCTACAGCACTATCAGGTGATAGCTCTATCTAATCACACTAACCCTTATCACTTCCTGCCTTCGATTCACACTCCACTCTTTAGATACTATACCATCAAAAACTACAAAGTATTATCTCAATCTCAGTGTATCATCCCATTTGTTATTTTTACTGGCACAAACAATCAACCGAATATAGTATTACTAATCATGCGATATTGATTTTAAGGAAATAAATGTTGAAAGTGAATAAGGAATACAATAAGTATTTATTGATCTTCCTATTAAAAATATGTCTGATAAAGGTATAACTAAAAGTAAGTGAAGGGTAGATCAGCTGATTATTTTTTTATTCATATTTTTACAATGCATAATCCATGAAATTAATCTTGAAGGGAGGATTAACTATAAAACTAGTATTGTGTTACCATTGCATGACCACTGTTCAAGATTAATCTTGAAGATCATATTTTATAGATGTATACCATAAATCAACTAATCATCTAGATATATACCATAAATCAACTCATCTAAGACAAAAAAAAACTTTGTTTACAAAAAGTTTTAGTTTTTAAAGAGCTATTATTAATAGATGTAATGAAAGTTGTACTTTGATTTTTAATTTTTTAGGTTTTACAAATTAAAAATATCACAAGTTTGAACAATATTTAAAAAATTCTCCTT
The DNA here is from genome assembly GCF_021130785.1 of Homalodisca vitripennis. Classification (NCBI taxonomy): domain Eukaryota; kingdom Metazoa; phylum Arthropoda; class Insecta; order Hemiptera; family Cicadellidae; genus Homalodisca; species Homalodisca vitripennis. Next base: position 16,896,677 of record NC_060209.1, on the reverse strand, counting down.
TTTTAACGTTGTGTAAATTTGATTTGCTAAAAATTTTTAACAAGGTATTTTTGTGGAATCGTACAAATTTGACATTTTGGACTTCTCTGTAATCAAGAAGTGAAATAAATTTAAAACATTTTTTCCAAAGCATCAATGAATAAAAAGACCTTTAAAATGAGTTTCAGCTTACAAACTTTACACATTTTTCAACATGACAATTTTTTAAAATTAAAACTTATGGTACATGAATAAATACAAAAGTGGATTTAAGTTTTATGTGGAAATTTTGAAACATTGTAGAGAATATTAAAATTATAAACTTACTCATATAAAAATTTCTAATAAAATGAGACGGATTCTGATCAATTCATGTTCTTATATATTTGTGCTATACAGATGTCAAATAGAATTACAAGGAAATGTACAAGGTTCGGGGACACAAGACATTCACAATGTCAGGTACTTTGTGTGAATGTACTAGAGAACACGCTAGAGCCAGTGCCAACACTAGTGCCACACTGATAACAACACAAGGCTGTGCCAAACTTCACTGGCAACAAGCCCTCGCATCCATTTCCCCAGATTGGATCTCATTTTACTTTCTTACGCTATTGCTGCTATGTCCTTTGATTAATATTCGGACAGAATCGTAATATCTTCAATGTCAATGCTTTCGACGTACAATGCGAGAAACTACAAGGCCTAAATGCAGTACAGACACTAAAGGCTATTTGAATAAAAATGGATAAATATAATAGAAAAGGCACAGTGAAATGTACTACTAGAAGAAAGGTTTATATTTTTTGAAGATTGAAAAATCAATTCCAAGTAATTCCATACACATTACATAGTTTGACACAGTTTCAAAAATAAACCAGTTTCAAAAATAAACCATAATAAAAGATAAATTCAAAAAATTTCAAATTGAAATAAAAAAAAAAAAAAAAATAATATTTCCTCAATTTAAGATAAATTTTTCTCTTGAAATAATTTCAACACTAAATTTTAATACAGACAAAAACCAGATCTCATATGGACTGCATGAAAAGGACATGATAGGGTATGGCTCTATATAAGTAAAAGTACGATCTATTGATGAGTAGCAGCCACAACTAAGACCTGTGTATGAGTAGCAGATACAACTAAGACCTGTGGATGAGTAGCAGATACAACTAAGACCTGTGGATGAGTAGCAGATACAACTATAAGCTGTATATGAGTAGCAGATACAACTAAGACCTGTGTATGAGTAACTGATACAACTATGATCTGTGGATGAGTAGCAGATACAACTATGACCTTTATATGAGTAGCAGATACAACTAAGACCTGTGGATGAGTAACTGATACAACTAAGACCTGTGTATGAGTAGCAGAGACAACTAAGACCTGTGTATGAGTAACTGATACAACTATGATCTGTGGATGAGTAGCAGATACAACTATGAGCTGTGTATGAGTAGCAGAGACAACTAAGACCTGTGTATGAGTAACTGATACAACTATGACCTGTATATGAGTAGCAGATACAACTAAGACCTGTGTATGAGTAACTGATACAACTATGATCTGTGGATGAGTAACTGATACAACTATGACCTGTATATGAGTAGCAGATACAACTAAGACCTGTGTATGAGTAACTGATACAACTATGATCTGTGGATGAGTAGCAGATACAACTATGAGCTGTATATGAGTAGCAGATACAACTAAGACCTGTGTATGAGTAACTGATACAACTATGATCTGTGGATGAGTAGCAGATACAACTATGAGCTGTGTATGAGTAGCAGATACAACTAAGACCTGTGGATGAGTAACTGATACAACTAAGACCTGTGTATGAGTAGCAGAGACAACTATGACCCGTGGATGAGTAGCAGATACAACTATGAGCTGTATATGAGTAGCAGATACAACTGTGGATGAGTATCAGGAACAACTATGAGCTGTGTATGAGTAGCAAATACAACCAAGACCTGTGGATGAGTAACTGATACAACTAAGACCTGTGGATGAGTAGCAGATACAACTATGACCCGTGGATGAGTAGCAGATACAATTATAAGCTGTATATGAGTAGCAGATACAACTGTGGATGAGTATCAGGAACAACTATGAGCTGTGTATGAGTAGCAAATACAACTATGACCTGTGGATGAGTAGAAGATACAACTAAGACCTGTGTATGAGTAACTGATACAACTATGACCTGTGGATGAGTAGCAGATACAACTATGAGCTGTATATGAGTAGCAAATACAACTATGACCTGTGGATGAGTAGAAGATACAACTAAGACCTGTGTATGAGTAACTGATACAACTATGACCTGTGGATGAGTAGCAGATACAACTATGAGCTGTATATGAGTAGCAGATACAACTAAGACCTGTGTATGAGTAACTGATACAACTATGACCTGTGTATGAGTAACTGATACAACTAAGACCTGTGTATGAGTAGCAGATACAACTATGAGCTGTATATGAGTAGCAGATACAATTAAGACCTGTGTATGAATAGATACAACTATGACCTGTGTATGAGTAACTGATACAACTATGACCTGTGGATGAGTAGCAGATACAACTATGACCCGTGGATGAGTAGCAGATACAATTATAAGCTGTGTATGAGTAGCAGAGTGGATGAGTATCAGGAACAACTATGAGCTGTGTATGAGTAGCAGATACAACTATGTGTGGATGAGTAGAAGATGCAACTAAGACCTGTGTATGAGTAGCAGATACAACTATGACCCGTGGATGAGTAGCAAATACAATTATGAGCTGTATATGAGTAGCAGATACAACTGTGGATGAGTATCAGGTACAACTATGAGCTGTGTATGAGTAGCAGATACAACTAAGACCTGCATATGAGTAGCAGAAACAACTATAACTTGTATATGAGTAGCAGATACAACTATGACCTGTGGATGAGTAGAAGATACAACTAAGACCTGTGTATGAGTAGCAGATACAACTATGACCCGTGGATGAGTAGCAGATACAACTATGACCCGTGGATGAGTAGCAGATACAATTATAAGCTGTATATGAGTAGCAGATACAACTGTGGATGAGTATCAGGTACAACTATGAGCTGTGTATGAGTAGCAGATACAACTAAGACCTGCATATGAGTAGCAGAAACAACTATAACTTGTATATGAGTAGCAGATACAACTATGACCTGTGGATGAGTTGCAGTCTATATGACCAATGACTGTTACCTTCATACAAGTATTTCTCATCAAGAAAATTCCTTTATCCAGAACCTCTTGATCAGCTGTGTTATGTAACACTATACCTTACACGATTTTCAAACATTATTGTTTTTGCATGGAATTACAGAGTGAAATTGAATTGATTTTATCTCATAAACTGAAAACAAAATTGAGAGAAAGCAATGATTCAATAAAATTTTAATGAACTGTTTTTGGCCAATGACATGAAGTTGTTAGGAAATGTATGATAAAAAATACACACCAGAAAAATACTGATACCACACTCTTTAGACAGACTTCTAAAATGTTCCCCAACTGCCACAAATTTTTAAATTGAAAGTTTTGTTTCGAGCAAGCAAAGAGTAGCAAGCTAGTGAGATCATGTAGCAGGGAGCAGCTCAGCCCATAAATGGATGTTTGGGGAACCCTTTGTGAAGCCCCATTGATTTAACCAGTCTCAATTTGTTCACGACTGGGGTAGCCCCAATTGGAGGCCTTCAAGCAATTGTCCACCAGTCCCTTGCAAGCGTCACACGCAATACTCTATTCCACACTTGCTTATGCAATTTTATTACATACATACTCTAATTATGATTAGTATCCTTGACTGGAATTCACCATCCAGAATTTGTAATAACTCTAAAGGAATATTTTGTTACTATCCTTCTTCTGTTGAAGAAACCAATGTTTAGTTTAGGCACAAAACCAATGTTTAGTTTAGACACTAAACCAAGTTTCCAGATAATTTTTTACAACATTTACACTTTGAATGATTTGAGCCTTACTCTTAAAGCATGTTATAATATTATTAGTATTGTTATTATTAGCATCAATTTAGACTTTATTTCATTACATATCCATATCCTTAATTTAGTAATTCTACGCTACTGTGCTATCAATCACTCATCGCCCCTACTCATTCAAACAAACACATTCCCTTCATCCAACAGTCAATCTCATACCGTAGTAACATGATTCAACATACAAGTAACTTAATTTTGTTCGTTGTTTTCTATCAATTTTAATTACATTCCTTCAATAATACTCAATTGAAAATAGTTAGTTTACATAACTAAACAACCGAATAAAAATCTGGATTTTTAAAATTAGGTATATTTTTTCATAAACTTGTCTACATCAATAAAAATAATTACAATGAAAACTAAACAAAATGGTTGGCTTTAAAAAAGTAAATTTTCTTCTAGCTTACTATGACATCAATTACTTTATCAAAACTCCGACTATCTGTTCTGTTTCATTCATTGCAAAGCACTGGCATACAAACAGATAAAATGTAAACTATTATAATTAATGTAAAACGACTTCTTAGCAGTCAATTAATTTTTTAATCTCCCATTGCTAATCCAAAGTCCTTACGAGAAATGGTTAAGTATAGTAAAACAACAATTATTATGGCTTCTTCTTGCAATCCAGGATACAAACACCTGTACTGTCGCCCTTGGCAATTTGATGGTTTTCGTGTTCAAACAAAATCCGTTCAATGAAAGCAGCGTTAAAAATATAAATTTTAAATAGAGGTTTATTAATTGTATAATGTATTTGAATTATTTTAATGTTCTACATATATCTTATTTTATTATCAATATAACAATTAAAACTAAAGGTTGCCGCTGTGAGCTTGAGCACAGAATATCATGTACTTTTATATATATATATTTATTTATTTTTATATATATATATATATATATATATATAAAAGGGCCTGCATTTATCCACTGTTTCTTGTAAATTGACAGTACAATGGATAGATAAGAAAAAAATGATTGTGTCCAAGTTGTTAGCTTGTTGGGCAAAATTTCACTTGGCAACATTTTAAATTGTAAAACAATAAAGAAAACTGCAAAGTGTAGTAAATTTGTACATAATCATCAATGGGACATTTGATATTTTCAATTAAATAAAATAAATTGGAAATAAATAAGTAATAATAATTGTAATAAATAATTTATTGTGTTTAGTTCAGACTTTTTTTACAATAAACCATGTTAAGTCATTTTGTTCTCATTAAAATATGTGTTTATTAACTCCATTTTAAAATTTGAATCTTAAAGGAATTCAACAATTTTTAATGACATGATTTTTTCAAAGTTACTCTCAACGTTCTATTAAGAGCTGTCACTCAAGTGTTACAGGCAATTTCATAGGTACCAGTAACATACAAGGGCTATCCAGAAAGTAACTAGGGCTATCCAGAAAGTAGAATATGTTTTGCTCTGTAGCTACTAGAGGGTGGCCATTTTGATGTCAGGGTATTTCTCCATTCAGTGGCTATCCAGCTGTGCTGGTGAGAGGTTACTGTCGCTCCTTGTTGTTTTACAATATCAGTTAAAAATGTGTGATGCAATTGAAAATCCTGTGAATTGTGAAGCGCGTTTATTAATACTGTTTTTGTTGGTTAAGCACAATAAAAGTGGACAGCCAAGCATTGTGACCTATGAAATTGTCTCTAAAGTCGATGAGAAGAATAAAGAAGACCGCTGATTCATAATAACAGAACTCTCACTTATTAGTTTTCCTCAAATTTCAAGAAATTCTTTAGTAGAAATTGTTACGCAGAAGTTAGGGTACCAACCACACACGGCAAATCGGACGCGAGAAGACCTGGATGTTTTTAGGTAGGTGTTTCCACATTCGCCTTACAGTCGGGACATTGCACCCAGCGACTAACACCTGTTTCTGCAATGAAGACCTGGCTTGCGACGCAGCACTTTGATGACGACATGGAACTGCGGAAGGGTGTGACTACCTGGTTGAAGTCTCAGGTGGCAGAATTTTATAACGCTGAAATTTCAAAACTAGTTCTCCCCTATGATAAGTGCCTCAGTTTGCATGATAACTATGTTGAAAAACAGTATTTTAATGTCGCTTTCAGATGTATATAATACAATATTTTTTTGTACTTTATATTTTGTTTATATCAAAACGTAACCTACTTTCTGGATAGCCCTTATACAAGAGTGAAACAAAATGTATCTAAACATGATTGAACATTAAAAGTAACATTGCTCAGTATCACAACTAACTTTAACATTAACAACAGTATTACTACAGAACAGAAACAGTATTACTAATGAGTGTGGAGGTAAGGAATGGACTAAGAAACTGAAGTGGTAGGGAGGGTTAGTATAGTAGCTGATACTTATCAAGAATAAAAAAATATCTATTCAAAATTTTTCTTCGTCATTATTGTGCCAATACAATTTTCAAAAAATAAAACTAATGAAATTAAAAAGATTAACTCATTTAAATAGAACTGGTTTTGTTCTCTATTTTGAAACCCCTACTAGTATTTCAAAACCCCTGACTTATCCAAGATCATCATTGAATTCTAATGTTTTTTTTTAATGTCTGACCTGCTATTGAAAAATGTATTACTGATATGTGAAAGTGATTAGCCTCAATAAGACAGCACTACACCTCAGATGGTATGAAAGCCAGGTAATCGTGCTACTGGGCAGCACTAGAAGGCATCACAGACGAGATGACACATCTCATCCAATAACAACAAAGGACACTGTTATTATGTTTATTATTTTATTTATTATCGTTCTTGTGGAGATTATTTCAATCTGTTTTGTGAGCCAGTAAGGATCCAGAAGCCTGCCTACAACTGCGGAGATTACAGTACCTCTCCCTCTTCCTGCAATCCCAATCATTCATGTTATTAAGACATAAAGTAACTTTTAAATACAAAAAGACGTTACCAAATAATAACCACTTTTATTTACTTTTGTTTACTATAAGTATGGCTAAAAAATTTGATAAGACGTGTAATATTGTTAAATTGCTACTATAATGCTTAGCATGTACAATTAACCCTTTTAGGACCGTGCATATAAACCGTTTCCCAAAAAAATTAGAACCATAGTCAGGTCCAGTTTTATCATTTGGTAGCTCTTGTCTCTTGAAAATCAATAAAAGATATTTTTAAATATTTTTTGGGTTTATACAGCATATTTTTGGTAATTTACCTCTTTAACTGGCAATTTTAACTCTTGTACCTAACTCTACCAAGTTTAAGCATAGAACTATTATAATACCCTAATAATTTATGATGCTATATACCACAGTTTTTATAACATTAATTTTTTTAATTCTGATTTCTGATTAAACCTATATTAATATTTTTTTCTAAAAAATTTTAAATTGTGGCAACATTGCTGCTGTTAACATAAAAGATGAGTGTATTTAAAAATTATCCCACATAATAGATTGACTACACGTTTAAAAAAAAATTAATAAATACATTATCACGGTTTATGTCATTTCCAAAATTAAAAGAGAGAGGTAAAATTCAGTACTGATTTGTATGTAATGAAAAACTAAAAATATAAATAACTTCAACCAACAACACATGAATAGCATGTAATATTTAAATAAACTGAGATAAGATAAGATCCATATGTTATATTTATTAGATATACAAAAAAAACATCAATCATTCACAAAAGGTTTAAAAAATACTTGGTATTACAAACAAAACCACACACTAAAAGGGTTAATTCATAGTTATGAAGATGTATTATAATGCGAGACATATCTTTGTAAGCCTGGCTTGTGGCAAATAAAATGTTATTTAATGCACTTTTCCTGAGATACGTAAATTGTTTTGACTTCCCATGCATATATAAGATCAATTTCTTGTGATTATTAAATATGATATTTTTACATTATAAAGCAAATAAAACTAAATGGCCAGACCTTCAATAAAATGTCTCGCACTATAGAAATGCAATAATAACAAAATTGTAATAAATATAAATAACAAACAAAATACTGCACAGGTAAACCCAAAAATAAAAAATACAAAGTAAATAACCAATTAAAATATGAAGAAGATATCTAAACACTTAACACAAAATATAAAAAAGTAAACCAAATACACGAGACCATTCGATCTTTAAGCTTATAATATGAAAAAGTAGTAATTTAGTAGTAAGTAAAAGAATAAAATTTAAAATAAACCTGCCGAAATTCCATTAAATGCCTTAACGGTATTCCATCAAAGTTAATAAAAAATATGATTGGGCCAAGTTTACAAGGATGAATTGTATATCCCTTACAACTCATATGTTGGACGGTGTCTGACATCGCAATTTGCCGTTCATTCGTATGTCACAGTTTTTAACACCACCAAACCATAATAGTTTAATCCTTGAACTATATTGTGTTATGTTATGTGTCTGATAAAAAAATTGGTTTGTCACTGAAAATATGCTAAAAAAAACGAGCTGAAAGGGAAAACCGATTAAAAAATCAAATTGGTAATTTTGAATACAAATTATAGAAGTAAATTAAATGTCTTAGGACTTCCAGAAAAAAATATACTATAATTAAATTATTGCTAATCACACTCTCAAGACCTGATCTGGTACGGATTTCTATTAATGCACAATGCAAAAATGTGAATTAAAGTCTGATTGGTCTATCAGTACTTATCAAAACGCTCAGCGTTTGAGTTGGTCGCATGACCCTTACAATCACAATCCTCCCGCCATCCATAAAAGGATTGGCAATTGATCTTTGAAGTTCTCAATATTTTAACCTTTGTAAACGTCAAGTCGAAAAGTAGTACAGCTTACGTCCGTAATTATTGTGGATTCCTCAAGATTTTGGTGGTTTACTATTCGTATAATACCAGACTACTAAATTTTTGAAGTACATCAAGCTAAATATAAAAGAGGAATACTGAGATATAATAATTATAAACTGTTTCATATCACTCTTCCTTAAAAAAAAAAAAAAAAAAATAACAAAATGCATTTCCAACTGTAACACCGGATAATATAAAATTAAACAATACTTTATTTTACAAAACTTGTACTAGGGATAGTAGTTTTAACTTCATGTCTGACATAATAATAAAAACATTTTATGAAGTACAATTATAGAAATTACAATTTCAATGTTTTAGTTATGGATAAATAGCATATTAATATTTCTATTTATTTGATTTATTTATTTATTTTAGATGATCTGAAGACTCGTAATCTAGAATATATCAATAGATAAAAAACTGGCATTTGAGGATTTAAATATTAATTAAAATGTCAAATAAGTAAATTTTTTAACAATTCTTCTTTGATAAGAGTTTCTTTCAAAAACTCAATTATTTTTTAATGGGTTGTTATATCAGGTTATATAAGGATTTTCATTTTATAGTTGATTGGTTTCTTCAATATAGTCTGTGTGTTTATATGTATACATTAACAAAAGTTAAATAGAGTGTAAAAAAGCATACAATTTTCAGTGTTTTTTTTTTTTTTCATTTCATAGATGCAGAGGAATATTAGATGTGCAAACCATTAGAGTTATCAGAACGTTATTCCGGTAAGTTCTGCCTCATTATGCAGTGCGTTCAAGCTAATATATATGAAACTTTAGTTGAAATAACATTTTATAATTCATTTCCAAACAATAGAACAGCTAAAATATTCCTCAACAATAACTCAGCGCTTCATTTAAATATACTTCAAGCTTTGTGCTTCCAATATAATTACTTCCATCAGGTTAATGACTGAATTTTCTTCAGACATTTACTCGAAACGGTTTATTCTCGACCCGAACAAAGCAAGTATTCTCGTGGGGGTAGTAGTGAATTGTGACGTTTCCAATGAAAACAAACGTTCTCAGCTCGTTTCAGCTTCGTTAAGTCGGAAAGCAAAACTAAATAAACCCTTGAGCGATTCATCAGAAAATCCATCAAGAAAATGTTAAGCCTCGCACTGCGCGACGTCCCATGTGCATACCTCCCCGCCGTGATCTTGCACAGAGAATTTAATTAAACAGAGAGGCAATGGATTCAGTCTTTAATTAATATTTTCTAGAAGTGTTCTGTGAGTAGGCTACACGCTACAGGGTAGAGAGAGGGGGGAAGTGTTGTGTTGTGAGTATTGGCAATGGGCCAATCATTTAAAGACGAAGGAAACACATAAATCAGAGGACTACACCCAGATATGTCGTGCACCGACGTGATTTATAAGTCACCCATGTCCGTGTGTGATGCATAGAGAAACCCACATGTAGGCCAAGGCACCGTATTTCAGTACATCTCCTTCAACACGTCCCCACTTATTCCTGCACTGAGCTTTAAATACAATAGCATACCATTTCATGAGTATGTGTCTTTTTTCAATGATGATGCAAACACTTTGTGCTTTATTTTTTTACTTACTAATTACTGTATTTAATTATACTGACTTTAAAAACACCATACAATATTAATATATATTTAATATTGTAGATATTTCTGTGTTTATTTACAATGAGTCAAATTACATACCGTACTCATAAACTGTTTTATTTTTAAGTTTTATTACCAATACTAATCAACAAATTAATCTAATACTAAAATTATTTTAAATAATTATTTTTTAAACGTTTTATTAATCTGGGATTATTATAGTGAAAATTATAGTGATTTAATTCAATTACTATTATTTATATTATGTTTTGAAATGCACATATTTGACTACAATAAGGAATTATATTATATAAGGAACTAGCGGGCCCGGCGCGCTTTGCTGCGCATTTCAATAATTTTTTGCAAAAGTTGCCCGCGGCTTCGCACGCAATTTCCCGTTGAAAACAGTACACTATATTCACTTATTCTTTTTCTATCACATTCTAAACATTGCTGAGATAATTGATAGTCGTTCCATCGTGAGCCTCTTGGGCGTATTATGAAGGTATGTACCATATTCCTGCCTCTATCTAGCTGTTACCCACGGCTTCGCACACAAATCTTAAGAACCGAAGTCCTTATATTACTTAGTAAATTTTTTTTTTTTACTATAATAAATTTTAGATTAAATTAGTTATATCTCCGATGCCACGATTGAGCTTGCTTTGTTGTCTCGATCGAGAGAATATGTACACACGGAGTTTTGAGAACCATACTTCTGTCAAAAAAAAACAACTAAGGTTGATTTTATAACATTCTTTATATTTGTAGCCAACGTAAGATAGTAATTATGATATCTGCATTACTCTTCTGATCAAGCATGAGCATGGTTTATATTAAATAAATATTGCAGTTAAAGGTGAATTTTTTACGTCAAATTTGAATTGTATTATCTGGATAGTAAAGTCTATGTTTAACAGTGATTGCAAAAAACAGTTTAAACAAAATTTGTCGTTTCTCTTAAGCTTACTCTATGCTTTAAAACTATAAGTGTAATATATGTTTACAAAGAACAGCTGATTAAAAATTTGAAAAGACGTTAACATATGTTTGCTGCAATGCATTTCTTATGGGTATTTCTGTAACCAGTGGGGCGGAATCCTGAATCGGGAAAGGGATGGGCATAGCTTATAAACCTTCTCCGTGGAAAAATACATATACGTACAAATTTTCATCATGATCGGTCCAATAGTTCACGATTCCATAAAGGACAAACATACAAACATTCATTTTTATATATATAGATTTATTATATATATATAAAATTATAAAATGTTGTTTATTATAATATATATATATAAAAAAAAAAAAAACAGAAAAAGAAACATTCTCTATATTTCATCTAAAAACAAGACATTTTCAAGAGATATAAATAGGATCTATATTTCATAGATATACATAGGAAATTTATTGGATATTTATAGGATAATTATTGTATATTCTGGGTGAGTTGTAAACCAGCAAGTTTGCCAAATGTTCAATGATTAGAACATTTAAGATGAAAATGTTCAGAAACATATTGGACAAAAAAAGAGCTTTTATTCACAAATATGTTTGCTTTTCTAGTCGTTATACATCAGTTTGTGTGATAACTACTGATACAAAGGTCTGAGAGATTTGAAACTTTGTGTATAAGTTAAATTCATCTTGATCTTATGGAAAAATGCATTAATTTTTATGTTAATAGCAGTCTATGTGTCATTTGTGCATTTTCAAATAAAACTTAATTTTTGGTTGCCTTAGGCCTACTACATTTTGTATTGCTATACAAAAACTGTATATGTTAAAACTGTTAAAAATTTTGTGTAAAACTTAAAATAGGCTTTTAATAATAACACTTTTTAAAATTCTGTTTGAACAATAAACAAATAAGTCATATTTCTCAATTTATTGCCAAAAAGACATTTTAGACTTACTAAAAATACATAATATGTACCAATTATGATTTGGTGAGAAAACACCATTGTGTACAAATTGTGCGAGAATATTGGTTTTATTGATAAGACGATTAAGAAAAGTAGATCTTTTTTAAACCAAATGAATACTCTCTGTGTTTTTCAGCAAAATTTGTAATTTTACTGGTTAAGCATACTTTTTTGACACACAGCAATATCTTATTATTTTACTGCTTGGTTTTTTCACTTTTCCTTACAATTTTTTACTTTGATTCACAGCACTGCAGTGTTGTAGTTGTACAAAGAAGAGGTCCAGGATGAACCATAACTACAGTGGAAGACAAAAAAAATAATTCACATTTCGAAACAGATTTCAAATTTATTTTTGGAATATATAGAACTAAAATAAAATACTTTGTGACAGTGAAATTCACAAATAACGTGTGCTCATCAAATCAAATACATGTTGAGGTCAGTGGAAGAAGTGTAAACTAATCTACTATTCAGCGAGTGAGACAGCTCTATAGACGCATCACCCGCTGACAGGCTTGCATAATTTATCCTTGCATTACCTTCATAACGAATGCCACTAACACTGACTGCTGGTCAATCACCACACTCTCTCCTCTCTCCCTTATTTTAATATAACTGAATTAAATACCGTTTTCCCTTTTTTACATAGAGGTATCAGAATTAAATAATGGAATTATTCAATTAATGAATATATTCACTTGTAAATAAAATTACCGTAAAAGTGAAAATAATTTGGGCAATTCAAAAATAACCTTTTCTCTAAAACAAAAGTACAAACAAAAATATGAACATTTCCATGTATTACGAACGGGTTACCTATACAGTAACTTAACTCAGCAAAGTTTGTAAGATTAAAAGGTGTTAACCGCAGACAAAAGTTCACATAAAATGTCACTTGTACACAAGTGAAGACGGAAAGATGTAGTACTGGTAGCAACCGACCAAAGCCGGTTACAGCTAGCTACACCACAGCATTCATAGCACAGATTCGTCCCGAGTCCCAAACAAAGATTCATCCCAATTCACCACAGCATCCATAGCACAGATTTATCCCGTTTCCCAATTAAAAGATTCGTCCCGATTGACCACAGCATCCATAGCACAGATTCATCCCGATTAAGAGATTCGTCCCGATTCACCACAGCATTCATAGCACAGATTCATCCCGATTAAGAGATTCGTCCCGATTATCACAGCATCCATAGCACGGATTCATCCCAATTCAAAGACTTGTCCTGATTCAAAGATTCGTCATGATTCAACTGAGAAGCCATTAACGCTTACTATTCGGAAGCTGCTGACACTTATCTATGCAAACAAGCGGTATATTTGAATGTTCATCAGGTGAGACCTCACATACAACATACTGTCTTAGATGACAAGAGCCGGTTACAGCAACACCACAACATCCATATCACAGATTTGTCCCATTTCAACTGAGAAACCATTAACGCTTACCATTCGGAAGCTGCTGACACTTATCTATGCAAACAAGCGATATATTTGAATGTTCATCAGGCGAGGACCTCACATAAAACATAATGTCTTGGATGATGAGCCGAGTTTATGACTTCCTCAGCCGCCTTTGTGCCAGCTTTACAGCTCTACGCTGATTCTTATCCCGCAATCAACGCCAGGCTTGGGAACATTAATTACACCCCACACTCAACTCCCCTTTCCTTCTCTCACCATTTATTGTCTTTAGGTTTACGTTGTTTTAACCATCACTCATTTTTTTAAGGCTAGTTTAAGTTTTTCCATGAGTAGCATTCTTGTAAATCAAAATTTTTAGTGACATGAACAAGATAATATGTTGTACATATTATATATGTGTATATACATTTATAGTACAATTTTGGTCCCGAATTGGGATAGTTAAATTGTTAAAAATATATCCAACAAAGATCATATAGTAGTAGGTCAACAATCCACCCAGCTAAGTATGTGAGTAATAATACAAATTCACACTATTGGAGAGAAAAACTCAAAATGATTTACTTTGAATACATGTCAACTAAATGTGTAGAACAATTAATAATTATTTTTGCAACTGAACTTTAATTGGACTTGAATTTCTAGAGGAATTGTACTTGTAAGAAGTAATCAATTGGTGGGCAACTAGTAAGGAATGAAATTAACTGAGGACTAGGTTGGTACATTCACTTATACAAGGCAGGTGTTACAAATACTCCGCAAGTCTGCTACCAGATGATGAAATAGCAGAGATCTGAGTAAAAAAAGTCATTTCTTTTGGTTGTATAAAAATATGACAACATTCCTAAAGCTTCAGCTTTTTCAAAAGTTAAACCCAAATAACTAGGCGCTTAAGCTTTTCTTTTACTACATCATGCCAGCTGGAATAGAAAATTAAAACTTGTTAAATATTGTCTTTTCCAACTTTAAAATTTTCTTAAATTGGGATTTTACTACAAAAATGTGCTTACATCAACTCCAGCAATATAGAAAAAATGCTATTAACTCAATCAACTATAACACTAGCAAAGGTCGAGAGCAAGAACTTGATTACATCACTTTTTATAACCTAATTAATACCAATTTGTTTTTTCATCAGGTTGGTTTCATTATGTGGACTTCTACAATGTGAGAACTCCATATATGTGAGTACAAGAAATCTCCGCCCAATCAACATTCATTCCTATTGAGACATAAATAAGATTCCCTCATCAACGAAGACACACAATATTTAATTAATTGTGTTTGGCAGGCTGAGAACATCACAATGATATCTAATTAAGTAATTGATAAGGTTCCAATCTTTCAATACCCGTGTAAACAAATTGATATATATTATTATTAGACAACTGTTTATAGGAAGGTCATTTAAATGACTTCAGCGAGTTAATATTGCAAAATACAGTGACTCACTCTCCTTGTGCAAAGATAACACACCAATGTTAAACAATACCTAAAGGTTATCTACTGGTTACACTTTTTCAGTCCTGTTTATTTCAACATAGTGCTAATTTATTATTATCGTGTTAAATTATGTAATTTAATTCTATCGAAATTCTTATCTAATCTTGGTTTGAAAGATATTTAACACAAAATTAAATCTTATCATATGTGTAAAACTTGTTACTGTAATTTTTGACCATAAAAAAGAACAAATATTTCAAAATTGTTGGTTAACTTTCTTTGGCCAAAACACAATAAATGTGTGATGATGCAAGAACTATAACCTAATGATAGTGTTTTGTTCATTAATACTAAGTCGGTAGAGTCATTCTATAAGCTATTTGAGGTAGACAGGCGTCTAATGAGCGATTAACAATCTATTCAATCAAAATCAATGACTTCAACAGGTTAATGCTCCCTTAAGTCTGCCTTATAAACATTTTCCACTCAAGTTGCTTTAACGTTGGTTGTCTTTTGTGTTAAATGATATCCCAACTCAAGTAATTTCAGAACTCAATTACAAATCCCTCTAACTATTTAAATTTAAGTTAACTTTAATCATTAAGAAATTATTTATATACCAAGCGATTTTACTCTAAACTTAATGAATAAAGAAAATAAAACACCAGTTTAGTTTGTTGGTTTTAAAATTTTAGTTAAAAGAAAATCAAGTGACACTGAATAAAGCTGGTAAACACATATATAAATGTATTTCTATACATAGATTTTTATATATTAGGATACGTATTATGTATGTATGTCTAATATATAAAAAATCTTGTTTCAGTCTTTAACGTCTCACTCCTCCAAACCGGTTTGAGCCATTTTTATTTATTTCATACTGCTAAGTGATTAGGAGTATGAAAAATGTTTCTATGTATTTGATTTGGCATCAAAATACCTATACCCCTATCCTAAATTTTCACCTTCCTAACTCCAGCTATTGTTTAATCACAGTTTTAATATTTTTGTATGAACAATATCCAAATAATTTAACCATCATTCGTTTCTCCAACAGAACCTTAATGTTGTTGAATGACAGATTGTGCTATATCCGCCTCATCAAATTTTTATCTACACATGCACAAAAGCCATTGTCGTGAAGTGTTGCATTACTTTGACATTCACTCTACAATTGTCATGAATAACAAAGCATTGAGTGCAAAATTTTGCACGTTTTATTTTAATTTAAAAGAAACATATACATGTTTTTATACTACTGCAAAATGTTCTCATTGACCGCATATTTCCCAAAGTCCGCACACAGTGCATAAATCATGTTTGACTGAAATCATGGCAGAAATAGCCATTTTGAAAGCTAAAAATGTGGACGTTGACGGTAAACTTAATGATACAGGGCAGTCGTTACCAGGCAACTTGCTATCATACAAATTGATTGATACAGTTTGCGCTGCTGCAAATTATCCAACAGAGTTTTTAAACTCACCGGATTTACCAGGCATGCCACCGCACCTTCTACGAACGAACCTTCGGATTTTACTTCAGAATTTGAACCCACCAAATGCAATGACAAATCATACAATGGCCCATACATTTTCATTAAAATATTTGAAAGAAATATTTTTGAAGCCACCATTTTGAATGGTAATTCTCCGAAGCAAAAATGTTTTGCTGCTACGCACTCCAATGCACATATACAAACGTATCACACAGACGTATAAATTTAATTAAAATATGTTTCCTATTCGATTGGAATTCGTAATGGCAATCAGTAAATCGCAAGACAAAATGACATACGCTTGCGGCTTAGAATTAGGCACACACCACATTTTCACACGGAGAATAATATGTGGTACATATTCTCAGATGAAATATGCCATTGAATTGAGAAAATGAATGGAATGGTTGGAGGTTTTTTGTTTGCAGTCATTACTGTCAACAGAGCTCCATTCCTCTTCTTGCCATATGAACGAATATAAATATATTGATATATTGTTATTTTGTATGTTTTTACTATACTTAATTTAAATTAATATAATTAGTTAAATGTTTATAATTTTGACTTGAGTCTGAGGATTATTCCTATTCCCCAGAGTTTTTTACTAGTAGGTGGAATCTTTAAGACTTGCAGTTCAGTTTGTGACTTGAAATGGATGGATACTTAATTTTTCAATAATTGGAAAATATAATCATAACTGAGATAAAACCATACATAAGCATAGTCTACAACAAATAAAATTTAAGGATATTCATTTTTAATCATTATACCGAAAAATAAATTATTCTAAACTAAAGAGAACAAAACATAATGTTAAATATCTTTGTTTATGAGTTGGTTATTGCTTTAAAATACATTATACAAACCCTGTTCATTGTAAGCAACAAAGCAACACAACACAAGTGACTGAATAGATATTTTGTTACTTCCAGTGCAACACCAAAGTCTCAACAGAATGTAAAGTAGAGCGTCAACAATCCGGACTCAATTCTGGCAAAACATTTTTTTATATACATAGACAGTACTTGTACAAAACAACAAAAACCCAACATCTGACATAAAACTGTAGATGTCAGAGCAGGGCTACCAACTGCATATATATCAAGAGAACAAAGTAAGGTAAGATGCAAGACAGTATCTTAACCAATAACTTAACAATTCATCTTACTCAGTATATCACTGTGTCAGCATGTATGAAATCACTCCACTTTGCTGTCAAAAGCATTCTATGTACTTTGGATCATGTATGCAGCTCTGGTCAGGACCCCTTTGCCTCTTTGTAAAGGTTTTGAACCGTTCATAAGTGAACAACAAATTTGAACAAAGCAGAATCATTAAATACAACATCAATTTTCAATTTAGACTTGATGGAATTAAAGCATGTGTCTTTTGTTTCTGTATCGGTCCATTTCACTCGTTAATAAAAATAACATTAAAACTAATTAAATATAAATAAAATGTGTTTACCAGATTTATTACTAGTTCGGAAATTATTACAAACTTCACAAATACACACAAGTACACAGCTCTGCCCAATACACCAGACGCTGGAAGTCTAGATGACAATCAATGAATCATTTATCGTTATCCTCTTCCATCAAGAGTGACCGCACAAAATGAAAGATCTACATTTAAATAACAGTACAAATACAGTGCACAAGTCTGCCCAAAACACCCGATGCTGGAAGTCTAGATGACAATCAATGAATCATTTATCGTTATTCTCTTCCATCAAGAGTGACCGCACAAAATGAAAGATCTACATTTAAATAACAGAAGACCGAGGATGGGGTTAAATATTCAGCAGCAGCCGAGCCGAGCGTCGTTGCATTGTTGTTTAGCAATCTGCTTTGTGATGAAGACACAGTGCTGCTTTTACAGCGCGAGTTTATACAGTGCCAACCTCCCTGTCCCTGTCTCTGTCTCGCTCTTTCTTGTACGTACTCACAATACACCTCCCAGTCGCCTTTCATTACCATTACGGCACAATATCAGATGACAGCTATTTTTATTCTAAACTTGCAGAGGCTTCAAGAATCATCTTACGAAACCCCGACTCTATCTTAATTAACATAATTTGTAAATATCGTAAAACGTCGATACTCTGTACTGAACATATTCTTTTCCATTCAATTATCAATTAATACCGTTTTACACTGATTGTTTAATTTCTAAAATAGGACTATTTGAAGTATACATACATTTGAACGTATCGCACAGAGGGTATGAGAAAGAAGAGGGGAAGGATAGAGTATGAGTGAGAGTAAAATGTAATGAATATCTCTGAATTATTGCTCTATCAAGTTGTACTAGCAAAAAAACTATAATCCTTCAGTCTAATAATAGAGTTAAAACTTTTGTTACCACTTGACTTCTCCCAAATTGATTGACGTTAAAAGTATTGAACTATAGGATGGAAATTAGGTGAAATAATTCAGTCTTCATTCATCATCACACACAAACAATCCTGTAATATTTTGAATCTTGTTTTATTGTCTGTTATCTAGGCTTGTAGTTTACTCACTGTTTTCTTGTTAAACCTATTATATATATATATTTTATATGTATATAAAATATATTTGTATTTATTTATTATTGTTATTGATTTAGAGTAATTATTATACAAAGAATTACATTTTAATTTCACTCTATTTTACGTTATCGCTTACTTGTTGTTATAACTCATTGCTGTGTTATTATTAATTCTCATATACTTTTATTGTTATTTATTAATTCATTACTACAATATTTACGCTTTTTCACTAAGATTTATTTTATACTGTAGTAAATATAAATCACCTACATCACCTATTTTGTGTATTCTAATTTAACACAAAATTATCATGTTTATATTAATAGATCTTTTTTACTATTATTGTGGATTGGGTTTACCGTTAAATAAATATATAAACATTACAGATCATCAGTGTTCAATGTATGAGGTTAGAACACTGAGTCTACTAGTAATAACCATATTAACCCTCCCCACATGTACTGTGGAAAATTCCATCGTAAAAATGAATCACACTGTAAAAGTCACAATCCAAGATTTTGGCCTCCATCACGAACTGTAGTTCATAAAACTGTTGACAAGATGCATTAGAATGTTAACATCAAACATTGTTCTCTATTCATTGTTCTAGACCTCCTGTTATCTATCCAAAATTGGTTTTCAAACCAACTGAATGCCATTTTGTACTGTACACTGGCGTGTTTTACGGCTTTTTCCATGTGGAGAGGAAGGCAGTGCAATTCATGAGATCTATGCTCAAGCTCTTTTTGTCAAATTGTGAGTTACATGTTACATCTGATCATTGTTGACAACTAGAGGATGACGTAAATTGTGGTTTCAATTTTTTTTCCCTTTAAAATTATGATTTCTTTCTGTTTTCAGAGAATTGGCAAATTTTGTTTTATATAAAAATGTATTAGTAAAAATTCAAGTATTTATAACTACCTTACATTTTAATTTCTATAATTTTCTTATTTTTTGTTTTCTGTAATAGCTTCTGTAATCTTAATTCAAATAGAATTATATACAAATTTTAAGCCAATTGCACTGTAAGGGGGAAACTAATAAATTTGTATCTTTATTTGTATATTTGTAACTTTAAGTGTTAAAGAGTAGGTGACCAATATAAGATACTTTGATACCTTATAATAGTATTATTTAAATAGTGAATTATCAATTTAAGCAACTTTTGAGACCAGAATAGAGAAGCACTATCAAAAACCATTTCTCACCAAGAAAAACTACTATAAAGGTCTTGGGGCTTGGATACATGTTTTAATTCATATAAATAAGAGTGTTGTACAGACATAGACTACAGACATGACTTAAGATCTGCACCAGCTCTGTGCGAAAATTTCTATTTAAACTGACAATATTGTATGTATTTGTACAAAAGTGATACTCCCATGGAAGAACATACTCTACTCAATGTTACTTATATACATAATATGAAGCTAAATTTCAAGCTTTATTCCTTTCTTGAGTATAAAGCAAACAGACGAGAAATATGAACACTGTCACTGTCTCGAGGTTAATACACACTAGTGTGTCTGCCGCAATCAACACTAAAACTACTGAACAGTTAACGTTCAGCTATAATACATGTACTGACCACTGACACTGTCTCGAGGCTAAAACACACTAGTGTGTCTGCCGCAATCAACGCATAAACTAATGTACGGTAACTGTTCAGCTATAATGCATGTAGTGAACACTTTCACTGTCTCGAGGCTAATACACACAAGTGTGTCTGCCGCAATCAACACTAAAACTACTGAACAGTGAACGTTCGGTTATAATGCATGTACTGACCACTTTCACTGTCTCGAGGCTAATACACAGTAGTGTGTCTGCCGCAATCAACACTAAAACTACTGAACAGTGAACGTTCAGTTATAATGCATGTACTGACCACTTTCACTGTCTCGAGGCTAATACACACAAGTGTGTCTGCCGCAATCAACACTAAAACTACTGAACAGTGAACGTTCAGTTATAATGCATGTACTGACCACTTTCACTGTCTCGAGGCTAATACACAGTAGTGTGTCTGCCGCAATCAACACTAAAACTACTGAACAGTGAACTGTCAGCTATAATGCATGTACTGGCCACTTTCGCTGTCTCGAGACTAAAACACACTAGTGTGTCTGTCCTGTACGGTAACTGTTCAGCTATAATACATGTAGTGAAGACTTTCATTGTGCCGCTACACTGAGTGTTCTTGTATTGTGGCTAATTCGCACTAGTGCGTCTGCCGTTCTGCAGTGAACATGTTAACTACCTTCAAATTTTTCCATTTAACACTACAAGGCTGCCAACTTGTACCTAACATGTTTGATCTGTTTCATTTATGTAAATAAGATTTACTGTAAACTATCACTGTAATATGCAAGATAAAAATAATAATATAATTGTTAATAAATGCGAGTAGTGAAACTGAGTTAATCCAGTTCAAACTTTTACATATTTTCTTATCATACTGACATCTCCAATTCCTTAATATAACAGTAACGAATCCTAGTGTTCATGATTCATAACATTGACCACGTTCATTCAATTTTAAATTATGGAAAAAATAGATAGTGTACCGAAATTCAGAACATTCAGAACAATGTAATTCTAAATGAATTTTTAGTATTCATTTTGTGTATACTTTTAGATACTATTTATTAATTATTTTTCTCAATTTCTTATATCCAATGACACCACTTTGTGGTCTGTGTGTGTACAGAGTGAATCCTTCGCACACTGGCATCTCACGTAAGGATTGCCACTGGATTAACTTCACAGCCACAATAGCTTGCAACTTTTTCTTCCTCCATGGTACCCCAAAGAGAACGGTATAGTTGGTTTTTTTTTTTTTTTTTTTTTTTTTTTTTTTTTTTTTTTTTTACGGATGACTTTGACCATAAACAAATTTTTAGTGTATAGCGCAAAAACACAATATTGTTCATACATAAGTGAAAATTTCCTGAAAATTTGTACACAAAATCAGCACCAATTTGGAGCTCTAGGGCGCCACTCAATCCTTTTTATAACCCAGTGTGGTTTCTAGAGCTCCACGCTTCGTATGATTGGTATGGTGAGTTTAACCCAGCCGTATTCCCAAAAGCTTTACTAAATTCATCATAAAGCATTTTAGAATGGCTTTTAATCCTTTTTGTGAAAAAAACACATCTTTACGGTTTTATGACATAGCCTACATTAGTGAAAAATACATACAACCAATTAAAAAAAATCAAGATCATTGCAAACGTGTTAAATAGCCCCAGAAGTAACTAAAAATAGTTTTATTAAATTTTGACTATCAGGATAGCAAATTAATAGCTAAAATATAACAATGTATTTTATGACATAACTCCCTTTATGAACTAATTTAATTTAAACTTCTGCATATATATTGAGTTAATAAAAAAAAAATCAAGTATTATATTACAAAAATATCATTGTTATTGCTCATCATTAGAGACCAACAAATAAATACTTAAAGCACTAATGTTTGCACTAAAACCCATTAAGTCGTAACATATAATTCATCAATTTCCAAGCATTTTGTTAACAAACAGTGCATTTGGGGCAAATGGGGCATGAGGACAAGTTAAGCCTAGTATACCATGGGGAAATTCACCCTTAATTGAAACGCATGGGTCGGCCAAAAAGGATAAACAGCAACAAGGAAGGGAGGCTAATAATTTACAAGGAGGATCAATTCCTTAAGACCCAGATACAGTCCTAAAACTAACAAATGGCCTCATATTATGAGCTAGATGGCCTACCGCTTCACCCACACTTACAGTTGTTTTCTGTACAGAACAAACTACAAAATGGCGAATTAATTTTTGAGCTCGATTTTTAGTACGAAAAGCCACAACTGCACATAATAAGTTCAATAAAAATTTTTTTTGGTGTACAGAAAAATTTTAACTATCCCTGTCTGCAACTTTATATTTTCAGAGAAAAAGTGACAGAAAAATTACATTTTTTTAATTACATAGCTGACAAATTATTTTGGTAAGTAAATATTTCTTTGAATAGGTGAAAAAAGTCTGTGACCGATGTACTGATTGTAAAAGTGTGCTTTCTAAACCGGATTAGGAACACCAGTGATCAGATTGCGGATACGAATCCTGTTCTTAGAGCTTGGATCTTGTAGGTCTGGTGCACCCCCGGTGTTCCAATACAATCAACATCAATTTTCTTCTAATTTAAAAAAAATTATAATGACAAATCTTTTCAAGACCTGCAAGCAGGAGGTTTAGGGTATGAATCAACTTTTTTAAATGCAACGATCCAGTTTTTTAAAACAAAGCAGATTTTTTATAATTTCAAAAACATCATATTTTGTTCATTCCTCATGGTTTTTCACCAAAATCATAAAATCCTATTTTTATGGTTGTTTGAAGAGTACTTTTAATATACTAGTAGAACGGTTGATAAACCTGACTAATAGTTTTTAAATCACCTTATATTTCAACTCTCTGTGCTTGCATTAGTTTTTCAGAGCCACATATTTGACATCAGTCTAAAATGGTTGTTATCGTCTTAATCGCGTGTCATCTATAGTGTCTTTAAGTACCAAAAATAGGCAGTGAAAGTTATACAGCACACTCGTAATGCCGCAGCATGCGAACTGGTGTTAGATTCAGTTGTGTGTCATCTATAGTATCTTTAAGTCCCAAAAATAGGCAGTGAAAGTTATACAGCACACTCGTAATGCCGCAGCATGCGAACTGTTGTTAGATTCAGTTGTGTATCATCTATAGTATCTTTAAGTCCCAAAAATAGGCAGTGAAAGTTATACAGCACACTCGTAATGCCGCAGCATGCGAACTGTTGTTAGATTCAGTTGTGTGTCATCTATAGTATCTTTAAGTCCCAAAAATAGGCAGTGAAAGTTATACAGCGAGTGCTGCAGCATGCGAACTGTTATTAGATTCAATAGTGTGTTGAATATCGACTATAGTTTTGAAATAGTCTATAGTTTAAGTTTTAAAATTTGTTTTTGTGGTGCAGCTTATTTTGGCAAAAGGATTATTCCAAATTTTTTTCTTTGGAACTAGTATCCTAACTAAGTTATATTAGAACCATTAATTTAACACTAGATCTGGCATTTGAAATTCCTATAATGGCAGGCTTCTGCTAGTTGTGCACACCTTCGTTCAACCTATGTAGAATGTTTAACATTGAAGTAAATTATACACTTTTGTACATATTTTATTTTTCAGTAAAACACCAGAAACATTTATATGCAGTTGGATTAATTTTTATTTCATTTTAGGTTTTTATCTTTCATCGTAAATGAAAAAAAATAAAAGTTAAAAAAATATCCAAAATTAAAGGCTTATAAAAATAGGAATAATTTGTATTACTTTTCAAAATATACAAAATGTTTTAAAAAGGATTTTTTATGCAACATTAGAAAAATTCCACTCTTCCAAAAAGTATTACATTATTGTTACTGTAGTTTAAATGTTGTGTTTTAACAAAAATTGACATTCACATTCTAAATTTTTTTGGATATTTGTTATACGCTTGTTCTTATATTTTTAGACCTTGCCCTATTGTAGAAAAAATATATTTTTTGTTCCTTTTAAAATGTTTTTCAATCAATAAAAGATGGTAAAAAACAATATATTATCAGAAAATGCTTCAAATGAAGTAAATTTATTACAATAAAAACTCATTATCTAATAATAAATTGTTTAAGTTCACCTGATGTATTTACTAGGTCACCATAGTGTTCAATAAATAAAAAATAATTAAATAATAATCAGCATTTGTAAATTAGGCCTAGGCCTACTTCACCATTGTTTACCGTATAGTTTATATATGCAAGTTTAGAATTCACAAATACAAGTTTAGAATACACAATGATTAATGCCATCCATTGTCCTTTCGAAATTATAAAGTTTGTTCACAAATTTCGTTGAAGATATCCTATACCACTTGATGGCAAATTTCACAAGGAAAAATTTGATGTCGTTTTATACTAACACAACTCTAGTAATAATACAAGAAACAACAAAATACTAGCGACTAGTTAAACTTGTCGTCTAACATTAAAGAAATGTCACAAACAATGGTTACGTTGAATGTCTTTCTTCCCAACATATAGCAAGGAATAAATGTTTGAAGTATATGATTTTGTTGAGAAAGAAATTCTGAACACAATGATCTAGCCAAACTCAATCCTAAACGAAATTTCCTGTGACAAAAGTACGGGGAATAATTGTTTTTTCGCGTCCTCTCGAAGTGCGCTAGCAGACACAGCAAACCGACATTTGTGTTGCAACTTAAATAATTTCGGTGAATACTTAATACGCATTATTATTGAATAAACTACACATCAAATTAATCTGTGAAACATTCCGATTAATTTGATAATATTGGTCCTACTTAAGTCTTATTTTCAATAACAAAAGTTTGATTAAAAAGATGATTGCAAAATCGACTAGTGGTCGACATTGGAGAAACATTTTTTAGTGACTGGTCACTAGTCGTCAAAACAGATGGAGGGTTAAACTGTGAAAAGAGTTTGATTTTATACCATGTTATTTTTATCTTTTTAACAATTAGCTTTAATTAACCCTACTTTTTCAAGAATAATCTGAAAAAATTAGTATGTTTTTACACCGAAATAGACATCATTAAAAATTACCAATGTGGAGGTTGATGACTGTTACAATTAATTCAACCTTAGAAGGTCATCAATGCCACAGCACTGACCCAATCATTAAACTGCACAATCGGTCAACACCCTTTCTGTAGAACACTGTGCTACTTAAAAAACTGAAAACATAGTATCATGTTTGGAGAAAAAAAAAACATTAATCTAAAGGACATATTGTTAAGATCCATTGATTCCAATTCAGTGTGATGTCAATGACAGAAGATGTACCGGTAATTTGTGGATTCAGAACGTTAACTGAAGGACTTAGATGTGAATAAACATATTAGATCTTTATTAAATGACTGTATGATATGACCGTGGTATAAGTGATAAACCATTTCTGTTCCTTTTTTGAAATTAGATATATTTTCATTAACTAAACGAATTAACCTTTTCTGTACAATAGGAGTAAATGCTTTACTTTTCTAACCGAGTGTCATACGTTCAATTTCGGATGGACAACAAAATTTAACTTACGGATTTTGGATCTCCATTTCACATCAAAGCAATTATTTCATTAATAAAAATGCAACTGGCATAAAATAATTATAACTATACAAGATAGGATTACACCACACTACGTGTCGTGATAACAGGTATCTCTGAGGTTGCTTGTAAAATGTACAATCTACAACTCATGTCCTGTGCGCAGATAGACAGACAGACAATACAGAAAAGAAACTGACAAAAATTACACTAAGCCAAATACCATGGTTAGACATGCACCTCATACAAGGGCTATTCAGAAAGTAAGGAACGTTACCACCTGATACCACCAAGCACATCCTATCGCGTATAAATTGGTGTGCTTGTGCTTAGCACCTCAATCAGTATGCAGCCGTGACAACAGGAACACCTCTACACTGCCCGTATTTTTTAATTTGAAATATGTGCCGCAATCATAAATCCCACCAGTTGTGAAGTGCGGTCTGTGATTCCTTTTTTGTTGGCAAAAATTTCAAGACCAGGAAAATTTTAATCCAAAATTATACTTTTGCATGACGATGCCCGACCTCACACAGCCAACCGACAACAACTTATGAACTCGTTCAACCGAGAAGTTTTCTTCATCCCCTCTACAGTTCTGATCTTGCTTTCAGTGATTTTTACTTGTTACCGAAAATGAAGACCTGGTACCAAGTGAAATATGAAAAAAAAAAGTTGCACAACTTGTATTGTAAAGACTGGAAACAGACTGCAACATGTGCCTCGGAATGCACTAGCACAATACTCTCTATTAGCGCTGTTCATATTTTGTTTAATTTAAGGTTTCAAAATGTATTAATTTTTTACTACAAAATCTAAAACTATATTTCTTTTTTCAAAATAAAAAAATATTGTTTTGGAAATACAACACAGTGTATTTAAGAACATACATTGAGATTTAAGTGAACATTTATACCTATTACATAATTAACTTCAAGCATAGAAAAAACTATAATACCTTTTTTTTGCCTCCTACATTTTAGCTATTTGTGAAACTACCAATTTGGATATTATATGTAAATACATAAAAGAAGAACTGTAATTAAATAATATTTCATCTGAAGTATATGGTTCTTGAATTTCTCGCTTTTCCTAATGCCTCGCCTAACAAGATTTAGTAGACTACAAAAATTAATTTCACTCTAATAACATTTTCTAAGCTGAACATTTTTTTGCCAAGAAAGCTTCTATTCTCTATACTATTCTCTATCTTTTTTTGTTTTAGCCTTATTTTAAAATCTAAGTTTGCATGTGCAAACTTAGAAAACTGAAATATCATAGCTGTCCATGCTCAATAAAAAAAAACACCCTCGAAAAACATGTTCTCTAAAAACTACTGCATTTCCCAAAATAAAGTTCAGTTTTGCAGCACATCACAATTCATTTTGTATAATATTGAAGCGATATGCACAATTGATGTGCATTTGTCGGGACTTGTTGCGTATCATGTCCCAGAGAATTGTATTAAGTTAAATGAACATAGCCTACCTTGACGTGAGATAATCTGTATGTGTTGTTAGTAAAATATTTGTAAGATTGGGGACTGCTTTGTTATATTCTTTTAACCTTGACCTGGTAACTTGCACTGTATCTGGTGAAGCAACAATTTTCAGAATTTTGTATCTGTTAATTTAAATTTACAAAAAGTTGAAGACATGTCTATTGTATACAGTCATATATCATTTTTTTCAGTAGAAAATCAGAAAAAGAATATAATTAAGTTCAATTACAGTATAGTATTAAATTAATTAATTATTTGTATGAACAAGTTTTTAAAAACAAATATTCCTAATACTATTTAAAAAGGAGGATACTGTGCCAGAAACATCTTTTAAATTTAAATCTAGTTAAATTTGGAATAGTCAATGTCTGCAGAATGTGTCTAGAGCTAGTTGTGGAAATATACTTTGGCTTTTACATTCAAATATCTAGGCCTATAAATCAGGTAGGTATTTGACTATACAACTACGCTATGAAGAAGTTTGTGAACCAAAATCTACTCATAAAAAGTGATTATACAATTTCTTTATTACTTTGACTGAGATTTAAATTTTGTTAATGAATCCACCGAGACTGTTTACACTCTAGTTACCTTTCAATTTTCAAAACAACACTCACATTTGTGCATATCCTTGTTAAACATTTAATTTTATTTGAAGATTTTACCATGTAAAACCAAGTAAGCTAGTAGCGAAGTACAATGCAATTTATTGTACTCGTATTTGGCTGCAGTATAATAAGCAGCCACCAATCAAATCTTTCGATAGATTATGTATGATTGTTTGAACCAGTGAAACCAAAATGTCGAACAGAATTAGGCTACTTTAAAGATAATAAAGATGGATAAAAAAACCAATCTAAGCTATATGACAATCTACTCATAAAAGTGATTATACAATTTCTTTATTACTTTGACTGAGATTTAAATTTTGTTAATGAATCCACCGAGACTGTTTACACTCTAGTTACCTTTCAATTTTCAAAACAACACTCACATTTGTGCATATCCTTGTTAAACATTTAATTTTATTTGAAGATTTTACCATGTAAAACCAAGTAAGCTAGTAGCGAAGTACAATGCAATTTATTGTACTCGTATTTGGCTGCAGTATAATAAGCAGCCACCAATCAAATCTTTCGATAGATTATGTATGATTGTTTAAACCAGTGAAACCAAAATGTCGAACAGAATTAGGCTACTTTAAAGATAATAAAGATGGATAAAAAACCAATCTAAGCTATATGTATTCATTAAATCAAACAGCAGTATAGAATTTAGTTACTTTTTACTATTCTGAAGGATAAATGTGTCAGACAGCATATGACTCAAATATACCATATAGGCCTAAATGATTTTACTTTGTTTGAATTAAATTTAAACAATATTGTTATTCCAAAATTCAATGGAGAGAGAGCAATAATATTAAATAACTATATCTTAATATTTTTTTCTATTTGATAGTTTAGGGATTCCTGATTTGACTGTGGTGGTGGCCGCTTATAATACTGCAGCCTTGTATTCAACTTACTTTACATGTAATTATGATTAAAATCGAATTATTTATTGGGTTTTTCATAAATCACCAGCTATATTCGACATCCCACCATAATAACCGGAAAGTTCATGATCAGATATTCCTGGTACTTTGATATGTTACCTGCCACTACTTTAAAAACACTGGCCTTAATTAGCCTAGTTACCATGTAATCTGTGGTTCTGGATTGTTATGAATAGTATAAAAATAGTTTTAGATCATTAGCAAAGGGGTCAGTAAGTTAGAGTAAACCCACTGTATTTGACTAAATAATATTACTATCGAATTTAGCTAATTGCTAATCCTGTATCTCAAGTATAGGTACATAGTTTTTAATAAAATTTAGTAGCCTTGGTGTACTGTAATCTTAGGTTTAATGTTATTTTAAATCGACATTTCTTTCAAGTGAAAATTTATTGACTGAATAGGCTATATATATATATTCCCGAATATAAAGAAAGTCACTGTCTAAATATTCTATATAGGTACCCATTAAAAATAATAATTTAGGTGCTGAAAGCCTGAAACTTTTTTAGACCTGAAAAAAAAAACAAGTTTACAGCAATGCGACACACTGATTCTAGAGGGTCTGATCATGAATGCTTCGCCCCCATGTAGAGGCTATCTAAGACATGATAACCTAAATCTCAAATAACTTAGGTATATCTTATTAATATTTATAAAATATATGGTAATTTATGTTGTTTTTTACTAAGTTATATAAGCTAAGAATTTGAAAAAGTTCGTAGCCTATAGCGTAATTTACTAGCCTACTAAGGGAAATTGTTCAGTAGCTTTAGTTAACATGACAAATGTAAATATTAGGCTATTCGAACTTACAATTACTTCTACAAGCCTCATACGCCAAAAGTTAATAAGTAGGTAGTGTAAACAATTTGATATCTGTACTGTACCATTGTTTATCACATAGTAGACAAATTCGAGAAACTTCCAATTTTTTGGGACACTGGGTCATGAATGGGGGCTTTTAAGTATTTTCAATAACTTACATATGGTTGGTGTTGTAGGCCTAGAAGCTAGTTTCATTATTTTCTGGGCTAGCTAGAATCTCCATTCCAGCTATGTTTTAAGGCTAAATTGCCAAAACAAGAGTATTTTTCTCTATTAAGTGTCATTTATGTTGGTTTTACTCATAATAAGGTGAACAGTCTTCACTAAAACATGTCAAAAGTTACTCTTACGTTCATGATAAAATACTCAATTTATGATATAAAAATAACTAGACTCACTGTTCTCTGGTTCCTCACTTCCTCCGTGTTCGTCGTCTGATTCTGTACCAGAGTCGTGATCGTCGTCTTCAATCTGAAATCGAAAGTAAAATGTCAGAACTTAAAAGAAAAACTTCAGTCAGCCATTTTCACTACAAATGTCTTCACAAGCACCCACATACATTTCCACATTTTATGCGTATAAATAACGTATTTAAGAGCTTAAACCTCATATTTAGATATGTGGATATGTTAAGCTTACACTCAACTTAATTTTCCTTCCTGGTTAACTTAAAACACAGCAGAAAACCCCTTATAAAAATAAGGTTCCTTTGTTCTACTTTGCTGTTTCGACGCCATCTTGGCTTAGCTTGGCTGGCAGGTCCCTGGTTTTGACCTTCAAGGAAGGTGAATTAATTGATATTTAACAATTATTTATTTAATAATCAGAAGCTTACCTTCTGATGAGGATGTTCTTCATTCAGGGAATGTGTTCGAAGTTTGTGAGTCAGAAACTTGAGCATATTTTCTCCCGGACACGATCAGAGTACCGAGCGGATCTACTCTGATTATCGAAGGATTTCACGTTATTTCAAGAATTTTAGAGGATAATAAAGTAACTTCACTCTCGGTAACACGGAACTAACGCTCAGAACTAATAACGGAACCACAACTTTATTTTATATCTCCATTGTCTGCGTACACGACATAATCAGGAGTGGGCATTGCGAACACGACTGAACTCTCCGCCGGCGAACAACAAACTGTTTACCCCCATCCACCTTCCTCGCCTTACTACGAGAGAGTACGAGAGTCAGCTGAAATGGAGTGGATTGAGACGAGTCCAATTCGGTATCGAGATGGGGGGAGTAAACTAGTCAGTGTGCACTGTTCAATCACAATGAAAACTACTTCAATAAACTACTAATTAGCTGGTTTAACTTTACCTAATATTTTATTATATTATAATAGATAACATGGCGCCATGTTGGGTCGATAAATACGTTATTTTGCCCTACAACAGTATGTACTACTGGACCGTCTTATTGTTATAAACACAAGCTTACTCCCCTACGATCCATTGATAATCTTGGACCAGGCACATTGCAGGAGTAAAGGCTTGCCGCTGTGCGATTGGCTATTGAAATGTTATGTACAAAGCAGTGGGGGGAGGATCCCGGGGCCTTCAACAAGCTCCTTGTGAATGAAAACGATTTCTGGGAATGGATGGAGTTTCTTGTGTGAGCATTCGGGATCGGAGACACAAGGCTTGGAGTCCAGAGGACTTACCTCCAAATTGTTTCCCGACACATAGGTCTATTGTTTTTCATACCTGTTCTAAGATATCCATGTCTTACTTTGCTCAACTATCGAAGTTTGAGTTATGTTGATAACAAACATAATACTGGATCGCTTTGTTTTTCAATAACAGACGAAGCTTTAACATTTCGTAGAATGGAATTCAAACATAAAGTTTATTCTATTGAGATAACAGTATAAACACGGGAAAAAGATCATTCTACTTTATATCATTGTACTGGAATATATTGTTTACGTTTTGTCCAGTATCGGTGCTCTCAGTTACATGTGAATTGGCAGCGTATTTATTTTACACCACTCTTATGTTAGCACAAAGAACATCAACTCTAGTCGGCATACGCCAGACTAGACAACCGTACGTAAATTACCTCGATTTCAAAGACTTCTGTACTTAACTGAGTAAATATGTGCAACGAACTATACTACTGGAACGCGCACTGCCCATAAGCAGCATGTTGTGTTTTCCGGTCGCACACAGCTGTGCGTTACTGGTGTATCCATGGATTTGCAGGCGCTTAAAGTGGGCAAGAACTCACCAAGTTCTGTACTCCATGCCAATGATGCTGATCTTAGAACACATTAACTTTTTATTGATTTTAAATCTAAGGGTAAATTAAGTAGATCAAGTGATGATGTACGGTATTGAAAATTGTAAAATATTATTATTTACTCTAGTTATCTCAAACAAATGCGACCACTTCTAAATTGACAGGAAGCCACGAGTTACTTTGAATTAAAACTGTGACTAAACTATTTTTTTTAAATAATATCTCATCACATCGAAAAAACAAAAACTTTTGACATTAAAAAAGAAACCAACTTAGAAATAAGGCAAAAATATTGGTCAAAATAATTTTATTTTCTAACACGTAGATTAAGTGTGTCATGTTTGTAAATTTTTTGTAGTTTATTTTGAAATAAAATACTGTCAATAAAAAGTTGTTTTTTTTTCATCTGGGTAATATTTTAATGCCTGTAATATTTGTTTCCGACTTTGTAAGAAAAATAAAAGTCAAAATCTCAGTTATTTTGATATTGCACAAAAATCAGTTTTTTTTAACAGAAAATAAAAATCCACGGTAAAAAGCAGCTACTAACATTTGTAATAATAAATAAATTGTAGTATCTAACAATTGTATTAAGTCTACAAGGCGTTTTAAAGTGATATTAGATCATTACTATAATGCCTGCCATATGGGCGGAGTTAGTTCTTGCCCATTTCCAGCGCCTGCAGACTCGGAACGCAGCCCAGGATTTCGGCTCGGTTTCTCCGGCCCAGAGCGCGTTCCATTATTATAATTCGTTGAATATGTGTCACATACTCTAACTGAAAAAGGCCGTTGTATTCTATGTATATTGGATCAGCTCGTTTCGAATCGTAAATCAACTTGATTGACTCACCATGACTATGCCGATGGCCATGACTGGAAAAATAACCTTTTCTCTTGCAATCAATCGATTACAATTTCCTAACTATATCAGTTTACTCAGTTTGCGATAATTTATATATTTCAGCTACTATAGGTTGTAAATCGGTATGTTAAAACCTTACGAGATGAAATCAACATGGTAGAACAAACATTGTTGCAAGAAACCTGAGAATTATAAAACACTTCCGTTTTGCAGCACGTTTCAAGATGGCCGCCGTTTAAAAAAAACTAAGCAAGAGTCTTATAAAAGAGTAAGCACTATCTTCTTATAAAATAAGGTCTGAATCAGTTGACAATAACGACTCAGATTTTATTTTTAATTGTCATTGTACAGTTTAATTCTCAACATCATGTATGACCGCTGTCTTGAAACCCTTAAACACATCGGGCAATTTTTAAGAATACAATATTCTTGAGGTTGCTTAGAATGTATTAAAATGTCATTAAAGACACAAAATAGTACAAATTAAAATTTAGAAAAATGTGGTATGCTGCCATCTTGAAATGTTGTACGGTATTAGTTAGAAGACTAACGAACTTATTTAAGTTATGCATAAGTAGGACTACTGCATAAAAGTGTCTTCTAACACTCAGCCAAGCTCATGGTCTGACATGCACTGTCGACACTTCGTAGTATAATGTTGTAATTTAACGATTTGGATACTAAATAGACTTACGATTGTTAAGGATATCAAGCAGGAACACTCAGGAATTGCAACCTTGTGGTGTGAGCTGTAAAGTATATTAAGTTTACCCTTTGTACGATGAGTACAAGTGTGGAAATCAACCAATGGACGAGTACCACTACGTTGTATAACACTCAGGAATTGCAACCTTATGGTGTGAGCTGTAAAGTATTGTAAGTTCACCTTTTGTACGATGAGTACAATTGTGGAAATCAACCAATGGACGAGTACCACTACCTTGTATAACACTCAGGTGTTGAAACCTTGTGGTGTGAGCTGTAACGTATTGTAAGTTCACCCTTTGTACGATGAATACAATTGTGGAAATCAACCAATGGACGAGTACCACTACCTTGTATAACACTCAGGTGTTGAAACCTTGTGGTGTCAGCTGTAACGTATTGTAAGTTCACCCTTTGTATGATGAGTACAATTGTTGTGGAAATCAACCAATGGACGAGTGCCACTACCTTGTATAACATTCAGGTGTTGAAACATTGTGGCGTGAGCTGTAAAGTATTTTAAGTTAAATCTTTGTACGAATTACCTTGTATAATATTCAGGGACTAACATCTTTTACTCTAAATATTTTCCCAAAAAATATTACAAATTTTAATTACATAAATCTAGTTTTTACCACAATACTGCTACAATCCATATGAAATTTTTCTGAAACAAGTACGAATTTTTTTTATTTAAATGTATCTGTAGATCATAGGCCATAATATTATAAAGACAACACTTAAGAAGTGCTGAATCCCAATTCATATAAAATCGGATTTCTTGCCAACCGCAATTAATGCCATTTTTCTGGAGAGAATATTTGTTTTAAAGTAGTCTATCCATACAATTTATCGTTCTGTACATCTTTAATTGATATTCAGAGACAAAGGAATGAAAAGCTAGATCCTTAGACAAATCAGTTGAATCCACCAATTTTCCCTCTTTGCGCAATATAGACTCTCCCATTTGTACAGATAAAGAAGCAGAGTTGCTTGAAAAGCACCACGTCTATAGTTTTGCTATTTTTATCTCTAGCGGAGTAAACATTTCCGATAATTTCTTCTATTTTTAGACTCTAATTACGTTTTACATCCTCCACCATGTGAAGGACTCGTCCTTCGATTGGACCGATCCACTCGGGAGAACTGTACTATAAACAATATCGGAGGTATGGGACGGTGCGTTATGTACAACGTACACCCACGCACGCACGCACAGGCACGCACGCGCGCGATGATATCGATCAGTCAGACCGACCACACACACAAAAGGTAGCGCGGAGCGGCAGTGCTGTATACTGGAACGCTCTCTGCTTTCTGCAACCTCATGTACCGCTCTTTCTGCTTCTTTTGTCCAAACAATACATCCACTGTTACTGTATAAACAAAGGGGATAAGGCCTCGTCACGGAAACGGTTAATTACATTTATTTAATTGTATTCATATTGTGATTTCCAGTATACATAAATGAATTATTCCTTTGTATTAAATTTGTTATATATATATATATATATATAATATATATATATATTATATATATATATTATATATATTGTATTAATTCTGTTCTAAATTTTTATTTATATTTCTATGTTCATGATATTTCTCTTAGACATTAAACAAATGTTCAAACATTTTTGTTTATTTATTTATGTAAATTTTTATTTATTTATGTTTATTTTGTTTGACTGATGTACTATTTTATTATTTTTTGGTAATTCTTTGTGGAAACGGCAAATGCCGAAATATGAAATGAGATTTATATACAGAAGTCTACTTAATGTTTATAATTGAGCATTTATACAACCGAAGTGAAAAATATAATATATATATATATATATATATTATATATACTGTATATATTATATATATATTATATATGTATATATTATGTATATATATATTATATATAATTATTATATATATATATATAATTTTTGTATAAATGAATTTTTCGTTTATTTATTCGGTTCGTTAATATTTTAACCGCGATCTCATTTAAATGAAATTAAACACTTTGATTTGTTTTAGTCTACATCTAAAGACTCATACACAATATGTGTACATTGATTTCAGAAATAGGCTGCTTTATATATTCTATTTAATAGCAAGGTTTGTTCTTAAGAATATCTAACAAGTAGAAATTAATAAAATAATTTTATAATTCGGATCGGTGAAATGTCACAGACCATACTTGTAGGTATAGAGTAAGAGAATAGAAAACTGATCATTAATTAAAGCAGTCTTGTTGCCAAATCTTTCGGTCTCTAATTAAATTAAGTCAACAACACTGTAATTCGGAATGTAAAAAAATAATATTTAATTAAATAGTGGTAGATTACCGTACCATTAGGGAACATTTAAAATATAATGAATATTTTGTTATAAAACGATTACAACATTACAGTCTTGTTTTTGTATCAACTTTGGTCATTTACAACCTGAATGTTTTATACCAATGTTAAAACATGCTCACTCGTTACCGTATCCGTGAACCATATGTTCCGATCTTTATAAGAAACATTAAGGATTTTTTATTTTCATTTTGGAAAGATTCAAATTCAGTTATTTAATGAGAAAGCTATTTTCGTTGATTTTGTTTGAATTTGGAACAAAAAATCGCCGACGTTTTACTCCAAATCTGGTTTGGAATATTCAATACAGTCGTATCGTTGGCTGAACGTTAGCAAAGCATATCACTCCCGGAGTAGGAAAATTTAATTTCCGCCTATCTGTCCATGTGTCTGTCCGTACGATAAATCTAGAACAAACCTATCTATAGACTTGAAATTTTGCATAAAGCTTCACTTCTACATAGCAACATCGAGTACGGTGATGGTACATAATTATCACTCCGTGAGGATTGGCTGAGCGTTAGCTACAGTTTTATACTGATATTATTGGCAGCCACGACAGCAACGAGGAAATCGTAGAATAAACAAATTTGTAAAGAAAATTGAGCACGAACTTGTGCACGAATGAGTTCTATGATGGTGCAAAACTATCCATGGGATTGTGCTGAGCGTTAGCAAAGCTTTTATCTCGGGAATAAAATGAGCTAGTCTTGAAATTTTCATGCAACTTCAGCAAACCCTGTAACGCGACATGTGGTCGTGTATTATACTAGGCCAATGTCATGCGTGATTGTTGAGAGAGTTTTAAAACCACGTCCTCTCAAGACAATCAAGTAAAACTCCAATCTACTACTCTTGTGTCACAAAGGCTACAGAACCAACCACACAAAGGCCATTGTATATCGGTCTTTATTGCCCCCTAACCATAACCTGACCCAAGCAGAGGACACAAACCGGTCGTAGGTCGCGTAGAATACGACCGTAGTCGTAGAGGGGGTGCGTAATTGCGTGGACCAACATGCCTCAATTTGAATAGAAATTATTTTGTAATAAAAGAGCCATTTATGTTCAGTCTTCTTAGAAGTTTCAAAATGCGCGGGCATTAAAATCTAGATAATTATAGAGTACGCAAATAAGAAACAATATTTCCAATGAGATGTGTTTTCTACACATAACGTAGCTATGGTAGGAAGGGTTGATTCAATTGAATTTTGAGTTTAGCTCCAGATCATCTTCCCTTTATTGTAGCGTCGGGTATTTGACATTATCTTAGACTTTTGTGTACCTGATGAGACAATGAGACTACCACTTCATCTATTTATAGGTGTCTCTGATGTGGAAACGATGTAAATGTTTCATTTTGGGCTTCTACGTCGTCCACTTTCTTTGGATCTCTTACGAAGAACATGACTCCACATTCCAGGAGTCAAGTCTGAGACAGCGTCATACACCTGCAATAAAAGGAAGGTAAACTGGAGCTAAACTCAAAATTCAATTGAATCAAACCTTCCTACCATAGCTACGTTATGTGTAGAAAACTCGGTTGCTCCACCGTGCTTAGAGATCGAGTCTATCACATCGTAGTGCAGTAATACGAAATCTCGAAACAGTGTTTTTGATTTTTTTTTGTCACTGAACAATGGCAAATGTCCGGAAAATCCTGTTTCCTTCACGATACTATCATCGTAAAAACAAAATGTAAAGAATGCTATATACTGTTTATAAATTAATTATTATAATATAAAAAGTTGGTAATTCTATTAATAGAGCATTTCCTGTTTCCGTTTTATAGTTACTACACGTATCCTGCTCATCTGTTCTCAGTTAACAACTCAATATAAAATAAAATTATTGTTCATAACCTAGTAAATTACCTTATCCAAATAAGCAGTTTCTTATTATTAATGAAATCTTGTGGAGTTTAAACATCAGCAGGGAAAGAAGTCTGACCACTTGTTATGATTTTTTTACCACCGAAAAGTTACCTCTGGTGCAGTTTTTAACTCACCAGGAAAAGAAGTCTGACCACTTGTTATGATTTTTACCCCCGAAAAGTTACCTCTGGTGCAGTTTTTAACTCACCAGGAAAAGAAGTCTGACCACTTGTTATGATTTTTACCCCCGAAAAGTTACATCTGGTGCAGTTTTTACCCCACCAGGAAAAGAAGTCTGACCACTTGTTATGATGTTTTACCCCCGAAAAGTTACCTCTTGTATAGTTTTTTTACCCCACTAGGAAAAGAAGTCTGACCACTTGTTATGATTCTTTATCCCCGAAAAGCAACCTCTAGTATAGTTTTTAACCCACCAACAAAATAAGTCTGACCACTGGCGTAGACTGATTATGGATTTAGAAATGATATTTTCTAGTCAGCCAGTGTTACGGAGTCACATAGGGTTCTTAATACATACATATTTCACTATACATACTATACTGTATTGTAAATTGTAGAGTGTCCAATACATTTGATATAGGTACCGTACGTATTATTTATATGATTCACAAACGTAAAATGTGTAAAGTGTATATGTAAATGTGCAATAAAACGGTATTTAAATCCAACCGAAAGTTACTTTTAGTATCACTAAAATGTTTACGCTGAATCTTCATACTTTTTCACACCTGATAAACATTTTTATAAGGACTTGCTGGGTGAGCTAATAAATCTAGATTAAACTTTAATAAATCAGTTAGAAATGTGCGCACCTTCCAATACCTTCTCTAAACATTCCTAAATAGCAACCTTTTTTAGGTTAATTAGTTTTAAAGGGTGACAAATTTTGAGGAACCAAAATGAAACACAAACCATTAGTATAATCACAGAACTGCAGTATTCTTATTTTTTAATGCTATTTACATGGTCATTATTAATTGCTCGACTAAGATCACTGAGATTGATTTAAATATTAAATACGTTAACACTTCATAAAGAGAAAAAATCTTAGATCATAATCCCTTGATCCTTGTTATTCTTAAACATGCAGCCTGACATCCGTTAGACTCCATATTTCTCATGTGAAAGATCCAAAGTGACAAATTACAAGTCCTTTCCACCTGACTCGTCCTCTTGCCCTCAATGATGGCTGATCCCTGTCTAGAACTAGATCAGTCCAGGGAAGCTCCGGTCTGTAAACTGGCAGATTTACGGGTCTCTGAAACATTGTTTGGCGGGACCGGAAGTCGATATGCAACTGTGGAAGTCCATCCCATTGAGTTTTGCCCAACTTGGAACACTCATCATCTCGGGATCTGGAACTTGAGACATCAAATCCTTCCTTTCTTACCTTCCTCGCACTGCACTCGCCCTTGAACTTCAACAAGTCCGAGTATTGTACACGTCATCACAGTTGTGCAAAGAAACAAATTTCAAAACAAATGCTTTCCAGCTCTTTCCAGAAGAAGATTTAGATTTGAATTTAAATGTGGAAGTTAAAGTAAACAGAACTTTTTACAACTTACGTACTCGGACCTTTTTGGTTATAAAAATGTTAGATATTTTCCTTTATAGATTTTTTCAATAGCGATAATTAACAATAAAATATTCATGAGAATGCTGTTATCTTGATAATATATATAAATCTAATTGTCAAATATTAATTGTACTAAATATGCTTAATAGAATACTAAATGTTAGCCAGCATTACAACTGTTTAGAATTATCTTAATTATATAAACGCTACGATTAAAGTTTAAGTTGTGTATTTGTTAAGCTTTCACAACACATAGGGAAATTTTTATTCCTCAGTACATATATATATATATATATATATATATATATATATATATATATATATATAGGTATCGTGATGATTATCACTTCTATATAGGGACAACAATTTAAAATTTGGGGGCCTGATATTAAACTTTATACTGTACTCGCGTTAAAATACACTGGCTGATTTGATTGCCTCTTCATCAGTTGCTACAGTAGAGGCATGACAATGCAGAAATTAATGCTTTCTTCTTCTTCTTTTTAAAAAGAAGCCGATCTAATTTTATCCCGTATTCTGTCCTTCCTCATGGACCACTGGCCTGTGAGAAGATCTTATCAAACAGAATAAGGGGGAGAGTCGATACAGTACAAGGTCGATGGTACTGATAAAAAGTACAACACAGTACATCACAGACAGGATTCGAACCTGCGCTATATCTAACTCAAATTTCTTATACCTCTAAAACCTCTATAAATCAACACTCCCTCTATGAATGATAAGAACATGATAACAAGTTTCTCAGACTTACATGGCATACTGTGGTTGGTGACTATAATCAATTACTATTCCGTTGTTCCCGGATTTAGTATATCTTACCCAAATTGAATTTAGAGTGGAATTTTGGAGTTTTTTTATTCAATAATTATCAAAAACGAAAAATGTACTGTATTGCCCACAACTTATGTAAATGCATAATTAAAAAATATGGTAATGATCCAATACGCCAAATGAGATTTCTAGGTGAAGCCAAGCTTAGCTAGCTATTCGTTTCCCTGAGGAAGCAGGTTCGATGACAGATGCAGTCTGATTCCACCGTCTCATTCGCACTCTTGAGCTACAAATTAAACCCGGCGTGCACAATGAGATTTCTAGGTGAAGCCAAGCACGGCTAGCTATTCGTTTCCCTGAGGAAGCAGGTTCGATGACAGATGCAGTCTGATTCCACCGTCTCATTCGCACTCTTGAGCTACAAATTAAACCCGGCGTGCACAATGAGATTTCTAGGTGAAGCCAAGCACGGCTAGCTATTCGTTTCCCTGAGGAAGCAGGTTCGATGACAGATGCAGTCTGATTCCACCGTCTCATTCGCACTCTTGAGCTACAAATTAAACCCGGCGTGCACAATGAGATTTCTAGGTGAAGCCAAGCTTAGCTAGCTATTCGTTTCCCTGAGGAAGCAGGTTCGATGACAGATGCAGTCTGATTCCACCGTCTCATTCGCACTCTTGAGCTACAAATTAAACCCGGCGTGCACAATGAGATTTCTAGGTGAAGCCAAGCTTAGCTAGCTATTCGTTTCCCTGAGGAAGCAGGTTCGATGACAGATGCAGTCTGATTCCACCGTCTCATTCGCACTCTTGAGCTACAAATTAAACCCGGCGTGCACAATGAGATTTCTAGGTGAAGCCAAGCACGGCTAGCTATTCGTTTCCCTGAGGAAGCAGGTTCGATGACAGATGCAGTCTGATTCCACCGTCTCATTCGCACTCTTGAGCTACAAATTAAACCCGGCGTGCACAATGAGATTTCTAGGTGAAGCCAAGCTTAGCTAGCTATTCGTTTCCCTGAGGAAGCAGGTTCGATGACAGATGCAGTCTGATTCCACCGTCTCATTCGCACTCTTGAGCTACAAATTAAACCCGGCGTGCACAATGAGATTTCTAGGTGAAGCCAAGCACGGCTAGCTATTCGTTTCCCTGAGGAAGCAGGTTCGATGACAGATGCAGTCTGATTCCACCGTCTCATTCGCACTCTTGAGCTACAAATTAAACCCGGCGTGCACAATGAGATTTCTAGGTGAAGCCAAGCTTAGCTAGCTATTCGTTTCCCTGAGGAAGCAGGTTCGATGACAGATGCAGTCTGATTCCACCGTCTCATTCGCACTCTTGAGCTACAAATTAAACCCGGCGTGCACAATGAGATTTCTAGGTGAAGCCAAGCTTAGCTAGCTATTCGTTTCCCTGAGGAAGCAGGTTCGATGACAGATGCAGTCTGATTCCACCGTCTCATTCGCACTCTTGAGCTACAAATTAAACCCGGCGTGCACAATGAGATTTCTAGGTGAAGCCAAGCTTAGCTAGCTATTCGTTTCCCTGAGGAAGCAGGTTCGATGACAGATGCAGTCTGATTCCACCGTCTCATTCGCACTCTTGAGCTACAAATTAAACCCGGCGTGCACAATGAGATTTCTAGGTGAAGCCAAGCACGGCTAGCTATTCGTTTCCCTGAGGAAGCAGGTTCGATGACAGATGCAGTCTGATTCCACCGTCTCATTCGCACTCTTGAGCTACAAATTAAACCCGGCGTGCACAATGAGATTTCTAGGTGAAGCCAAGCTTACGGCTAGCTATTCGTTTCCCTGAGGAAGCAGGTTCGATGACAGATGCATGCAGTCTGATTCCACCGTCTCATTCGCACTCTTGAGCTACAAATTAAACCCGGCGTGCACAATGAGATTTCTAGGTGAAGCCAAGCACGGCTAGCTATTCGTTTCCCTGAGGAAGCAGGTTCGATGACAGATGCAGTCTGATTCCACCGTCTCATTCGCACTCTTGAGCTACAAATTAAACCCGGCGTGCACAATGAGATTTCTAGGTGAAGCCAAGCTTAGCTAGCTATTCGTTTCCCTGAGGAAGCAGGTTCGATGACAGATGCAGTCTGATTCCACCGTCTCATTCGCACTCTTGAGCTACAAATTAAACCCGGCGTGCACAATGAGATTTCTAGGTGAAGCCAAGCTTAGCTAGCTATTCGTTTCCCTGAGGAAGCAGGTTCGATGACAGATGCAGTCTGATTCCACCGTCTCATTCGCACTCTTGAGCTACAAATTAAACCCGGCGTGCACAATGAGATTTCTAGGTGAAGCCAAGCACGGCTAGCTATTCGTTTCCCTGAGGAAGCAGGTTCGATGACAGATGCAGTCTGATTCCACCGTCTCATTCGCACTCTTGAGCTACAAATTAAACCCGGCGTGCACAATGAGATTTCTAGGTGAAGCCAAGCACGGCTAGCTATTCGTTTCCCTGAGGAAGCAGGTTCGATGACAGATGCAGTCTGATTCCACCGTCTCATTCGCACTCTTGAGCTACAAATTAAACCCGGCGTGCACAATGAGATTTCTAGGTGAAGCCAAGCTTAGCTAGCTATTCGTTTCCCTGAGGAAGCAGGTTCGATGACAGATGCAGTCTGATTCCACCGTCTCATTCGCACTCTTGAGCTACAAATTAAACCCGGCGTGCACAATGAGATTTCTAGGTGAAGCCAAGCTTAGCTAGCTATTCGTTTCCCTGAGGAAGCAGGTTCGATGACAGATGCAGTCTGATTCCACCGTCTCATTCGCACTCTTGAGCTACAAATTAAACCCGGCGTGCACAATGAGATTTCTAGGTGAAGCCAAGCTTAGCTAGCTATTCGTTTCCCTGAGGAAGCAGGTTCGATGACAGATGCAGTCTGATTCCACCGTCTCATTCGCACTCTTGAGCTACAAATTAAACCCGGCGTGCACAATGAGATTTCTAGGTGAAGCCAAGCACGGCTAGCTATTCGTTTCCCTGAGGAAGCAGGTTCGATGACAGATGCAGTCTGATTCCACCGTCTCATTCGCACTCTTGAGCTACAAATTAAACCCGGCGTGCACAATGAGATTTCTAGGTGAAGCCAAGCTTAGCTAGCTATTCGTTTCCCTGAGGAAGCAGGTTCGATGACAGATGCAGTCTGATTCCACCGTCTCATTCGCACTCTTGAGCTACAAATTAAACCCGGCGTGCACAATGAGATTTCTAGGTGAAGCCAAGCTTACGGCTAGCTATTCGTTTCCCTGAGGAAGCAGGTTCGATGACAGATGCAGTCTGATTCCACCGTCTCATTCGCACTCTTGAGCTACAAATTAAACCCGGCGTGCACAATGAGATTTCTAGGTGAAGCCAAGCTTAGCTAGCTATTCGTTTCCCTGAGGAAGCAGGTTCGATGACAGATGCAGTCTGATTCCACCGTCTCATTCGCACTCTTGAGCTACAAATTAAACCCGGCGTGCACAATGAGATTTCTAGGTGAAGCCAAGCTTAGCTAGCTATTCGTTTCCCTGAGGAAGCAGGTTCGATGACAGATGCAGTCTGATTCCACCGTCTCATTCGCACTCTTGAGCTACAAATTAAACCCGGCGTGCACAATGAGATTTCTAGGTGAAGC
This sequence comes from Homalodisca vitripennis, assembly GCF_021130785.1. Classification (NCBI taxonomy): domain Eukaryota; kingdom Metazoa; phylum Arthropoda; class Insecta; order Hemiptera; family Cicadellidae; genus Homalodisca; species Homalodisca vitripennis. Next base: position 16,852,324 of record NC_060209.1, on the reverse strand, counting down.
CAAGCTTAGCTAGCTATTCGTTTCCCTGAGGAAGCAGGTTCGATGACAGATGCAGTCTGATTCCACCGTCTCATTCGCACTCTTGAGCTACAAATTAAACCCGGCGTGCACAATGAGATTTCTAGGTGAAGCCAAGCACGGCTAGCTATTCGTTTCCCTGAGGAAGCAGGTTCGATGACAGATGCAGTCTGATTCCACCGTCTCATTCGCACTCTTGAGCTACAAATTAAACCCGGCGTGCACAATGAGATTTCTAGGTGAAGCCAAGCTTAGCTAGCTATTCGTTTCCCTGAGGAAGCAGGTTCGATGACAGATGCAGTCTGATTCCACCGTCTCATTCGCACTCTTGAGCTACAAATTAAACCCGGCGTGCACAATGAGATTTCTAGGTGAAGCCAAGCTTAGCTAGCTATTCGTTTCCCTGAGGAAGCAGGTTCGATGACAGATGCAGTCTGATTCCACCGTCTCATTCGCACTCTTGAGCTACAAATTAAACCCGGCGTGCACAATGAGATTTCTAGGTGAAGCCAAGCTTAGCTAGCTATTCGTTTCCCTGAGGAAGCAGGTTCGATGACAGATGCAGTCTGATTCCACCGTCTCATTCGCACTCTTGAGCTACAAATTAAACCCGGCGTGCACAATGAGATTTCTAGGTGAAGCCAAGCTTAGCTAGCTATTCGTTTTCCTGAGAAAACAGGTTCGATGACAGATGCAGTCTGATTCCACCGTCTCATTCGCACTCTTGAGCTACAAATTAAACCCGGCGTGCACAATGAGATTTCTAGGTGAAGCCAAGCTTAGCTAGCTATTCGTTTTCCCTGAGAAAACAGGTTCGATGACAGATGCAGTCTGATTCCACCGTCTCATTCGCACTCTTGAGCTACAAATTAAACCCGGCGTGCACAATGAGATTTCTAGGTGAAGCCAAGCACAGCTAGCTATTCGTTTCCCTGAGAAAACAGGTTCGATGACAGATGCAGTCTGATTCCACCGTCTCATTCGCACTCTTGAGCTACAAATTAAACCCGGCGTGCACAATGAGATTTCTAGGTGAAGCCAAGCACAGCTAGCTATTCGTTTTCCCTGAGGAAGCAGGTTCGATGACAGATGCAGTCTGATGATTCCACCGTCTCATTCGCACTCTTGAGCTACAAATTAAACCCGTCTTGCACAATGAGATTTCTAGGTGAAGCCAAGCACAGCTCCCTATTCGTTTTCCCGAGAAAACAGGCTCGATGATAGATTGAGTCTGATGATTCCTCTGTCTCATGTGCACTCGCTTGAGCTACAAATCAAACCCGTCTTGCACAATGAGATTTCTAGGTGAAGCCAAGCACAGCTCCCTATTCGTTTTCCTGAGAAAACAGGCTCGATGATAGATTGAGTCTGATGATTCCTCTGTCTCATGTGCACTCTTGAGCTACAAATCAAACCCGGCGTGCACAATGAGATTTCTAGGTGAAGCCAAGCACAGCTCCCTATTCGTTTTCCCGAGAAAACAGGCTCGATGATAGATTGAGTCTGATGATTCCTCTGTCTCATGTGCTCGCTTGAGCTACAAATCAAACCCGTCTTGCACAATGAGATTTCTAGGTGAAGCCAAGCACAGCTCCCTATTCGTTTTCCCGAGAAAACAGGCTCGATGATAGATGCAGTCTGATGATTCCACTGTCTCATGTGCACACTTGAGCTACAAATCAAACCCGTCTTGCACAATGAGATTTCTAGGTGAAGCCAAGCACAGCTCCCTATTCGTTTTCCCTGAGAAAACAGGCTCGATGATAGATTGAGTCTGATGATTCCTCTGTCTCATGTGCTCGCTTGAGCTACAAATCAAACCCGTCTTGCACAATGAGATTTCTAGGTGAAGCCAAGCACAGCTCCCTATTCGTTTTCCCGAGAAAACAGGCTCGATGATAGATTGAGTCTGATGATTCCTCTGTCTCATGTGCACGCTTGAGCTACAAATCAAACCCGTCTTGCACAATGAGATTTCTAGGTGAAGCCAAGCACAGCTCCCTATTCGTTTTCCCGAGAAAACAGGCTCGATGATAGATTGAGTCTGATGATTCCTCTGTCTCATGTGCACGCTTGAGCTACAAATCAAACCCGTCTTGCACAATGAGATTTCTAGGTGAAGCCAAGCACAGCTCCCTATTCGTTTTCCCGAGAAAACAGGCTCGATGATAGATTGAGTCTGATGATTCCTCTGTCTCATGTGCACTCTTGAGCTACAAATCAAACCCGTCTTGCACAATGAGATTTCTAGGTGAAGCCAAGCACAGCTAGCCTATTCGTTTTCCCGAGAAAACAGGCTCGATGATAGATTGAGTCTGATGATTCCTCTGTCTCATGTGCACACTTGAGCTACAAATCAAACCCGTCTTGCACAATGAGATTTCTAGGTGAAGCCAAGCACAGCTCCCTATTCGTTTTCCCGAGAAAACAGGCTCGATGATAGATTGAGTCTGATGATTCCTCTGTCTCATGTGCTCGCTTGATCTACAAATCAAACCCGTCTTGCACAATGAGATTTCTAGGTGAAGCCAAGCACAGCTCCCTATTCGTTTTCCCGAGAAAACAGGCTCGATGATAGATTGAGTCTGATGATTCCTCTGTCTCATGTGCTCGCTTGATCTACAAATCAAACCCGTCTTGCACAATGAGATTTCTAGGTGAAGCCAAGCACAGCTCCCTATTCGTTTTCCCGAGAAAACAGGCTCGATGATAGATTGAGTCTGATGATTCCTCTGTCTCATGTGCTCGCTTGATCTACAAATCAAACCCGTCTTGCACAATGAGATTTCTAGGTGAAGCCAAGCACAGCTCCCTATTCGTTTTCCCGAGAAAACAGGCTCGATGATAGATTGAGTCTGATGATTCCTCTGTCTCATGTGCTCGCTTGATCTACAAATCAAACCCGTCGTGGCCAATGGTTCGTACACAACCCAAATCTGAGCCCCACACTCTGTACATAAATCTTGTAAATCGTACCTCCTCCCGGCTCATCATATTTATCCTTTCTGGGACAAAGGGTAAAAGAACAATTTTATAGTTCCCACGAAAATCGTTTATACAAATAAATTATGTAAACAGTATTTCCATTATAGTTTATCCAATTGTTCTGCTCCTTTATTTTTTCTGTATTAGGTTGCTTTCGTAAAAAAAATATTTTAATCCAGTATGCATTTATTACGTGGAAATTTACTGACCTAAATGTAACAGAATCTACTTTTAAGTTTCGTGGAGAAAACTGAAAACTATATATTTCTGAACCTAACTTTAATTTCGATATTTTGAATCCAACCAAATTAAATGTTTTGACCGATAGAAAAAATGTTCTTGATGGCCTACAGAAAAAATATAACGGTTCTTGGCTACTAGTTTAACGGGATATTCTGTTATTAATTTGTTTTTTTTTTTCAGGAAATCGAATATAAGATAAAAATACCTGTAACAATAATTCTGATTAACTCTATGTTATATAGAGTTTGAAAACAAATGTATGGTTCATCATATAATGTTGAACTTCCTTTTCCATCCTAGCCAGAATCGATATTGAAATTAGCTAATGGAAATAAACGTTTTTTATTATTTATATTAAACGTGTTTCGTTATAATTTGCTTAATTTTAGACTAAATATTGCACCGTAAACAACGTAAAAGTCTAAAAGAATATTTAAGTTTCCAAATAGAAATGAAGCCCACTGGCTAATGTTTGATAAAAATTAACAATATCAATCATTTGAATTGAGTAAAAACTTAAACACTATATTCTTATAACATATTTTTACGGAATATTGTGTTTCTATTTTGTAGTGTGTTAACGTATGTTTTCCAATGTTTACCGTTATATTGTTTTAACACGAGTAGATAAATAACAGTTTACTGTTTTCCTTGTTATTGTTTGCAAGCCGTATACTTTTTATAGCAAAACAATGGAGTTTAACACTGTTATTGAAACAAAGACAATGGAATTAATTCTATGTGAATATAATTACGTGTTTATCTTAAAACTCCTGATAAAGACACATAATAAGATAATTATTGTATTATTAATGAAAGTTTGTGCAAGTAAATATATTAATTACAGAAATAGCGGTGGATACAATAGAAATCGTAGACTAAAGACATATTTTTAAATAATATTTTACACGCACATTGAATATTAAAATACTATTTTTAACGTATAAATTAATAATTTATGCCCATGCGCTGAATATACTGAAGTCACATTAAATCATATTATTGGATTAAAATCACTGACAAAGAAAAGTAGGCCTACATTATCATGTGCTTAATGTACTGGTCACATTAAATCATATTGTTTTATTAAAATCACTGAAAAAGTAGGCCTGCTTATCATGTGCTTAATCACATTAAATCATATTGTTTTATTAAAATCACTGACAAAGAAAAGTAGGCCTGCATTATCATGTGCTTAATGTACTGGTCACATTAAATCATATTGTTTTATTAAAATCACTGACAAAGAAAAGTAGGCCTGCATTATCATGTGCTTAATGTACTGGTCACATTAAATCATATTGTTTTATTAAAATCACTGACAAAGAAAAGTAGGCCTACATTATCATGTGCTTAATGTACTGGTCACATTAAATCATATTGTTTTATTGAAATCACTGACAAAGAAACTAGGCCTACATTATGTTAGCAGAAACAATACGACGCAACGGAATATCGTATACGACAGAATGTAACAACAGTATTTACAACAATCCAAGCAAACCAAACCAACAATGTAACTACCTCACAATGTTATTGTCACATGATACAAGGTCATGTGATGTATATCCTGTGTACTTGAAAATATTTTAGGCCTACCCTACGAATCGTTTCCATCGTGGTTACCCTTAACACCAATTTTAAAATGTTAGAATATAATTTTGTACCTTTTGACCAAAAAATAAATATTCCTTGAAACAATATAAACCTCTGGACCAAGTCTATGACCTTTCTATTAAGAGTTGCTGCACTGACGGACGGTCGGACAAATTCAGGTTAGCTTCATGTCAAGACTATGGAGCTACTGTTAATAGCGGTAGTTTTGTGTCTCTGTCGGTTTCTTCGTTGTATGTGATAACAATTACATGTGCTTTTGATTGAAAAGGAAAAAAAAACCAACTTGTGAAGAAATTAACGTAAGTGCAGCTTTCTAGTGGACTTGAGAACGACTTTTCATTTTTGAAAAGTGTGACAGATGACGATACTGCAGTTCTTTGTACGACATGTAACTCTTGATTCAGCATAGCTTTCGGTGGTCGGAGAGACACAAAAACACCTTTAGTAGCAAATTTAAAAAATATAACTAAAAAGAATCTCATTATTGTTGCAAAAGAAGCAACTTTCACTTACCAAAATGTGATGCACAATAATTTCAGTGTTAGTTCCACTGATTGGCATTTCAGGCTAATTGCATAACTATATGATCCTACATTGTGCAATGTAAGCAATATATTGGTACTAAAATGAATAGAAGAGGTTAAGAGGAACCTTAAAAATGATAATGTTTTGTCTATCAGCATAGATGCATCTAATAGACAAGAATTAAGTTGGTGCCAGTAACATGCACAATTTTTGTCCCTCCGAAGGAGTAAAAGTTACACTCATTGAGTTTCAAAATGTGTGCCTGGATCATTAGATATTTTAACTGATAATGTTAAATGTTTGTAATAACTATGGCTTGCAGGGAAAGATTGTTATGATAACATCAACACTAACTTTGGTGGTCAACATAGGGAAATATAATGCTTACAGCAAACTGTATGAAGAATGTGCACAAAAATTATAGGAATTGGGTTTGGTGCTCACATGTAGCATGCGACTGGTCAACTTCCTATAATAGTTCTTGGGAAGTATTGCAGTCAAAGTCTACAAATACTTTCATATAAATACTGTTAAAGTCAATAACCTCCAAGACTTTTGTGGCTGCTGGAGTTGAATACAAGAAAATATTAGTTGTTCACAGTTCCACAAGATTTCTAAGAATGCTAAAAGCTCTTGGAAAGGTTCTTTTGGTTTTGGAAGGACTGTGTTCCTACTTCTTGTCACAGCCGTCATGCCCCAAACTTATTAAAGACATGTTTGGAAATCTGGAAGTTTACATGTGATTTGTGCAAGAAACCAGGGAGATGATCAACAGAACCATTATTTTTGCAGAGGGAATAGAAATTTCTGCAATTGAAACAGCTGTGAAGTATAATGTGCTTAAAGAAAAACTTCTCTCAAGAAAAGTAGTAAATTCATCTCTATGGTGGCGAAACAGAAGCTGTTTGTGCTGATTGTGTCACAAATTGTGATACTAATTAGGAATTTTTCAAAAATAAGGTGGTTGAATTTATGACAACTGTATGCCTTATCTTGGAAATGGGTAGACAGTTTTCACAGAATTGTAAGTTCTCATGGATCTCATAGAAAATTATGAAAAGACGTTGAAATGACGGCTGAAATTTTGAACTCTATGAATCCAAAAAACGAAAAGTTTTAAGGTTGAACTATTTGTAGAAACTACTTTAGTTAATTTAATTTTGTCTATAGTGAACAAAATCAGAAGTCTGCAGGATCAATAATACGAGGATATAAAAGAACCAAAGGGTAATGAAACTTAGGTGGAAGTGTTTAAAATGTTGGGAAAAAGCCAAAACACATGCGCAAATTCTAGGAAGATTCTGGAATTCATCCTTTGCCTTCCATCTATCTCAGCATCATTATAAAGAGTTCTCCATCACGAACAATCTGTAAAGTCCTGAAAAAGGGCAAATGAAAGTAGAAACAGTAAAAGTCAAATTTTTAAGTTGGAGTGCGGTGAATCTTTTTGAAAATGTAAATGAAGACAAATCTTTTCTTATGAAAATCTATTCTTCTGAAAGATATAACTGGTTTAAAAACGTGAAACCTGACCTTGGATCTACTTCAGCAGAGCAAAACTTAAAACATAAACGAGACAAACAAAAAAATTGTTTTTCTGCTTTTCTTTTGCCTACGTGTTTTGTTTCACTCAGGTTATGTGATTATGATGATAATGTCAAAAAGATAAATGTTGTATCTAAATAATTTTACGCAGTTGTATTTTACCATTCATTGTCCAATTTCATCATAAATATGCAGGTATGCAAAATAGCACCAGCTTCTCGCACACCTTTGACTCTAAAAACTATGGACACCCTATAAATGCATATTAATTTGTGCAGTAGGCCTACATTATGTATAATCATCGAATATGAATTGTTTATCAAGATAAACGAATAATATAACGAAAATAAAACTAACTTTATATAGTTTTGCACCCTACGGGCCCCAGTTTCTCTGCTTATTAAGCGAGCGGCGACGTCGTTTTTTTATATATTTATTTTTTTTATTTCTAAACATATTTTGCTGAGCTGCTTTTAAATTTCCCAACTAACGTGTTATGATTTTTGATAGTTTATATTTATTTCTAAAACTTTACTGCAAACAGAACGATGCAACTGATACCAATATTGGTAAACATAATCAAAAACACTACTTAAATTGCCTTTCGCCAGAAAATTGCGACGGATTTAAAAGCACTATTAATGAATATGTAAACATCCTCGATTCTTTATCAGAAAAGGGGTTTTGCCATAACTGAGAAGATGCTGAAGCGTTTTCTCTTCAACAGAGAATTTGTAATTCCTGTTTACATCCCCTCCTGTGCCGCATACGTGATTCTGGAATCGTGTTTAGCAAGCGAGTATGAAGAGTTTGGAAAGTGGCGAGAGGGGGGAGGGGGAGGATGTTTGTGAAGTGTACGTTCCAACGCGTACGATGGCCCAGGGGAGGGTCATAGAGTCGACTACGCGTGGGGTCTTGGGCCCTCGCCCCTCACGTCACGTGACTTGTCCATGAGGCAAGAGAAACAGAGAGGGCAGACGCTATTCATTCACAGCGTGGTGCGTGTGTATGTGAGAGAGGGAGAGAGAAAGGTAGGAGGGACAGAGACAACACAAGGGGAGACACCTGTGAGACTTATCCGTCATCGAACCCTCTAAGGGATATCAGCCGGATGAGTGATTATTTCATGCCTGGATTGATGGGGTCGAACTCTCCCTTTCCCTATAACCTTCTGAGCGCAATTACAGGTGTACCTTGAGTCAATTGTAATATATTACTAGGAATCCTTGCTGACGTCATAGGCTCTTGTGAATGAGTTCTGGACCCACAAATCTACCGCATTACACGATTTATATAAATATTAAGCTTGATACAAAATATGGTACTTGTTTTATTAAAAGAAAAATTAATTTTTATATTTCCTATTAAAGCTTCACAACGAAATTTTGGCACGAAGACTGTTACATAATTACAAACATAATAATATTAATTAAAAGAGTATGATAATTAACGTAATTTAGTGATACACAATCCCAGGTTAGAATCCTAAAGAATAGAGGAGGTTTTTAGTGGGTAAACCCGTTTTTAGGGGAGTCCCACACTACAGGCTGGCCACCTGCGTGCGTAATTGCATTTTTCCTGCCTCTCCCTAAAAAAAAACAAAAACAAAAAAACCGTTATTCAGCTGGGACGTTTAGGAATAAGGTCTTTTAGATTAACTGTTGCACATATTTTTTATTTTACTTCTAGATCCATCAATCTAACACACTAAACGATTTGTATAAATGTTATGTTTCAAAATATGGTACTTGTTTTATTTCTCATTCATTAAGAGAAAAAGACATTTTTTATTTTGCTCTAAAGCTTCACAACGAAATGTCGGCACGAAGACTGTTACATAATTACAAACCTATTATTCAAAATAGTATGTTAATTAACGTTATTCATCTAGTGAGTTTTGGAATAACGTCTTTTTAGATTAAATGTAGCACAGATTTTTAATTTCAAAAAGTCAAGTGATTTTCAAATTGTTTGGCTACATACATGTGTTAGAACTTACACTCCATATCTAGAATCTTACCTCCATACCTATATGTTATGTAATTAATTACATTAACGCTATAGTTATGTAATGGTTCATTAGTTGGAATAATTATTATATTAATTGCAGCCTAGAGAGAGAGTGGAGAATTTCATTTCTGCCTGTCTGTCTACCTGTACAATAAATCGGAAACTAACACACAGGCTGGACATTTACCCACGGTCTCACACGCAAATTTTAAAATCAAAGACCATAGCTTTCTTAATGAAAGCATTCATGATGTAATAAAGATGGAGCTCTAACATTTTTTAACGCAAGTAGACTTATTAGGTACATATTATTTCAGTATCTATGATTGAGAGATACAAAACGTAAATAAAATTTTGACTGGTTATATGAGTAAATATATACATAAGCCTCGAAAACCAAATTTGGTCAGAACTGATTAGATTAATTTTCTTTCTAAGGCATTTCAAGTAGCACAGTTGAGTTTGCACCGAATAATTGTTCTGTATTTTCAAAATGTTTAATGTAAACCAATGTTTCTACCACTTTGGTGAACTTCAGAAGAAAGTGCCAACAGCTGTCTAGGTTCAGTTAACTTTGGATTGCGTGTCGTAAATATTGTAATTATTTTCTGGAAAATAATTAAAATTTCCGAGAAACTGTTCAAATGTTTCTTGCCTCTTAAACCTTCCTTGAACTTCTACAAACATTTCAAAACCAAAATTAGCCGAATCGGTCCAGCCGTTCTCAAGTTTTAGTGAGACTAACAAACCTTTATATAAAAAATTAAATGACGTTTATTTAATAAATGGTTACGTGTTGTTTGTAGGAATGATATCTACGCCAAATTTGAAAGTGGGGTTTTAATAGTAATACAAAAATCATAACTCGGCTTCTATGGACTATTTATTGTTTGCTTAGGTAAATTTGTTTTTCAATTTAGCATTTGACAATATTCACCTCCCATGGGTGTTAGGGTTGGGAATGAAAGGCAAGAACGGGTCGGGGCATTTCAAAACTTTTAGAATCGACATGGAGGGGCATCGTTGGAGATATCTTAATAAACGTTGGAATCTGCTCTTTGCCTTTTTGTAGATTAGCATTAGCGAGTTAAGATATTTTTACAGGTAAGGAACATATAAAACGCTAAATAGTAATCCAGGAAAAACATTTCAATATTCCTCTGCCTGTAGGGGACGAAGAAAATATTGTTTCTGCATTTATAATTTTATAAATTTATTCATGCTCTTATAATATGATGCCATTAAGTAGGTCTTCTTCGTTCAAGTAGGACACCATTCTTTAGAGTACTTTGCTTCTTCTTCAGTCAGAGCATCAGGCGAGTATTGCGCAGAAAGGATAACTACTCTAGGTATCTCTTCTTCCTGGTTGGCATTTTATAGTATTTATTTCAATATAAAGTAAAGTTTCTTATTTTACCAGGCGAAGTTAGGGCTAAGAAGTCCCTAACACATTTATGATAATGTAATCTAATCCTACCTATAACATCGCCAACCTACTTCCTTCTCGCCGACATCGCTTCCTTTTGGAGGCAGAAAACAAGGACCGATCGTCGTAATGACACGTAATTTTCACAGTAAGTCAAACAAATAAAGTCTATTCTTACTTATAATGTAGTTTTTAGGACCCCTGTAAAAGAAACTCTTCCAAAAGTAGTGTCGACCGGATAATACAAAAGTAGCTTCCATGTCTATTGTCCTTTATTAATATTTGGATTTAGGGTACAAGAAATTATGTGTTGCTTTGTTTACTCGGTTCGATCAACTTATACGTCATGGAACGCAACTAAATTGATTTTAGACGCAGTCTAACACTTAGATGGGTTGTCTATATTTTAGCCGCTAAATTAGTTATTTAATTGTGTAGAATAATTAGGGTATTGATAAATTGAAAAAGGTTTGGAAATTGAAAGGTTGGAGGAGGTAGAGGAGTGAAGTTGACCTGGGAAGGGTAGCACATCATAGAATGGGAAGTATAATAGTAATATTTCTGCAATATTGACTATCCACTCTGTTTTATATTTCTTATTATATACAGTAGGCCTATGTCAAATTGTGTGAAATTTGTACAAAACGGAATGGTTTATAAAAACTGATAGTACAAAACGGAATGGTTTATAGAAACTGATAGCACATAGTTAACAATCAAAGTATTGAACCCTTCAGCAATAAACTGATCAATTATCAAAGCTGAAGGACTGTGAAAAAGTTATCCATCGCACAGTTGGATGGGCATCGATACGATTTTAAGAAGACTCAACCAGATCCTTAATGAATTAAAAAACATGTTTTAATTACTGAAAAAAATCATCATGAGGTCAAATTCAAAGAATTGTTTATTCATTTCCAACAACGGCTGAATAGATTTGAGCAGTGGCGTACCCAGAAATCTCTGAAGGGTGTCCGAAACTCAGGTGAGTCAGGGATATGAAAAGCCCCCATATTTGAAGGGGGAAGTTTTTGAAACATTGGTGTTAAAATCGTTGTTTTGTAGTAATTCTGAACTAGGAGTACAATGAATAAAAGGAGGGCCAAGATCAGGCCAAAACCCACTACTACCAATCACCAGAAAGCTTATACGGGGATAAATAATATCTGCAACAAATATAGTTTATATGAGTTGTATTTAACTAAAACAAAATTTAATCTTAACATTAACGGAATATTAAACAAAATAGATAAGTTTCAATTATAAATCAAGAACAAAGCCAAATCTTAATGGCTACCCACGGATCAAAAAGTTTAGATATGCGAATTTGAAAGTTAACCACAAACTAACTTATATTAACTTATAGAGATACAACAACGAGAGTTATATAAAGATTTAGCTTAATTACTTTCTGCGTTTTTAAAAATATAATACTGTTTACTTATGATTCTAAATCAGTACACGTACGTACTCGGTTACTGAAAATACCGACCGGATACAGGTAGAAATCACTGAACATAGTAAGATATAACCGCACTTTCGTAGTTGCTGCTTGATGTTGAAACACTAAAATATTTAGTGTTTTGTATAAAATTGAATTATTATATGTGCAGTGCCATGTATTCCGTGAATAAAAGTAGTTATGAAGTTTGAATTTATGTATTTAAGTATGGTTAATTTCAAAGTTCCAACATAAATGTTATTTTTATTCGAAAATAGACTCCTACGCGATCTATATTTAATAAGTATCTTTAGTTAATTTTTCAAAGAATAAACGATTTTGATTTGATTTTAGTATTGTTTAGAAATAAATGCTCTTGGGTTGACAGGTCCCATTCGTCTCCCCCCCCCCTCCCAAGGACGTAGCCAACGAAGGGGTCCAAGAGTCCGAACCCACCCGCCAAGTCTTTAATTTTTTCAATTACTTTTTTTTAGTAAAAGATTATTATTATAATTATTTAAATAATTCAGTATTACTGACATGTACTGCTGAAAGATCGTTCTCAACAAAAAACGGGTCAAGAACTTTTTAAGGGACAAAATAGGGCCTTACAGAAGTCCATTACGGGAAAATATCAGTTGTCTGGACCCCCAATTTCTTTCTGGCTATGTTCTTGGCCCCCCTCTCAGTACGCCCCTGGAAGAGTGATAATAATAGAGTGATATGTATTATCTCTTGTGGGATTCATGTGGAATAAATGCCATAACGCATTGGAACAAGATAGGTTGAGAAAGATTTAGGGTGGATATCTCCAAATGATCATAACATATTTTTGAGAAGCTAAACAAATTCTCCTGTAGGTTTTAGCAGGCGCGTTAATTTAATTGTTGAATAATTCGTTTATAAGCTTTGTACTAAATCAGTATTTTCGTTTTGTCTGACACTCATTTCATGAGATATATCCTTAGGTTTCGACATTAAGGTTGAGTGATAAAAGAGTAACCGGATAGTATAAGGTAATTTGGATTTCAGCATCATACAAATTTTGCTAAGTTGGATCATAATGGTTGTTGATCAACTTGTAGTTTGTACCAACACTCATTTACGTGACTTGTAATTTAAATTTTCCTAATTTCTTGAAGCCTATCCCTAAGAGATCCTGAAGGGCATTAAAAGTTGGCCGTAATTTGCAATTTTATCACTCTTCATGGACTCCTCTGAGGCAGTGAAAGTTTGTGGGAAGGGCCGTCATGGGGCCTTACTGAGCCACACACCACATCGCGAGTAGCATGGCCAAGGAGAACCAGTGTAGAAATGTCGCTTCATTCAAGTCCTCCACCAGCGCTGCCACCAGCTGATCCACTTTTTGTGACCCTCGCTTTTTTGTGAAGGATACTCGTGGCTGCCGCTTCACCTGCTCGACTCCTAGCGTCGCTCCGAGCCACGTCCTGTCCTGGAAGTCGACGGTACAACCTAACTTTAACTACAATGTTAACAATGTTACCATCCTGTAAACTTGATCATATTTGGAATTCCCTAAAAAGATGATGAAGAGCTCTTAAAAGAACTAAACTTTAAAATCCCATCATGCCAAAACAGATGGCTAGGGTGTGATCTTATCCAGATTTGGAGTATGGGTTTCGGAACTTAGGAATAATTGAAGATCCTGTAGTTTGTGTTTGAGTCCTTGATTTTTATTGCAATAGAACAGTTTACTTTTATTCCAAAACATCTTAGCCAGCAACATCTTGTGACTGATTAGACCTGTGTATAAACCATCATAACACCGTAACTATTTTTTCCACTGTCTATAATATCAGTCTAATCATGAGATAAATTCATCGGGGCAATGCCTGTACATTGGGTTTGTCAAAAACCAGATTGTGATTTTAGCAGAAATGCATTTGTATTAGCAGTTGACGTGTATCTATTGTTTTCATAATCTTTGACATTGCAGACAAAATGGAAATGGGTCTAAATTTATTAGCGGTATGAGATACGTTTATCGGAAGTGAAATGGCGCCTTAACGCTTTGAGGACCGTCCCCTAAATTATACCTAAAACGTTTTTCATGTCACCATCTTCCTCTAGGTATGTGCGAAAAAGACCGGCACTAAAAATGAGCGTTTTGCAGGCCTTTAAAAAGCAATCTTTTACATTTGTTGTATAAGGTATAGCCTAGATCTCTATTATTTCAAATATTACTATTAAAATTCTCTATTTCATGGTGGGGTAATCATTTTGTTAGCTGTCAGATACATTTTGTATTTTTAGTTGTATTTGTGGAAAAAAAACAATAACTTTCAAGTTTGCAATAATGTAGCAAAAAACTAAAAACACTTTATTGTGGAAAACTATATTTTCTGAAAGAACATGTAAATAACAATAACTAACACAAGTTTTATTCAAATTGGAATAAACCCAAACAAATTATAAAAAACCAAACTCTTAGAGTTTTTGAAAATCTGCACTTTTTAAAATATCATGTTCAATGGTCAACGATAAATCAACAATAAACACTTGTTTTTTTATTAAATAGCTAGAGTGGTCAGAAATAAATGGAAAGGCTTCAGAATAAGGTTTCCAAAGCCAACTAAGGAAATACTTGCTTATAAATAGGTCATATATAACGAAAACTACGAGTAGGCGATCTTTCGCCCAGCGGTCTTTTTCGACCGATTCGCGATGGACGATAGATCGCCCATATGGTCTTCTACGAACTAACTCCGATGGGCGAAATATCGTCCAGTGGTCCTCAAAGGGCATAAAGACTACCGATAATCACCTGCTCGTATATTTCATCACTTCCTGTCGATCTTGCCTTTATTGCATTTACTGCTGAATAATGTAAAACACGGTGATTGGGAAATATAGACAAAATCTCTGAGGAATAATTCAATGAATTTTACCAAACAATAAGTCGTTTCTGCCATTTTAAATTATGTTCTTGTAATCTACTTAGTAAGCCGAGTACAGTATGTTACTACTTACTATGCTGCGATCAACATCTGATCTGACCGGAATATTTACTTTTCCTACTCTTATTGAGTGGCGATACCTCTGGGTGATACACTCTTGGAATACCTCATAATCTGGATTCCGGGTGTAATAAACATTTCTAAGCTTAACGCATTCCAGATACAAGTAAATTTGAGAAAATGACACGGATAAGGAGTGTCAATAATATTAAAGACTTTTTATTTATGTAGATTATGCTAAAGTGTTTATAGCAAAAAGAGGAGACATCTTGATAGAGGATAAAATCAGAGAATTATGAATCTGCTGGAAGCCATACCAACAAAAGTGGAAGGATGGAGATGACCGCCAGACTGTTGGGGTTAGGATGTCAGGTAATGTGGGGGTTTTAGCTTGCCCAACTTGGAATTCGGAAGAATTGAAAGGCATAGTGCTTTGCGCTCTGCACCCATTCTGTTCCCCCGATTTACTTTCCAAATTATCAATTATCGGTGAAGTTTATGTTTCTTCACCGAGGCAAGAAGCCATGTATACAGCCAAGACAGAGTTGTTGGCCATCACCACCGAGGCACGGGGATCTGTGTGTTTGCCATGATGTATATGTGTGCTGTGTGTGTGCAGGAAATATGAATGTGGATGAGATGAAGTTTCTGTTTCTTCACCGAGGCAAGAAGCCATGTATACAGTCAAGACAGAGTTGGTTGGCCATCACCACCGAGGCACGGGGATCTGTGTGTTTGCCATGATGTATATGCCTTCTGTGTGTGTGCAGAGAATATGAATGTGGATGAGATGAAGTTTCTGTTAGTTCTCCGAGGCAAGAACCCATGTATACAGTTAAGACAGAGTTGTTGGCCATCACCACCGAGGCACGGGGATCTGTGTGTTTGCCATGATGTATATGCGTTCTGTGTCTGTGCAGGGAATATGAATGTGGATGAGATGAAGTTTCTGTTTCTTCACCGAGGCAAGAAGCCGTGTTACAGCCAAGACAGAGTTGTTGGCCATCACCACCGAGGCACGGAGATCTGTGCAGGGGACCGCCCAAACATTGTTTGAAGAGTGCCATGATGTATATGCGTTCTGTGTGTGTGCAGGGAATATGAATGTGGATGAGATGAAGTTTCTGTTTCTTCACCGAGGCAAGAAGCCGTGTTACAGCCAAGACAGAGTTGTTGGCCATCACCACCGAGGCACGGAGATCTGTGCAGGGACCGCCCAAACATTGTTTGAAGAGTGCCATGATGTATATGCGTTCTGTACCGCTTGCCCTTGGCCGACCTTGCGCCCACATTCCTCGCCTGGTACTCTGGTCTCGTCTCTGGCGGCCACGAGATCACCCCCCTCCACTACAGACTACACACATTATACATCGGACTACAGTAAACAACTTTATTTTGTAGTCTGACAGTATGCCTCAGTACATAATCTCATATCTTCACCCATCATTTCCCCTCCTCTCACTTAATAATTTTTAAATAACAATAGAATTTTACTTTTTTTAACGTTTTTAAGAACTCCAACTTGCGAACAAAAATAATAAATAGAAATCTGATTAAATCTTAATATTATTCAGTGTTTTCTCTTCAAATGAAATATTAATTTACTTCAGGGTTTATATAAAACTTGATTAAAAAAAGGAGTATACGTGATGTGATAAACATGCTTATTTTGCCTATAATTTAAAATATTTTTAGAATAATCTATTCACGTTCGTTATTTTTTAAAAGATTAACAACAATTTCAATTTAATTCTAAGTGCCTTCGAATATGCAGTTTGTTTTCCATTTATACTGCATATTGCAATTTTTCACGACATCTATTTCAACATGTTTACTATATTTCGTAAGGTTTGTAACTTCATAAAGAACTAAATTACAGTCAGAACAAACTATTTACCTACTATTAAACTGTTATGGGTTTCTTCCTTACTTATAGCAAACAGTCTTAGAATAGCTTAAGTAATTTAATTTTAAATATAAAATAAATGAACCCACTACCACAAGTGTAAAACTAAATTTGAAATATCGATATGTTTGCAAATTGTTCAAACTGATAATATTATCTTCAAAATATGTAAAATTAACTCAAGAAAGTTTGTATGAAACAGATGAAAAGCTGACAATGGTTTCTTATTAAACGCAAAGAAAGAAGGAAAGTAAAATTAGTATACTAAAACATAAATAAATAAAAAGAAGAACTATTGCTTTGGGAATTAATCATGTATACCATATTTAGTTATAATGAAAGGTAAATATTGTATAGTTGTAAATAACTCTAGTAGTAAAGAAGGGAAAAAGAAAAGGGTTCAAATATACCCAAAAGCTGCTTGGAGTCCAGTCCAGGCGTTGTCACAATCACACGTTTCACCTACACAAGCCACAGTGGGATCCTCGTACTTGTGATTTGTGCTCGGGACTTGCATCGTGTGCAGTGACAACGCCTGGACTGGACTCCAAGCAGCTTTTGGGTATGTCTGAACCTGTTTTCCTACCTTTTCCCTTCTTTACTTCTATCTGTTCTATATGTTCTTTATTTTTGTATGTATTAATACTTCCCCCAACTGACGAAGAGGATAGATTCCAATCCTCAAAACGTTGTTTTATACCTTTTGTAACCCATAACGATGACGATTGTCCGAAATCCTGTTATCCTTTCAAACCTTCCATCGTCAATAACAAACTTTAAACTACAATTCTATATATTTTTCACACATAAATATGATTATAGTTAATTACAGACATATATTACATCGTGCTAAAATAATAAAATAAGATCTTCATGTAAGAAATCATTAAATGCGAGTAATAGATACAGATATATTTTAACTAACTAAAACTATAAAAGAATTGATAAGCTTCAAGAAATCGTTAAGACATCGCACTTTCAGTTCACAGTGTACAAATAGAACCGAATTAAGCGAATAAATAGAATTAAAACTAATTGTTTGAATCGGTTTGTAAATACGGTGCAGGGAAATACATAGTTATGTTAAA
This sequence comes from Homalodisca vitripennis, assembly GCF_021130785.1. NCBI lineage: Eukaryota > Metazoa > Arthropoda > Insecta > Hemiptera > Cicadellidae > Homalodisca > Homalodisca vitripennis. The sequence continues at coordinate 16,834,542 of NC_060209.1, read as the reverse complement.
GCGCCTTTTTTTATAGAAGTAGAAAAATAAGAAGTATATTGATTCATATTGGTTTATTTCCATCCAATCAGGTGGCTCTTTTTCTAGAATCTCTCACCAATAAGAGAAAAGTTTACTTTAAGAATAAATAATAAAATCTTTAGTGAGAGATATGACGTATATACACATGAAAGCTCCACTTCACGTCCAAACTCCAAACACAGTAGCAGTCTGTTCCGTTCATGGTTAGATTGGTCAACCGTCATAAGAGAACATAGGCTTTATTTTACTTACTTGTTCCATCGAGAATTTAATATGTTTTGTTTCTGAGACCAGCCTTTGTATATTTTAATCAATAAACGACCCCGAAACGTCTACAAACGTTTTGTTTGTCATATATTTACTATTATTTATTTTATTATTATTATTAATAATACTAATAATAATATATTAATATATAATAATAATATATAAATATATATTATTAATATATAATAAATAATTATTATTATTCTTATCATTTTGCTATTTATATCGATGTTTCTTCTCCAAAGTCTATTATTATTATTATTATTATGACTTAAATTTTATTTAGTTGTTAAATTTTCGTAGTATATTGTTGTTAATCATATACAGTTTTTAACTGTTATTTCTTTAAGTTTTGTTAGTTATTCTTACTACCGTAAATAATTCATTTTATTTTGTTTATTATTATTATTATTTTAAGGTTTTCCAGCTGAATCCCTCAATATTTAAATTTATTCAAGGAACAATCTGTAGTGAATTTGCTTTACTGTCTTTCAACCATATCTGTTTTTTTTGACATTATTATTACTATTATCTTGTATATTAACACCATTGTTGTATACCTTTGAGTGTAATCTTTCTTGTTTCTTTTCTCGTTTCTTTATTTTACTATTTATTGTATTTTTGCACTTTTTATCTTCACTATTTACAATGTTGTATTTAATTTTGCTTTTAAGCAATTACTTTCCTAAATACTGTATTTTGCTTATACAACACCGGTGTATGCCGTTGGAAATAAATAAATAAAAACGGGTGATCTTCATTGGTCTGAATATGTTTTCATTGAAAACGAAGTCCTCACACAAATAAATGTAACTATTATTGGGATATTTGTGTTTAAATTAATTAATAAACTAAAACAATAAAGAAGCTTTTAAGAAGAACTAACTGTTAAGGTGAATAATCGTTGATCTATTACAAATAGGTTACAATAAAGCATAAGTTAATGTTAATTAAAAGAAAATTATATTAGATGAATTAAACAACTGTATTTTTATAGACAACCTTTGATAAACATTTTAACACAGTGAAACGAATCAGCTTTTACTAGATTAATTCCAATCATTTATCCATCCGATATTAAAATTCGATAGAACATCGAAATGCATACACTATTCGTAATCGTTAATTCTAGAAAGGTTCACTTTTAGCGTTTCTCTATTTAGTCAAAGCCTTATAAAAACACAATAGAGTCGTACATAACGAACGGCCCGTGCCCGTATTAAATGAACCAAAGAACGGTAAAACAGTACGTATTAAAACAAATCTCATGGCGAATACAACTGGCTTTGAAAACACACTCGAAAGTTGACTTTGTTAAAAGCTGCAACCCGCTTATTGATATACGCGTTATTACCTCAGCTCTGCGAAACATTCCAGTTTGTGCATGTGTTCACTTGTTTGAAAACAGCGTAAATATTTGTTGTGTGCTGTTGGATTTTTATACGTCATCAGAGTTCAATCAGTTCCGACACGGTAATAAAATTGTGATTGTGTATCCAAAGAGATCTCGTAGCCCACTTTCTTGTCGGTCAGTTACGTTTTACATGACCGCAAGAAAATTAGGTTTTCAGAGCCTGGCTGTGTTATGTTTCTTCCGTCAAAACTGCTTGAAAAACTTGTTTAATTGTATCTACCATAATTCGTTGGGTTCTTCATTCACTGCAAGAACGTAGCCAGGAAAAATTTGGGGGGTGGGTCAATATGAAATTGGGGTGCCTCCCCGAAAACTTTCAAGTTTACGAAGGAAACTAGTGAATTTTGCACAAATTGGGGTGCCTCCATCGGAAACATTAAAATTTTGGAAAAATTCAAATTTACGAAGCAAACTAGTGAATTTTGCACAAATTAGAGTGCCTCCCCGAAAACTTTCAAATTTACGAAGGAAACTAGTGAATTTTGCACAAATTGGGGTGCCTCCATCGGAAACATTAAAATTTTTGAAAAATTCAAATTTACGAAGCAAACTAGTGAATTTTGCACAAATTGGAGTGCCTCCCCGAAAACTTTCAAATTTACGAAGCAAACTAGTGAATTTTGCACAAATTGGGGTGCCTCCCCGAAAACTTTCAAATTTACGAAGCAAACTAGTGAATTTTGCACAAATTGGGGTGCCTCCCCCGGAAACATTAAAATTGTTGAAAAATTCAAATTTACGAAGCAAACTAGTGAATTTTGCACAAATTGGAGTGCCTCCCCGAAAACATTTAAATTTACGAAGCAAACTAGTGAATTTTGCACAAATTGGGGTGCCTCCCCCGGAAACATTAAAATTGTTGAAAAATTCAAATTTACGAAGCAAACTAGTGAATTTTGCACAAATTAGAGTGCCTCCCCGAAAACATTTAAATTTACGAAGCAAGATAGTGAATTTTGTACAAATTGGGGTGCCTCCCCGGAAACATTAAAATTGTTGAAAAATTCAAATTTACGAAGCAAGATAGTGAATTTTGTACACAAATTGGGGTGCCTCCCCGGAAACATTTAAATTTACGAAGCAAGATAGTGAATTTTGCACAAATTGGGGTGCCTCCCCGGAAACATTTAAATTTACGAAGCAAGATAGTGAATTTTTGCACAAATTGGGGTGCCTCCCAAAAACATTTAAATTTACGAAGCAAGATAGTGAATTTTGCACAAATTGGGGTGCCTCCCCGGAAACATTTAAATTTACGAAGCAAGATAGTGAATTTTGCACAAATTGGGGTGCCTCCCCGGAAACATTTAAATTTACGAAGCAAACTAGTGAATTTTGCACAAATTGGGTGCCTCCCCGGAAACATTTAAAATTTACGAAGCAATAGTGAATTTTGTACAAATTGGGGTGCCTCCCCGAAAACATTCAAATTTACGAAGCAAACTAGTGAATTTTGCACAAATTGGGGTGCCTCCCCGGAAACATTTAAATTTACGAAGCAAGATAGTGAATTTTGCACAAATTGGGGTGCCTCCCCGGAAACATTTAAATTTACGAAGCAAGATAGTGAATTTTTGCACAAATTGGGGTGCCTCCCCGGAAACATTCAAATTTACGAAGCAAGATAGTGAATTTTGCACAAATTGGGGTGCCTCCCCGGAAACATTTAAATTTACGAAGCAAGATAGTGAATTTTGCACAAATTGGGGTGCCTCCCCGGAAACATTTAAATTTACGAAGCAAGATAGTGAATTTTGCACAAATTGGGGTGCCTCCACAAAACATTTCAAATTTACGAAGCAAACTAGTGAATTTTGCACAAATTTGGGGTGCCTCCCCGGAAACATTTAAATTTACGAAGCAAGATAGTGAATTTTGCACAAATTGGGGTGCCTCCCCGGAAACATTTAAATTCAAATTTACGAAGCAAGATAGTGAATTTTGCACAAATTGGGGTGCCTCCCCAAAACATTTAAATTTACGAAGCAAGATAGTGAATTTTGCACAAATTGGGGTGCCTCCCCGGAAACATTTAAATTTACGAAGCAAGATAGTGAATTTTGCACAAATTGGGGTGCCTCCCCGAAAACTTTCAAATTTACGAAGCAAACTAGTGAATTTTGCACAAATTGGGGTGCCTCCCCGGAAACATTAAAATTTTGGAAAAAATTCAAATTTACGAAGCAAGATAGTGAATTTTGCACAAATTGGGGTGCCTCCCCGAAAACTTTCAAATTTACGAAGCAAACTAGTGAATTTTGCACAAATTGGGGTGCCTCCCCGGAAACATTTAAATTTACGAAGCAAGATAGTGAATTTTTGCACAAATTGGGGTGCCTCCCCGGAAACATTAAAATTTAAATTTACGAAGCAAACTAGTGAATTTTGCACAAATTGGGGTGCCTCCCCAAAAACATTTAAATTTACGAAGCAAACTAGTGAATTTTTGCACAAATTGGGGTGCCTCCCCCGGAAACATTAAAATTGTTGAAAAATTCAAATTTACGAAGCAAGATAGTGAATTTTGCACAAATTGGGGTGCCTCCCCGAAAACATTTAAATTTACGAAGCAAGATAGTGAATTTTGCACAAATTGGGGTGCCTCCCTCGGAAACATTAAAATTGTTGAAAAATTCAAATTTACGAAGCAAGATAGTGATTTTTGTACAAATTTTGTGGAAACATTAAATTTACGAAGCAAGAATGGAAGCAAGATAGTGATTTTGTACAAATTGTGATGCCTCCACCCCGAAACATTTAAATTTACGAAGCAAAACAAATTGGGATGCCTCCCCGGAAACATTTAAATTTACGAAGCAAGATAGTGAAACATTTAAATTTACAAATTGGGGTTGCCTCCACCGGAAAAATTCAAATTTTTGAATGGAAGCAATACGAACCTTTTACGTCTCTGAATAGTAATTAAAATTGATATTCATTAATTGTGGAAATTTACTGCTTTAGTAGTGAGGAATTATAATTTAACTTGATTAGACTTATGTGGTAATGTTAATTACGAAAAATGAATGCTTTTATTGTCTGCAAACCACATTGGGGGTGTTAGTATACAAAACCCCCTCTGAAAATTAATAATATGTAAGCAAGATTCTTTTTTAAGTAAAATTTTTTCTTGACTTGCCATTGTATCTAGTACTTGCTCTGGAGAAACTGGTATTTTCCCCGTAATTTACTTAAAGTAAGGAAAATGCAAGCCAAAGGCTTATTTCCCTTTTTGTCCCTTAAAAAGTCCTTGTCCCATTTCAATGCTGAAAAAGATCTTTCAGCATTACATATCAGTAATACCGTACTGAATTATCAAATAATAATCGTTTGCTAAAAATATCATTTAAAAAAATGAAAATTTTGAGAGGGCTTCCGGACCCCTTGGACCCCCCTCGCTGGATACGTCCTTGATTCACTAGAAGTGTCATAGGTATATCAATGGAGACAGTGTCATAGTCCATACATTAAGTGCCAACTTTCTGTTTGGGTATTAAGAAATTCAGTGGCCTCATTGGGTATGATGGTAGGATCTATTACAAAACATCTTATTATAATTAAAAGTATTAAAGAGATTTACGGTATTGGCATGAACAAATAATGATTTAAAAGAGAGAGAGTGTGTGTGTGCAAGCGTGCGTGTGTGTTCTGCTTCAGGACTACAGTACTAGCGGTTGGAATCCGAAGTCAACATTTGAATGAACGAGGTGAGACAAAGTGTTCCAGCCCTGGCTAGGCGTCTGCAATCTTTACCAACAGCTTGGAGGCCAGGCTGAAACTATAAAAAAAGACTCACCATAATCAAGTCCATGTATAATGTAACGAAGCCGCTGGGACTGAGGCCGTTTTGCACAATCCAATTATTCGTCCTTCAGAAAGAAGCGATACGGATAATTGCAAAAATAGGAATCAGAGAATCCTGAAGTGAATTGTTTTAGAGAACTTGATTTGTTAACCTCCCATCCCTCTACATGTGCGAACCGTCTTGTACTGTCGTTTACAAAATGTGAGGTGTGCGGGGCAGGGACGTTCATGAGTTACAATACCAGAGGGCGGGATGCGTTTAGATCTGCGTAGCACAGGCTCCAGGCTTACGAAGCTCTACCATCTGAGGTTGGAGCTAAACTGTTCAAAAGCTGCCCTTAAACGCGTGTATTGGAAATAGGAAATCACTGTTTACGAGGAAGCTAAGGCGCCTGTGGTGCAAGGAGCCTACTACTCTGTTGGTGAGTTTACGGATCATGAGGATTATCAATTGTGTTGGGTTGGGTCGCCGTTGTGTGTAGCTCTAAGCTTTTTTACCCTTACAAACTTTTTACATCTTTTGTTTACAATTATAAGTATTATGCAATTAAATTATATTCAGCAACTTATATAAACAGATTAGCAGTGTTTTACTACCTAATTTGTTCACAAGGTTTTCTTTTTATATTTTTAGGGTACTTATTTGTTATTTGTATTCTTTTGTTAATTGACTTATAATTTTATATATTTTAATCTATATGACGCATGCCATACAATTTTGTAATTGTCTACGGCAATAAAGCTATTATTATTATTATTATTCAAGAAATCGATTTTTGAGTATAATTTGAAACCAATATGTCGGAGTCCTCCTGGTTCACGGCACAGAAATCGTTTTGGATGAACAGTTGGGTGGTTAAAATCAAATTTAGGATGAAAACTGTTTCGAAAGCCTATCGACGTGAAACAAAATTTTGCGTGGTTCGTAATCCATGTAAACCTGTAAGATTCCATAATTGACATCGTTTAGTGGCTAACTTACTTAGTAATACGTCTAAATACAGTCTTTACACTCTCCCCTGAGATTCGTCAATATACGATTATCGGTAAATCCGTTATTTAGAGAATGTATTAATTAATTTACAAATTCTCTTAGTCTGTCAATGAAAACCAAGTAATGATACATCTCAAATGAACCTATTATCAGTAATTAGATCCTTTACCCATCACAATTCTGTAGGAAAGGTTCGGAATTCCGCTTCCAAGAAATAGTTTTTCTTTACAAACAAGAGACCGAACACAAACAAACAATCGAGGTTTTAAACGTGGGTCATGCATTACGTGTCGGTATTGTGCACTCATTGTACCGACGACCCCTACCCCTCTAGTAGGAATATAATAAGTTTGTATTTCTGTAGTTAATAATTCAACGAACTAAGGGTGATTTTACTCAGTATTGTCTTATTTAATCTTTACATATATATTTCTTGTGTGCGTGTTTGTCACTGAAACTCCTCCTAAAACGACTGGGACCGATTTTGACGAAATTTTGTGTGTGTTGAAGGGATTCGAGAATGGTTTAGATATTTACAACTCTGCCCAATTTAAGTTGTTTATTTATTTAATGTTTGATTTATAAATCGTTGTTGACTTTGGAAATCTTTTACCTTCTATCCGGCAGACTGCGCTTACAACACGTAATACAGATTGAACTGATACTTAACAGTGTTAACACTTTCAGCTGAAGTTCATCAAAGAGGCAGAAACATTTGTTTACATTTAAAATTTGAAAAATTATTATTGTAAAGTGCTTGATCAGTAGTGTAATTCCAGAATTGCATAGAAGCAGTTTATTGCCTAATTGTAAGACATTTAGATTGCACAATGAACAATAAACTATCTAATGCAATGAAAATACCATTACGTGTTATAAATACCACCTCATTGTACAAAACCGCGAATGTTTTGCATATAAGGTAAATCGAATTTGTTTAGATTGAAGGTACATGAAAAGAGTCGAAAAGAAGACGCTTTATGAGATACATTTTTCAATGATCGGAGCACAAGGCAAACTCCACAATAATACTGGAGATATCTAGACAGAAAATTATTTTAAACAGACCGAATTCGATTCTTTATAACCTAATTAGTTTTATTGAGATTCATCCATATACAGTAAAACTTGATTGAAATAGCTTATCAACACCTAGCAAAAACCACGAAATAGATAGAGGCAAGAAATATGACACATGCTTTCAAAATGCGCCCAAGAGGCTCACAACTATCAATTATCTCAGGAATGTTTAGAATGTGATAGAAAAAGAATACATGAATATAGTGTACTGTTTTTCAACAGAAACTTCGTGCAAAGCCGCGAGCAACTGCTAGTTAAAATATAAATTAATCTGTCACTATACATACTTATAAAAATGTTTGCAGGTGGTACACAATTTAAATGTATCTATTTAGTAGACAAATTTGGTATTATATAAAAAATTTTATAACTTTAACGAAATTCTACCAACAAACCCCTCCTGCGCTGAACATCCTAGACCGGAGTAAATGAAAAAGTGAACATCTGCCGCTCACGCTTGGGGCTACGAATGAAGTAGGCCTAATTGCCAATTCGCTGTACAGAAAATGTCAAAACGCACTCAGCTGCAGAGGGGAGGGCTCTAACGTTGAAAACGACCGCCCGACTTTTACCTTAATCCGTTAATGACCTCGTCGCCCACGGGCCAACTGTCCGCCCAAAATTATCACCTGTCGCAGTTGGGATGCTTTTGTGACTGAGTTAATTGTCTTTGACCCTTGATAGTGAGTTACACCTTTGTTTTGTACATATAGTCAAAGTTTAGCTCTTGAGTGCATCTTTTTATTTGAGTAAACTACCACTTTTTGTTTGAGTTTGTTATTGACGATGGGAGGTTTGAGAGGATTTCGGACATTTGCCATCGTTATCTATATATCTTCTTCTATCTATATATATAAAAATGAATTGTTTGTAATGTTTGTCCTTTATGGAATCGTGAAACTATTGGACCGATCATGAATGAAAATTTGTTACGTATATTTTTTTCCACGGAGAAGGATATAAGCTATGCCCATCCCTTTCCCCGATTCAGGTATTCCGCCCCACGTGGTTACAGAAATACCCATAAGAAATGCTATTGACAGCATAACATATGTTAACGTCTTTTCATTTTTTTAATCAGCTTTATTTGTAAACCATATAATTACACTTATATTTTTAAAGCTAGAGTAAGCTTAAGAGAAACGACAAAATTTTGTTTACAACTGTTTTTTTTGCAATCACTGTTAAAACATAGACTTTACTATCCAGATAATTTTACAATTCAAATTTGACGTAAAAATTCACACTTTAACTGCAATATTTGTATTTAAATATAAACCATGCTCAATGCTTGATCAGAAGAGTAATGCAGATATCATAATTACTATCTTACGTGGCTACAAATATAAAGAATGTTATAAAATCAACCTTTAGTTGTAATTTTTTTGACAGAAGTTATGGTTCTCAAAAACTCCGTGTGTACATATCTCTCGATCGAGACAGACAAAGCAAGCTCAATCGTGCATCGGAGATATAACTAATTTAATCTAAATTTATTATTATAGTAAAAAAAAAAATTACTAACTTAATGAAAGGACTTCGGTTCTTAAGATTTGCGTGCGAAGCCGTGGGTAACAGCTAGAAAGAGGCAGGAATATGGTACATACTTCATAATACGCCCAAGAGGCTCACGATGAACGACTATCAATTATCTCAGCAATGTTTAGAATGTGATAGAAAAAGAATAAGTGAATATAGTGTACTGTTTTTCAAAGGGAAAATTGCGTGCGAAGCCGCGGGCAACTTTTTGCAAAAAAATTATTAGAAATGCGCAGCAAAGCGCGCCGGGCCCGCTAGTAGGTTATAAAGCACAAACGGTTTCGAGGATTTTGAATCTATCCTCTTCGTCAGGTTGGAGAGGTATTAATAAATACAAAAATAAAAAACAGAAATAAGGAAAAGAAAAGGGTTTCAAAACATACCCAAAAACTGCTTTGGAGTCAGTCCAGGGTTGTCACTGCACAGGATGGCAAGTCCCGAGCACAAATCCCAAGTAAGAGGATCACAATCGAAACGTTGTGTTATACCTGTTTAATATAACTTATAAACGATGGCAAATGTCCGAAATCCTGCCATCCTTATTCTTTATTCTCATCACTACGGACAGCAACTACCACGATCCATCTTATTCTAAAAAATATAATTCCCAACGTTCGTTGGGAACTGACTGAACACAATGTCAATTTATTGGAACTTTTTATATTTTGGAATATTTCCGCCCCTTTTTTTCAAAGGGGTAGGAGAGGGGTCCTTAAATTTTCAAATTGCAACCCCTATTGTTTCCTAAATCTCACTTTAAATATCTATTCAATGGACAACAAAATTACATGAAGAAACAAAACATCTTTACAACAATCCTAGCGAAAGTTAAATGCAAATAATCCCATACATTGTAATTCCACCTAGAATTATCAGGACTAATTTACACCCTGCATAGTCACCTTCTACCAGGCTAACATCTCTTTCTATCCTTAAGTAGAACGTTGTCTGATTATGGGGACATGTGCATCTGAATAAACATCTTCGTAGAGTTGGAGTTTTTAGGAATAGTCCCGATCTGTAGATAAACGTAAAAAACAGGAAAAAAACTTCTGAACACGTAATTTTTTACTGCTCTGCTACAGTAAGGAGCGTTGTGGCCATCTTTGGCATCCAGGACAAGGATGACGAAACCAGAAGAAATCTTCCGGAGGGAGCAAAAAGATTCCACGTGACTTCAGTTCATGTCAGTAGGTCACACCTTTAGAGAAAATTAAAGACTTTCGTCACGTTTGTGGGTCCTTCAACAGAATACGCTGGGTGTATGAATTTTAAGATTTTACCATCATTGCCACATTCTTGTCTAAAATAATATGTTTGGTTTACATGGGGTTTTTGGCATATTTAATGCTGATAGCAAAGAAGACCGAGGGAATTTAGGGAATCGCTCAGAACATCTCATTCAAAAAGAATAACATAAAAATAAAACGTGCTCACGACAAGGCAACGTGTACTTCATCGGGTACACGAAATCTTCAGTTCGTGCCGCCGCGCCGCTACATCGCATCGTGTCCCCTACAAGCGCAGGCTGTGCTTTAGTAATGTGCCCTGACGCCTGTTGGACACTATCTTACTAGTACTTTATACAGGGTGTTCGGTAAAAATGTTCCAACACTTTGAGATTTTGTTCTACACAAGAAAATTAGGCAAACAGTTCATATAAAGGAATGTCCTAAAACGATTAGTTTTCCGCCTATCTGTCTGTATGTGTTGTTTTTTTTAATAAAACACTATATATTTTGAACCAGTTAAGATAAAGTTATGAAACTTGAGAATTGTAATTGAACTTTGGTGGACCTTTTTGAAATAAAATATTAACAAGATCCTTTACCCTTTCAAAATGGCGGACGTTTTAAATTTATTTCATCAAAAAATAACTCAAAACCTGATATATTGCAGCAACAACGGAAACAACAACCGAATAATGGCAGAAATTAACTCATTATAAATCGATAATTTTGCACAACCTTACAAACCAGTTGTTTCGAATTTGACGTTTTTTTTAGTAGTCTCGTCGTACGTCACATTAAAAATAATTTTAACACTTCTGAAGCATTTAGTAATATTGTTTTAATTTTTCAAAATTGTTGGGATTCTATTGCAGATTCAAAGATTTTTCTTACGAATAAAAATCTCAATATTCGAGTGTAACAACATCGATATACTCTTACTAACCGAATAGGTTATGTTTGTTTTCCTCAAAAAAACGAATGTTCAATGCCGCGTAAAGGTTTTGGGATTTGAAACACACGACTGACACTTTCATCCGGTCCCAGAGCTTTACCGATTTTTGTTTTACAGGCTCAGACGACAGAAGTGTTTTTAGGCTTTCCACCCAGGTTTAGAGCTCATTTTCGACAACAAACGCGACGCATCGATAATGGGAAGAGTTGACCATTTGTGTATCATTTGAGCCATCCCGGGCTTCAAAAGAAAATCAGTCAATGTACAACGAAACTCTTTCTGCTGCACTTTGTTTTTTTTGTTTTCTTTCTTTTTTCCTTTGTACCAGCAGTTGCATATTTTACCGATCCAGCATCTTTTTATTTTTAAAGTCCTAGAGAGATAGTTTTTTATTCGAAGCGGAAATAGAGGAAATGTGCCAAAATCATCTTCACAGTACGAGAAGCTTTGTAAATATTTTAAATTACCCAAAGTAAATAAACGGTTTCCGTCATTCCTTTAGGTAGGCAACTTGGGTCCGAAATGTTTTAAGCAACTTCCGCTTTACATAAAAAAAATGCATCAAATGAAAAATATTTTCGGCAGGAAGGCAATCACTTGGCTTTATATCAACAGCACATAGGCTACATCAAAAGCTTTCTTAGTATAGCAGTTAATATTTAAAACTATATATATATATATATATACATATTGTATATATATTTTTACACAATTATGTTTTCTATACTTTAAATATTATGTATTATACTTTTTAAACTGAATTATTTACCAACAGTTGTTGCAGCGGGGGATACAAAGACTTGCTCAAATAATGGTAGACTGTAATTATTCTAATTTGTATAATTTATATATTTTTTGTTACATCACTGGTCCATACAGTTTGTTAAAGTGGCCAGTTTAATTTCCCAAACATAATATGTATGTATGCCATATTTTTTATTAAGAGAAATAAAATCCATTTATTCCGCTTTCCAAAAACAATTCATTTTGGCATTTGCAACATTTACAAGTAATAGTTTAATTTTTAAAAATACCAACTGTTTCCAAACAGTTCTAATTATAAAGTAAGCAAGAGGAAACTGTGGTCGAGCGTAACTGATATTGCATCCCTTGTGTGGCCTTGGCGTTGCAATTTACAAAAACTCGCAGGCGATTTACAGCCAACGCGGCGACGGAAGTTGGCGTTTAGCGAAGTTGATATGCTCTAAACCGGAAGTCCAGACATCGGTCCCGCAAGACTGTCTTGTGGCTGTTTCCGTCCTCACCAGCTTTTAACACTTAACACAAAATGATGCTAGATTTATGTGGCACTGCCTTCTGTATTCTTTTGCTTATAAACCACAAAATATGGAAATTGATTGTTTGTACGTGTCAGTGCAGCTTATTCATAACCTTTTTAATGTGTTACATACCTTTCTTAGGTTTTAAATTTACACTTAAATTGTTGTCTATAAATATTTGTGTAAATATAGATAACGTTTTGTTTAAGGTAATGATTACAATATAACTAGTAAAGCATTAAGATCAACAGAATTATTAACAAAACGGTTTAGTTTTTTTCAGTTTAAAAATGTAACTAATACAGTATATTTCAACATAAAGAATTAATAATAAACTTATAAAAACGTCTTCAGAACTTAAGGATTAGAACATAAACAAACTATTTTTCAAATGAAGTTTTGTATTAATTTATAAAATTTTCAAACCAAACAGATCATTTGTAAAGGTTGTAAGACAATACATTAATTGTGTTGCTCCCTATAATAATACCTATAATACTTTTTTATTGTGTCAACAAAAAATAAAAATTGCATACAATCGTCAAATTAAATTATTTTGAAATATGTAGCCTACATCTATTTTAAATTGACTCATTCATAACCGTTCATACACAGTCCACATTCATTTCCTAAGACTCATACTTATGCAGCCATACGTTTTAAAATCTTCTAAATTTTACCACAAAATATAGATATGATCCAATTACTTTAAATTCATCCAGCGGCTCATCATAAACTCTTCCACTGAGTAAAAAACACCCTCGACACCAAAAAGTGTCTCAATCGATCTTTAAATTTTGTTGGTTCATTCAAATTTTTATTTCATCAGGGAGCTTTGTTGATCATCTTAACACCAACCTCGGATGGCAAACGTTTGAACTCGGCTGTTTCTGTGCGGATGTAACCGAAGGTTGTCCCTGACTCTTGTCCCGTATTGATGGACGTCCCTGCCCCGGAAACTCGCACTTAAATCGGCAGTACAGGGCGACATCGAGGATGTAGAGACAGGGCAAAGTTAGCAATCCAAGCTCCCTAAAGGCATCTCTGCATGAATTTCGGGATTTCAATTTTGAAATGATGCGGACAGCTTTCTTTTTGACTTCTAAATACTCGCTCAAATTTGTATTTGAACAGCTGCCTCATACATTTAAGACGATAACGGATGATTTCAAAAATTACAAACAATAAAATGTACAGATCGTACACCTGTTTGATATTTTATTCGTGATTAAAACGTAATGGCTTACTAAACATTGATTAAAATATGTTTTATATAAGTACCAGAATATTTTTTAATTGCTTTATTTCATTACAAAATCCGGAGTTGGCAACAGAAATTACCGCATTTGAACAAAACTTGGTCTGCGATTATCTTTAGTATTTATTTTAGGCATTTAACTCAAATTTACAATTTTCGAAGTGGGCATGCAATCTGCAGTATAAAATAAAAGAGAAAATAAATAACTCTTACACTTATATTTTCTTTTCACGGGTTAATTTTTTTAATCTATCAAAAGTATTTGGCCGAGTGGAGAGAACTGGCTTTATGTAACTTCTCTGGTTGGTATTCCAAGTAAATAAACAAAGAAGTCACATTATTTGTGTACTTTTTATAAAAATAAAAAAAGTATTGTTTCAAGACGCAACCCATTCATCGCCCCATGCTATCAAAACAAATTAAATTAACATTCTTTATAATATTGGAAACAACTTCTGTAGTTTATGTTGATTTATACTACAGTACTACGAGATCATTATGCTAATATATTTATTTTCCACATAAAAATATTGGTAATCATACATGATAAAAACTAAGAAATGCTTCTTCTTCTTTGAAATGTAAATAAAAGGAAAAGGAGATCCCTTATAGTGTAGCTATACTAGGATATACACGTAAAGAATAAGTGAACCGAGTATACAAACATTTATATTTTCCGTCCCTGTTTAAGGTCTTCAAAAAAATAAGAGACATTGAGAACATATTATTAAAACATTGTTGCTTTAATAATCTAAACTTATGGAATTAATAATTTTTTCATATAAACTTTTACTGAAAATCGTCGATTAATAAATCAAAAGAAACTAACACAAAAATAAAAAAATGTTAATTAGTATATGGTATTTGTGGAGTAAATTATTTTAATAATATAGTTAATGTATTTTAATTAGTAACTAATAATGTGATATTATTTTTAAGACACTCCCGGTTTTAAATTCAAACAGGTTTTCAAAACTTAATTAAACAACTGTATTTAATCAATTATTATTAATATGAACATTACTAATTGGAGGTATGTAACGAGAATATGTTTCCAGATAAAGACCCACTTTCCAAAACAGGATTTTTACTCTTTAAATATCGTTATAAGATTTACTTCATTAACATTGTAAGTAGCCTAACAGGATTTTACAATCGTTATATAATAAAAGCTTATTAACTACCTGTTTTCGTTGCTTGAAGTGTTATTTTTGACGATGGAAGGATTGTGAAAGAACAGGATTGTTCCGGACATTTGCCATCGTTCAGTGAAACAAGAAATCAGATTAGGTTAGTTCTTTAAAGATAGATCAGATTGCAGATCTCGAAACGTAGTGTTACTGATTTCTTGTTTACCTTTTTCTTTAATTTTTTTTATAAATTTCAAAATTTACTAATGCGCGTTACAATTATTTACTTAATATATAGAAAAATACCTAAAATAATGTATGTTATATGTTTAAAGTTTTTTGTAGATTTTCAATCTTTACACGCATATTATTACATTTTATACATAACATAAATATGCACAAAATAATGGCCGGTCCAACCTAACAAACTATTTATAACAAGAATTAACTTTTAGAGAAAACAACCATGTTTGTTTAATTTACGTGACCAATTAAAAAATTTTTTTAAAGCCTTAAATTTACCATCGCTGTAGCATCGAAAACCACCAACTTTGAAGTGAAGTAAAACATAACAATAATATTTTTAAATATAAAGAAATTGTGGTTTTAACAACGTTATGGAACATGAAATCTGTCCAGGTTTATCCACGTAATTGCCCATTTAGAGCGATGAAACTCGTCGATTTGAAAAATGGTCCAACAACAAGAGACTCCCGACAACCGGGGATACCCACGTGCAGCACTTCCTTGTACTTGGATTGCGTTTGACGCCGTGCCTTGCGCTACTGAAAATAATTACTGTTATTTTGTGAGGTTTAAAATAAATAAACTAGCGGACTTGGCAAACTTTGTTGGCAAAATTTAGGATTTTAAAATAAATAAAAAATTATTCAGTTAACAATTTTTTATATTTATATCAGTAAAAATAAAAATACATGGGAATTTGGCAGGAAGAGTAAAGCAGCACCCTGTGATATACATTTTTTGCCTGGTACCAGGCGAAAGAACAAATAAAGCAATGGTTTTCCGACTTTTGTGAACACTACACATGAATCGTATGGAAACCGCTGCTCGATTAAAACCAATACTTGAATAATTACAATCGAAAATTATCTAATTGTTGATCTATGAGGTTTTTCGACTTTCGCATTTCCAATCGAGTCGTTTCACGGGCTGCCTGTATTGATTGAGATGCACGCAGTCTGGCCAAACTGTTTCTGTGGCAACCTCTTGTTCTTCTTCAGTGGATTTTGCGCGGAATTTCGAATCCTACTGCACTAACGGCTTTGTTCGGGAAAGATTAATGTCTTCCCGTCGCCGGGGCATTGTTAATAAGAATAATTCTTGCACAAGAGTATACATTAAGCAAATTAAAGTTATAGTAGCACACATTGCAGCAAGGTATTGTTAATAATTGTTTGATTTCTTATATTTTTATATTCTAATGACTGTATTAATTTTATTTTATTTTATAAATATATATATTGTATATATGCATACATGTTAGTATTATGTATGTGTGTATGTACGTGTTTTTACGAAGTTATCTTATTTTTACATTATATGGACACAGTTTAAGCATATTAAATAGATGCGTGTTTTGTTTTGTTAATGTTTTTTGAGCGCACATTTAAATTAAACTGGCATTTAATTTAATTTAATTATTATTAATTAGGGCTTATGTAGCCTAAAACGAACCTGGCAACAAAATGTTTAGTTTTTAATTCTTCTTCTATGTAAAATGAATCACGTGTAAATATTTATTGTATTTTGAGGAAATAAATACATTCTACTTATATACTTATACATTATCTGTTAACTTTAGCGTTAATTCAAAATAATCATAGACAACTTTACGTGAACTGTCACTTGCGTTTTGTGAACACATCACTATTATCACAGATGTTTTATTTTTTTGTTGATAAAATATCATATTATTAAACTTAATTATACTATTTCCCGACGAAGACAAATCCAAAGAACATATCGTTGTCTAGCCGTTCTCGAGTTATAAATGGTGTAACTCGACTTTATTTTATATACATTAGAAACATCATGCTAAGTTAATAAAATATAAAAATTTGTTTTATAAAAGTCTGTTTTAGTAAAACAACCCAATTAGAACAAGCTATAGTTTTATTAATATTTAAGCAATGAAATGCAAAAGAAATTGAGATTTTTTAATAAGGTTTGAAAATAAGAAACAAATTTTTTTAGATGTAATATTCTCCCACAATTGTGCAAATAAAAATAAGGCTATCAAAGTGCACTAAGTTTAACAGAATTTGGTTAACATAAACAGTATAACGAATTGTCATATACCGATTCTTAAAAGTTTGTACTGTATTAATTAGTCATAGAATTATGAAAGGTGGACACATTGAAAGACGATTATTGCACAATCGAACCGCTTATGTTTTAAGTTGATTGACATTTTTATAAAAAGTTATAATCATATTTAATTGAATTTAAATATTCTAGAAAAGATACACTTAAAATGTTTTGTATATTTGATTATATTTGTGAAGTTATATGAATCCTGTGTGGATGTTGCTAATACAGGTGTTTTAACATATAAGATTGAAATTGTATAGAATGTGTTATAGGTATACTATTGTTTAAAAAAAATATTAAGTGCAATACAATTAGATTTATATAAACAAGTGTTCTTTTGTTTTATGTAGTTGGTATATAATCTTTTCAAGTTTTAATGAAACAATGGAAACTAGTGTGGGTTTACACTGTAACTTTAAAACAGCATATGACACTGAAAAAATTTGTAAGTGAATTGAAATAAAATTGTTTTAATGATTTAACTTTGTTTTAAATAAATTGAAGACTTCAACTAGCTTTTAATAATTAAATTCACATTTTTTAATTTTTTGCCATACAAACGTCTTTTTATGGTTGTTTTAAATACACAAATAATATAAATTTTCAGAAAGCTTAACCAACAAAAACAACACATTTAATAATGCTATTGTCAATGGTTTTGAATGGGGAATATAGAGCACAAAGAATTATGTTTTTAAAATATTACCCACTCATATTAATTAAATATTAAAAATAACCGTAGTTAATCACATTTTTTTATGTTAAGACTACAGTGATAAAGATAAGAATTTTTATACCTTTACATAGCAAACATTAATTTAGAATTTTAATTTAACCAGAGGCTTCTGAAAGTGTATAGGTTGGCACGAGCCCTCAAAAGGGCTGTGGATGGACCAATTTTTGGGGTAGCAAATATCCATCCACTATGTTTGGGGTAAGGATATCAATTCTCCCCAACCCCAAAAAAATTAAATTTTTTGTCTGATATTTTATTCCGTGTTATAACTTTACATCATAAATTGTTGGTATATTACTATAAAAACAACTGAAGGAAAACATCACTGAAATAGATAAATAATATATAAAAAAAAACACTTATGACCAATAATAATAATAATGTTTAGCACAAGACATCTTGTCTCATACTGTATTAAGCCATTTATTTATGCTTACTTATGTTATCTTCTCCTCAGTACCAACAAAGTAGGTACTTGATAGCTTTCCTTTTTATTCTGTTTGATAAGATCCTTGCACTGCCAATGGCCCTTGAGGAAGGGCATAATATGCTTAAAAGGGGATAGGCCTCTCCTTAAAAAGAAACCATTAAATAGTCATAGTCTAAATCAACATTATGTTTCCGAGCATTACGCATGAGTTCTCAATTAAAACAAAATTCACTGTTTATGGAGTTTAATAGATTTGCGTGAATAATATTCTCACTCTCTCCTCCTCACCTCCCTCCTCTCATTCTTCCATATAGAACAAAATAATACAAATATAAATAGCTTATTAACAATAGAATATTTCAGATATAATATTGAAAATAAGGCCCGTGTGAACAATAAAAAAAGGAATAATCATGAATTAAAATAATTTTTTTTCAACAAACTGATTTATAAATGAAAAATAAATTAGTAAAGCATGCCTTCAAATTATTCATTCATTTAGCCCTGAAGCAAGCCAAGAGTGACCCAGACTGCACCACACACACAACCCACATATTTCTTCAACCCTGCCCTGGAACGAGAATGCATTGTATTGGCAGGCAGTAACAGTGAATGATTTTATTGAAGAAACTGGAACGATGGGTAGAAATAGATAAAAGAATTGCTCTGCTACAAGTAGATTGTTCACTGATGTTTGAAATGAAAATAAATCTTTCAGACATATAAGTAAGTAATTCAGCAATGAATATTATATGAAGAAGAATAAGAATGGATAGTTTAATCACTACATTTAAAAACACCAACCAATACTAATAACTTCTTATTTTTGTGAGGCTTTTTTCAATAGCAAGGCTGTCTTCATTATATACATCACAGAAGTAAATATAAAAAATAAATTTGTTTTTAATAGGCTAATAGTTAGACATATGTGATTTTAATATTAATTTTTCCTGCGTGGCGTAGTATGTAAAACCAAATTAAATTATGACTGGAATTATACTATATCAATTTTGGAAGTTTTTTTGTGTAATCTTTGTGTAAGTAAACGGCCGATTTTTCTTCTCTGTTGAATTTTAATGTGAGAGCAATGTTCTTTATATCTGGTATGAATTTTTCTTTTTGATTGCAATAAAAAATACATTGGAAAGACAATACTGATTTTCTGTGTATAATAAATCATATTTAAAAAACAAGAGGTATTTAATTCCAACAGGGATACACAATTGTCTCTTTAATTGTAACCCTGACACCTCCATTTTTGGAAACATAATCCTTCTTTTTGGTTTGCTCAAACTAAAGCTCAATATTTTCAATTGCAAATATATCTTAAGAGTTAACTAAATATTTGCATGTAGTTTCCCACAGTGATGAGCACTTTGTTCTTGAGGTTGAGAAAATTCTCACCAATACCAGAGGGTAACCCTTTCTCTACTTGAAAAAGTTAACTCATTAAATGATCATCACTATCAAAGGAACAACACATCAAACAAATATTGATGGACGAAGAAACTAGGTGACCGTAAGCCGTCACAGATTTTGCGTCACTTACATCTCTAGCTGGTGATGGATGATCTTTTGTGAGCCATTTGTGTCAACGCCAACTGACACTTGTATAAGCTATTCTTTAAACTCAATCTGATACTGTTATCTTAGACAATTTATCAAACATTGCAGACAGAGTAATAAAGTTCATTCAACTTCAGTCCCTATTGTCAATGCAGTTTAGACCCCATGTCACTCGATCAATTCACTTCTGCAATTAAGGCAAGTATTCAAAACTCTCATCAAAGAACTGATGACATAGCCGTGAACGTTCACAATCTATACAATCTCAAAATCCTAGATCATCACGCTTATCATTTGACCCTCCCATGTGCTGGTATCATCAACGTACGTTGTAAAAGCCCACAAATAAACTTTTCCCTGCTCTTCAACAAAATTACCCCCAGCAGTCAGTAATGTGTCAACTGGCTGCATCCTCACCACAGATCAGCAAAGCAAAATTCAATTCTTAATGGGTACAGATACTGATATCTGTTGCTTTCCGAAAAGTCTACTCAAAACTAAAAACCCTCATATTTCCTTTGAAATAACAGCTGCAAACGGTTTCTACTAATTCATATTTACGGCCAATTCAAACTCTGTCTCCATCTGGGCTTTTGCATCGAGACTTCACCTGCAATTTTTGTTGTAGAAGACGTAAATCTGTCCATAATTGACTCTGACGCCCAATAATAGATGTAATTAACAAGTCCTTCCAGCAAGGCATCTTTCCCTCTCTGCTTAAAAAATCATTGATTTATCCAAAATACAAAAAAGGACCTCCTACCTAGCTAACAACTACAGACCTATATCGCTCAATCTGCAAATACTATCAAGTCTTGAAAAAATAGTACTCTCAAGGCTGTCCACGCACCAAGAAATAATAATCTCCTAACCAGCTGTCAACATGGCTTTAGAAAAGGCCTTGACCTGGTAGAAACGATCATTGATGCAACTAAAGAAAGGGCTACAACATAGTAGCATTTTTTTTGGACTTCAACAGAGCCTTTGACAGCCTGAATCATAAACATTTTCTGGATAAATTACAAACTCTAGAAATAAGAGGAGTAGCGCATCAGTGATTTGAAAAGCTGTATCAGTGGAAGAACACAAATTACGGAGAGAGTCCACATTATCAACAAGACTTCTCAGAAATCAGATCCACATAAGCACAAACAACAAGAGGAGTCCCGCATGGATCTGTTCTGTGCCCTGTACTGTTTGTCCTATACACTAATGACATTGTCTCAGTATTACGGGAACAACAGTAAAGTATTCCTAAATGCTGATGACACTGCCCTCATTATTTTTCCACAAGAACATTAAGGAGTTAGGGATCAGTCAATGCCTACATTGTGGCCAGCATGGCAAAACAATATAATCAGGAGAATGACCTAGTACTAAATGAAGCAATTTCTTTTTGGTCCATAAAGAAAAATGCTCTCCAACTATGCCTCATATCTCAAGATAAAAAATTGGGATAAGGACCTAGTGACCTGAAATTAGACCAACTTAAATGTAGACCAACTGTGGAAAAAGCTTAGCACTGCGATATAGTAACCAAGTGACTGAAACAAATCAGTAACATAGAAACCACAAAATCAGCTTACTTTACTCTGTTAGAGTCGCAAATATGTGATGGGCTGTCTGTGTGGTGGGGGTACTCATCTAAAGAACACCTCCACAGGGGTACTACTTCATCAGAAGAGAGCAATCAGAATAATTTGCCGAACTTGGTTTCCGAGATTCCTGCAGAGGGGTTTTAAAAAAGACTGAAGCTACAGACAATAGCCAACCTTTACATTGATGAAGTAATCATCTATGAAATTAAGAATGGACCCCCTCAATCCTCAGACACATTCTTATACTACAGACACAGAGGAAAATACATACTTCCCTGCACATCACTTGAATGGTTTTGAAAAAAAAAATCCTTCCCACATCGAGGGGCTAAGCTTTACAATACCCTTTCCAACAAAGGTGAAAGAACAGAGAGCCAAGAGGACTTTGAAAGAAACTCTTCTTGACTGGCTGCTGGAGAGAGAATTCTACTCCATTGAAGAATTTCTTGGACAGAGCAAGATTACCACAACAACAAATTACCACAAATTCAAGAAAAAACACTGATGCCATGGTTGTACTCTAAGTCCATATTAATGCAGAAACTTTTATCTTGTCTTGTCTAGTATTAAGAGAAATAGAAAGTTATTTTTTTTCTCTTAAAATTAAGAATAGTATAATAGGCAATATATATTTATTGATTTTCTTTTATTGTTCTTGCACTCGTCCAAATAACAAGCAACAAAATATATTTTCAACTGGTTATTATGCTACCCTTTCACAACGGTTAATAAACAGTCAGTTTTTAATTTTATCGATTGTAATTTTTTGGCATATTATTGTATTAAAATAAAACTTAAATTTGTGAATGCTATTTCTAAAACGGTTTGAATAAATATACTATTAAATTAAAATGATGCATAAGAAAATTGTATTTTAGAGAGAAAACTTTGTAAGTGCTAGTTCTAAAATTGTTGAATTATTATATAGATTTTCAATATAAAATTAAAATAAATACAAAACAAAAACAACTACAAAATAAAAACTTTACTATCTTATCAGCAGTTGTAGATTTAGCATAATAACCTGCTAAACAAGAACATGTTGCATGTACTGCTTTCCAAGAATATATTCGTTTACTTTATGATAAAATAAAGTAGCCTATTTTTTTTACAGAGTCCAAAAACGTTTTAAATTTCGATTAACCTTGGATTTGTTATGTAAGTAGATACTGTGCTATTAAGAAAAAATTATGCAGTTGGTGTCGAATCTAATCCAGTGGTTTTGAAAGGGACCAACCACCCCCCTGGGTGGTTGGGAGGGAGGGGTGGGCAAGCGCGATCCTGAGCCAAGTGCCGCAAGCACCCTCTTACACTTACATGACTAGGGTCTAACTGTTTGCTTCTATTTCCGATTCAAAGGTTCATTGCTTAATTTACAGAAATATTTAGTGTAATCAATACAAATTAACATTAACCAAGAAACCGTCACACTTTGTTGTTTTTTTTGTTCTCTTAGGACAAGAAGCTTAAAAATTGCACTTAGTCCTGGAAGAAACCTTAGCACTGCTTCTGGAATGACAGGATATTCAGGATGGGTAAGGTTAGGGGTAGGGGCCGCCTCCTATTGAGATCCATGAGGAAGAATTTAGGGCACTACAATCTCAAGTTATGTTCCCCTGCAAGAAGGGAAGGCTAGCTCTGGAGCAGCCTCTCCAGTCAAAGCAAGGCAGGGGGTGGCACACCCTTGTTCAGGCTAGAGAACCTCTGATACTGAGGAACGAACCCCACCAACTCCAACAGTCATCTCCCGAAGTAGACTAGACCTATAAAATTACCCTTGCACCCCAGAATCTCAACATTTGCAGTTAGTGATGTGCCGCTCCTGGACATTCCCATAAAGGTTGCCCAGATTTTAAGTGACACATTGGTTTTTTGCTGTGCCCAGTGGTGGGTTCAACTGCCAGGTAATCCATTAACACTTGGAATACATATAAACCTTATGAAATTTTGGCCTTTATTGTTATGGAAAAGATTTTTCTTCCTTGACCCCCAGGTTGAGAACTGATCTACACAACTGGATAACAAAAGAACCAGACCAGAATTAAACACGTAAGTATCTCATTTAATCATCAACAATCAATAAAGAAATACTACATCAATATAATGAACAATAACACACAGTATTTAAACTTTTGTACAAAATATAATTATGTAGACCTGTAAATATTTAAAGAGATCACGAAACAGCCTAGATGATTCTCTAACATGAACCATTACATCTAACAACATTGGTCCAAGTTCTTGAGCTACTGACATCTACTGGCAAGGCAAAGTTCATAGTCTTTTTCACATCTTAGAATACATTTGATGAAACTGTTAATTTTTCCTTATTTGTGTAAAGTTGCTTATACACATGTGCCGATCGGCCTAAAGTATTGTTACTGAAGATGGAAGGTTTGAAAGGATAACAGGATTTCGCACATTTACGATCGTTATACGATCACCTTTTCTTTCCCTTTTTTTACATCTTTCTGTTCGTTATTTTTTGTATGTACTACCTCCCCCACCTGATGAAGAGGATAGATTCCAATCCTCGAAACCTTGTGTTATATACCTTTACTGATGGCAAATCTCCGAAATCCTGTTATCTTTTCAGCCTAAAGTAGTTCCTTGTAGGAATACGTTAGCCACAAGTTCTTCCATTATCACTCCAATAAACCTCGGACGTGCCAATGTTCACAAGGATTTTAAACCAAACAAAAATAAACCTTTAATCGTACTCCAAATTGCTTCAAAGCTACTAGCAAACCGGTCAGCTACATGTGCATAAACAACTTACAATAACTTCAAATGGGCACTTGATTTATACACATTTACAAGTCATTATATTTTTACTAGAATACTATTTATTGTGATTTAAGATTTTTTAAGAGAACCTTTAAAGGCATAAACTATCGAACTTTCAACAATTCCAACTGATGTTCCAATATTGATGTTTATCAAAATCTCTTTTAATTGATTTACTGTGGCACAATTTTCAGTATTATATACACGTATACAATGCTTGAAAATATATTAACCCTAAAAAAAAACAAAAACATTTTTTCATCTTATTACTATTCTATAACATCTAATTACATTTTAAATTTGTAAATTGATGAACTTTCCACGTCCTTTTTTATAAGATTAGTGGAAAAAAGAAAACAAGCAAAGAGAAATCTTAAAAAGCTTACGATTTAATCCATGTTTATTATATTTCCAAAAGGCTTCCAGCCACTTGGAACTGTAATAAAAAACAACTTTCTAATAATATCATTAAGATTCTAATGAATGGCATGTACAATTTGAACATCATGTTTTATTCTGATCTTAAATAAAATTTGAGGCACACAAAATCAGTTATATAATATTTGGTTATATAAGTTCGAAACATAACTATCTAGCAAAGGATGCTATTCTAATAAAAAATAACTATTGTTTACACTTTTCATCATCCTATTTATACGATTATTATCACAGACACCATATTGATATCTTATTGTAAAATACAAATATTAGTAAAATGTATTACATTTATTCGGCTTCTTACTACAGTAGTAATAGACTAGTTTTCTTAACCAAAGTTATTATCTTTATATTATCTATTATTATTATCATCCACTGTGTGTTCTTGTAAACTTATCCGGCCTTCATTTAAACTTTGAGTGAGGTTTGTTTTATTTAAACTCAAAAAGCAAAATCTAAGGCTTTGTTTCATACAGAGAGAGGTTAATAAGGAGTCTGTGGACACTCTAAACAGATTGCCTTGCCATGGCATCAAACGTACTGACACATGAGAGCACGTAAGGCCTAAACATTAAAGGCATTAACACTCTAAGCGTTCAAATCTAATTACACGTAGAAGAACTACACAGCTAAGACATTGAAACAGTCATTTGAGAAATCTTTTAATAGACACCAGCCACACAGACCAATAATAAAGCAATGATATTAGTAATTGATCGCACAATCATTTTTTGTCCAAATCATTTAAATGATCTTTCTTCCATGTAACTTCTGCTGTCGTGTGTAGTCAGCCTACAAAATTATTGCCTCGCTATAGGCTACTATTATTGTAGGTTATTGATAAGGAACAGTTACAGTGTATCCTTATATTTTATGTTATCTCTGCAACCTAAATATAGCAAACAGTACTGTTATAATTTTAATTTTATCACCAACATTAGGCCAACCGGGGCTCAGCGTCAAATATGATTGGGTCCTCGACCGTTCTGTGGCATTTCTACGTGTGAATCCTTTAGGGCTGTCTCGAAATGGATTCGCTCTGAGCATGAGAGAAGGTGGAGGTTGCATCCGGGTATGAGAATGAGCAGAATAGTTCTACCTTCCTCCAGAGTGGTGTCTGACCTTCTCTCACTAAATAGATCAATGTCTCTCAGGTTATAGGTCTGATCACGGGACATGGTCCCCTGAGGAAGAATCATCACAGAGTCGGCATCCTTCGGGAGGATCCGCTCTGTAGGATGTGTGATGAGCAGGAGGAAACTGCCGAATATCTGCTCTGATTGTCCTGCAATAGCAAGAGAGCGGTACGCCATCTTTGGTAGTTTGGACAAGGTGGTGAATTTCCCTAGGAGGACCTGATAGGTTGTTTTCGGCAGTTTGCAGAACTGCAGAAACCGTAGACTGGTCGGCCTCATGGTGTGCTTCCGGGATGCGCAAAAGGCCCTTGAGGCTTAAGTTCGGTTTGATGAATAATCAATTCTGTCTTCATCTTTGAGAATTCAAGTGACAGGAGATGTACCGTAACATCATTCATTGCTGACAAATACCACATACGTGTAGAACGTGAATGTGGTGTCAATCTCTCACTATACCCATGTATTTCCTTCTTTAAATGTCCCCTTCAACCACAAATATATAGGTTTGTACTGTGCTGGTAGGCCGCACTGTGTAACGTAAAAGAATCCATTTAAGAACAGGTAAAGAAGGCCATCCTCACAATTGCCCTTGTGGTTATGGGAGAATGATGGAAGCAAGACATAAGAGACCATTTGCCAATCAGGTTGAGTGAATAACTGTAAGAGTAGATGGAGTGCAACATGGTAAAACAAACCTTATCCAGTTTTTCATCAGCCATGCTAATTTTGAGTTCACCAGACAGTTGAGATGGGTCATTCTGGAAGGTGTTGTTATGGGAACTCAAAGTATGACATGCCAAGATGGAGAGGGTGGAAAGAAGAGAGAAAAGAAGATGAAAAGACGACATCGGCCAATTCGTATAAGACTGCTTTTTCTAGCTACTGATCGTTAAGATTCAAATAAACAATATCTCAGCTTACGAATAGAGAGTGTTGATTGCAAAGAAAATATAATAAAGGAAATGTGGCATCGATGTTGCCTGTACAATGAAAGAAAGATTACAATGAAATTTAACTGAGAACTAAAGTGCTACAGCCAGTGAGTTACTCATAAAACCAATGCAAAATAGTTCGCTAACACTCGACTAAATCTCATGGAGTCAAATGCACGAAAATTCTCCAGCCCTATGGTGATAAGCTTTGCTAACACTCAGCCAATTAGTTACTACTGAACATTTCCGTCCGTTTTACTGAATAAAAGAATGTCTATTCCCAGGAGGGATCATTTTTGGCTGATGTATATCTGGTGCGTTAAATTTGAGCAATCAAATTGATGTCAAGGAGCAGCACATCACTAATCGCAAATGTTGAGATATTGGAGTGAAGGGACAATGAGGTCTAGTTACTGCAGAGGATGATTTAGTGCACTATACCCTGCATGCTTTGACTTGCTGAAATAGAGAAAAACTCTCTTTCTTCTGAGGTGGCACGGCTGTACCCTTCGTTATGATGGCTGTGCTAAGAGATCTCAAACAAAAGACCTAGTCCGACGTATTAGGAACATCATTTCCAGGCTGGTCCAAGAAGAGGAGGGGGATTTTTTTTAGTGGGTATGCCTTCAGGAACAAACCTGTTGGAGAGCCTCTCACTTGTTCGCTTGGTTACAGTGATGCCAAGCGTTCGTGCAGTCATGAAATTTTTACACCCCCTCTGAAAACCAACCAAGAGATCTTGGCACATGGTAACTCCAATTGCAAATCCTTAGATTCATCAATATCCTATCACAACAGAAATCACAAAAGTCCTTATATGATCAAATCTGAGCTTTCTTCAGGATCAAGTTCTAAGTGAGCAACAAAAGAGAAAATCTATTTTCTGACAACACAAAGATGACATAAAGGCAACTGGTAAATTTTATTATTGTTAACCAAGAGAGTTTTTACCCCGGAATGTATTCAAACTGTAAATAACAGGTATTTACATCGGCATGTGTGACTGGTTTATAAATTAACTGACAATTGACGGAGCTTGATCTGAAACAAGTAAATTTAGATTGAAAGTTCATTATATCAGACACACATTTTTAGGCCATATATTGATACATCTAACACTTAAAATAACTTACACTATACTTATTCATACCAATATATAAAGATTATAAAATACAATATAAAGTACAAAATATTTTACAATAAATCGTTGTTTTTATGTGTCGTTAAAAAAATATAAATGGTGGAAAAATAACAAAAAAGGAACTATTGAGGGAGGACTCAGAGAAGTACTTTGATTACATCACTAAACAATTCAATTAAAATATAAAGTTGAATAATTTTATTGTTTACAAATTGGACATTGAACATGTTAGAAATACAAGGTGACTATTTAAAGAAGCTACAAATGATCTATTATACCAAATTTGTTGATATACAATTGCATAGACAGGAAGAAGAAGAGTTAAACCCTAGTAAAATATATATACATTAAATATTTACAAAACCTAAAACTATTACAAATCCAGTTACGTAAAATAACAGATTTTTGGTAAAAACTGACTCAAATTTGTTGTTATAACCAGTGTGGCTGTGGAGTACTGAACGTTTTTTTGGCTTTTGCAACACAAATGGGATTTTCACATTTCAGAAAAGGGTAAGAGAAATTTTTTACATTTTTTGACATGTAAGAAAGAGAAAAATATGATTTGACTAAGAAACTGTGGAAGAAAGTTACTGAAAAGCCACAAATGTAATCATTAACTTCGGAGAGGCCATCTGAGTTCGTCATTATCATTACACAACAAAAATTAAAATGTTTAGAAAGAAATTTACTTATACTCAAGGTTTAATTTATAAAATTAAGTCAGTATTATTCTTACTGTTACACTGTGAGAGTGATTAAGATTTATAAAAAACATATTTTTTTAAATCTTGGAGGGGGAAATAGCCCTCTCCACTGAGGTGGCAGAGACAGAGAGTGTGTTCAGAAACGCTCCTAAGCATCTGTTAGATCCTGGGAGTAAGTAAAGGAAATCTTGCACAATTTTTTTACAGTAAGATTCCATTAATCTGGCATTTTATAGCTTTGCACGCTTGATAGTCTGGCACACCTTTTGGAAAAAGTAACAGTTTTCCTGAACAATCCAAAATTACAATAGTTTAATACTCAATGATGTTTTTTCAGTTTGTGGTGAACACAGCGTTTAAGGGGTGGGGAGAAGAGGCTAGGTGTCAAATTCAGCCGATTTTTGGTGATAAAGATTCACGTGACTGTCAGCCTGTGTAACCAGTCGCACTTTTGTATCAATTCAATTAAGTTTAGTAATGGTAGGTCAATTTTACAGTCAATGTGCTCAGCTAACCTAGTGATGGAAGGACGACTCTAAACTGACGTCTCACCACTGCCTTCTGAGACAGACAAGCAGTGTCTGGAGAAAGCAGTGTCTAGAGAAGCTGGCAGTGGCAGTACGGTACGGGGTTGTGATGGAAGGAGAACTCTAAATGACTGACGTCTCACCACTGCCTTCTGAGACAGACAAGCAGTGTCTAGAGAGGCTGGCAGTGGCAGTACGGTACGGGGTTGTGATGGAAGGAGAACTCTAAACGACTGACGTCTCACCACTGCCTTCTGAGACAAATAAGCAGTGTCTGGAGAAGGCAGTGACAGTACGGTACGGAGTTTTGATGGAAGGAGAACTCTAAACGACTGACGTCTCACCACTGCCTTCTGAGACAGACAAGCAGTGTCTAGAGAGACTGGCAGTGGCAGTACGGTACGGGGTTGTGATGAACCGGAATGAACTCGTCCTTGACCGTACTCAGTGCAATTATTGTGATACGTATTGTAAACAGACCGTTACAAAAAATGTTTATAGATCCACGTATAACAAGGACTACTTAAAGGTTATGTTTGAATAATAAAAACATCTTTTGCTGTGATCGTTTGTTTATTTATCATATCTAGATTATTTTTCTGATATATATCCAATAATCCTTCATAATTGATAATTCGGCATGTCATAAGTCCTGACTGTGCCAGATTAACGGACGTTTACTATAGATAAAATAATGTACAAAATAAGTGTATTGGTATGTATTGTCTTTTTTCTATCTACCTAAGGTCAACTTGATTTTTGAAAAGAAGGTTTATTCACAACCAGAAACAGGGGTTTAATTATCTCCAGGAGTTACAGTTCAATGTGGGTTACAACAATACGTATTGGTCTCATTGAAAACGTTGCCTAAACGTTGGCATCTGCCAACGTGGACAACCTGACACTGACGTACATTACTGAGTAAATAGTTTAGGCCATGATTTCAATAATTTAATCACATTTCTAAATACATCTAGTCCAAAGATTGAACATTAAATGTTGTTGTGAACCATAGTTCCTTGTTGTGATTGGGAAAGTTGAAATCTTCCAATTCCTCTTCAGAACATTTTAGGGAACGAGCATTATTAAATCAATCAATAAAATAAAATCGGAACACTAAAAAGACTTTGACCTTCATGGATCCAACATTTAATATGCCACAAACTACAGTCTGTTACTTGAAACGGGAGTGTAAGAATAAATGGGATGGAGACTTGACTACCTTCCAGAAGAAATGAGAAAACAATGACTTCCGACAAGGATGATTACAAGTAAGGATATTGCACACTGGTCATTTAACAACGTACAAGAATCCTTCCGTTGCAAAAGAGACAGACAGGAGTTTAATTCATTTTTCTACGTAATTACGTTGTAACTACTTGGAGACAGTTTACAATTATGCATAAGGAATAAAATGTGTATTTTACCTACAAGTTTGAGCTTTTCAAAGACGTTATACAATTTCTTTCTAGAGGATGAAAAAATACAAACCGTGTACGGACATAACTAATTGAATACGCGAATTTATTCAACTTAGTAAACAATGGTAATATTTTACAAATATTGGATTCAAATCCGTTTACTTATCCATTGTTAACACAACCAACCAAAACATAACTTTATAATTATTACAAAGTAATACATGCGTAATATACAATTAATATTTACAACATATTTTGTACAACATGTAGTAAACACAGCAAAATCTCAGAGAAAAACTAATATTAACAAACAGTACATATCAATAGTAGAAAAAAATATTCACAAAGAGCACTACAACATTCAAAAACAAAATCTGCTCCATACGTTTCAAAGCACCCATGTCGGACGAAGCGACCGTTACGGCGAACACTTCTCAACACACAAATGTCTACGGCCACCACAAATATACTCTTTGGCCTATTTTTATATAAGTAACAGTTTATTGAGAGAATGAAACGGTACTGTAGCAACACAGTCGAAGATAGCAAACACAGTGTGTTCAAATAGTTTCTGGCCAAACCTGACCTGGGGGTCTTTTTTACGATTAGCGTAACATGTTTGTGTAACAAGACAGTTACAAAATTCTTACACTAAATACAGTAAGATCACAATGCAGATAAATAACTCTTCAAGATGGTTTCACAATGCAGGCTACTACAATTCAAGGTGTGGTTTTTCAACTGATGAGATCAAGCATATAAATTACAAATTTTGCTGGTAGCCTGGGTTCATTGAGCATGAATTAAATCCAATAACTACAAAAAATCAACTTACGCGTTAAAAGAACTTTTGTTTTGTTTCTGATTACACTCACAGAATACAGCTGTTCTATCTTTTTATTAGGGCAGAAATATTGATTTTTTAATCAAAATTTTGCATAATTTATTCCATAAAAATTATTTATTTTCATAATAACAATAAATCTTTATGGTCTACGTTATCTATTTTTACGACATTATTCCCACAATTATTTTATATTCTGACTTTAATACTAAAAGTATCAAATAATTCCATAAATTTGTACTAATGTATTTAAGTTATTTTTCCTTTTGTGTTGTAATACACAATGAAATGTAATACATATTTAATTATTTATTTGGTCATAAAATCTAATAGCGTCTTTTTCAATCTGAATTCTGTCTTTAATACTAAAAGTATCAAATAATTCGATAAATTTGTAGTAATGTATTTAAGTGTAAATTATTTTTCCTTTTGTGTTATAATTCACTCTGAAATTTAATACATATTTAATTATATTTTTGGTTATAAAATCTAATAGCAGCTTTTTTAATTTAAGCGACAACATGATATTTTGACTTTAATACTAAAAGTATTAAATAGTTATGTAAGTGTAAATTATTTTTCATTTTGTGTTGTAATACACTCTGAAATGTAATACATAGTTATTTATTTATTTTGGTAATAAAATCTAATAGTGTATTTTGCAATCTAATTACATGATATTCTGATTTTAATACTAAAAGTATCAAATAATTCAATAAATTTGTATTAATGTATTTAAGTGTAAATAAATTTTCCTTTTGTGTTGTAATACACTCTGAAATGTAATACATATTTATTTATTTATTTTGGTAATAAAATCTAATAACCTCTTTTTCAATCTAAATTACATGATATTCTGATTTTAATACTAAAAGTATCAAATAATTCCATAAATTTGTAT
Source organism: Homalodisca vitripennis (assembly GCF_021130785.1). NCBI lineage: Eukaryota > Metazoa > Arthropoda > Insecta > Hemiptera > Cicadellidae > Homalodisca > Homalodisca vitripennis. The sequence continues at coordinate 16,802,073 of NC_060209.1, read as the reverse complement.
TAATGTATTTAAGTGGAATTTTTTTTCCTTTTGTGCTGTAATACACTCTGAAATTTAATACATATTTATTTATTTTTTGGGTCATAAAATCTAATAGCGGCTTTTTCAATCTAAAAGACATCATGACTGAATGTCCTAGGAACTTACGGGAAATCATAACCACAGCAAATTCACAACTGCAGAAACCACCTTGAAGAGTTCCAAATACAATAGTGCCAACTTACAGAGTGGTCACTTATTGTACGTACCAGTCTGCACGTATTGTGTGCTGTATTGTGATGTGGTCAGGTATGTTTCACTACGTTCACTACTTAGCCTTAACGTATTACTGTGATAAATACAATAACTCACAACCCTCGTATTGTAATTGAGCGCAATAAACACTACTCGTTAACTTATACGTAATCAGACTTGCTATTGAAGAGATTCAGATATACTCGAGAGAAAATAAACAGCATGATTGAAAAATGAAGTTAATTAATTTTTTACCAGTTTAAATATGATACTATGTACATTAAAAAATACCACAGCATTGGAAAGCTCTCTGATTGTGGATAATAAATTAAAATATTATTAAATGAATAATTTATTCAAGACACATAATAACACCAGAGTTTTCATGACTTTTTGAATGCACCATATTTACACTGGAACACCAGAATTTTTTATATATACTAATAAAAACTTTTGCCACTAAAGTTAAGAGATTTGAGTTTGAACTTTAAAGCAAATCGCTGGAATCTGTTCCGCAATAATTAATCTGAATAGTCTACTGAAGTTCCAACTAAACTAATACATCCTGGGGTGATTAATAACAATAATACAAAATTTAATTTAATTTGAATAACAATATTTCATGAATGTTTCTCTACTAATCTTACCACAGGAATACACCACTATTCGTTGTACGAAACCACTACTAACCTAAAACGAAAATTGTTAAATTTTACTCGTTATTATTTCTACTAGTAAAAACTACTGTAATTCAGTTATAAAATCTGTTTTTGGGGGAATTTTTAGAAAATGAGTTTTTAATAAAATATATTACTCATTTCTTTTTTAGAACGCTATTATGGCAATTAAACTTATTAGCGGATATTGCGATATATATACATCAATATTATTTGTGTATTATAAAAATATAACTAAAGCTACATTTCAGAAAATTTGTGTATTATCTCATTAAAATATATTATGTATCTATAAACTTTAATAATACAGTCCTAATAATGGAAAATGACAAGAGGCATTGTGATCTTCTAAAGCTTCTTGACACTTCATATAACTTATGTATTCCTTTACTTAAAATGTTATAAATTCAATCTATTAAGAAGTTATCAAATTCTGCATGGACTTTGTAAAATGGTTAGTCCTTCTATTTTATCTGGATTTGGGCAAAAAGCACTTACTTTTGAATTGACTCCCTTTTATCAGTTATATTTTGATAACATCTTTAAACGTTAGGCCATTTTAAATTTCTTGGTGTCCAATATTTCCTTTAACATCAAAGTTTTGCAGTTAACAAAAATCTTCTGCAGAGGAACAACAATTTTAGAGGCATTGTAGAAAAACGAACACAAATAATAAGAAACTCTTACGGTGAACGATACAACTACAGAATTAAAAAACCATCATCACACACTAGGTGTGTTAAACATAGAAACTAATAAATTAGTATGAAAACATCGGAAACAAGAATGTTATAGACATCTCACAGACATGTGAAGATGTCAACCGACAACTAGATCACATCGTACGTGCACAGCCGTACGGTGTAAAGTATAATGTACAAGTGTGAAGAAGGAAACTATGTCTAGGCCATTATCTGGTGAACTGAAGGTACCGTGTCCGAAGTGAGCAGGTTGTCGAGATACCGAGGGTTCTCGCTGAGGTAACGCCGGTACTCTGAGATGGCGTCTGAGAGAGCAACGACCTCTGGCTGACTGTCCTCCACAGCTACCACTGTGGAGTCCAAACTGCAACAAGCACAAGCAAGATGATCATTGGGTTTCATGGAAACAGCAATAAAAGCTTGTCTTTCACAAAAAAAGAATATTACTGTAATTAAATATTACAGCTATTTATCAAATTGCAATATTTGTAGCAATATGTTCTACTATTTATCCTTCACTCAAAATATGAGATTCAACAAATTTATATCAATCAATAAATCAAGCTATGCTCATATTTTTAGCCATTTAAGTTATAGAATTTCTTTATGGGGAAATTTTCCATCTACCAATGCTCATACTGGTTTCACCTATATCTGATGTTATTAGTTGCAGGATGGATTCAAATTTTATTTTATTTTTTTTAATTTTATTTTTATTTACATGCTATAAAACAGGATTTACCCTAATAATATTACAGCAGTTCAAGAAAAATTACAAAACAGACATCAGCGGCTTGAGTTATAGCTCAAATCCATAGCACAATTCTTCACTTTTGGCTTTACTTTACTTTTCTTACAGTAACTAGGGTAATATCATAAATATACTATAATAACAATGTAATAAATATAATACAACAGTGCAATAAATAAATATAATATAATAACAATGCAATAAATATAATATTACAAACAGTGCAATAAATATAATATAATAACAATGTAATAAATATAATATAATAACCATGCAATAAATATAATATTACAACAGTGCAATAAATATAATATAATAACAATGTAATAAATATAATATAATAACAATGCAATAAATATAATATTACAACAGTGCAATAAATATAATATAATAACAATGCAATAAATATAATATTACAACAGTGCAATAAATATAATATTACCACAGTGCAATAAATATAATATAATAACAATGTAATAAATATAATATAATAACAATGCAATAAATATAATATAATAACAATGCAATAAATATAATATTACAACAGTGCAATAAATATAATATAATAACAATGTAATAAATATAATATAATAACAATGCAATAAATATAATATTACAACAGTGCAATAAATATAATATAATAACAATGTAATAAATATAATATAATAACAATGCAATAAATATAATATAATAACAATGCAATAAATATAATATTACAACAGTGCAACAAATATAATATAATAACAATGTAATAAATATAATATAATAACAATGCAATAAATATAATATTACAACAGTGCAATAAATATAATATAATAACAATGTAATAAATATAATATAATAACAATGCAATAAATATAATATTACAACAGTGCAATAAAACATAATATAATAACAATGTAATAAATATAATATAATAACAATGCAATAAATATAATATTACAACAGTGCAATAAATATAATATAATAACAATGTAATAAATATAATATAATAACAATGCAATAAATATAATATTACAACAGTGCAATAAACATAATATAATAACAATGTAATAAATATAATATAATAACAATGCAATAAATATAATATTACAACAGTGCAATAAATATAATATAATAACAATGTAATAAATATAATAACAATGCAATAAATATAATATAATAGTAATAAATAAATAAATAAATAACCAAACACCAACCCACATAGAGAACAAAACAGCCCGGGGAGAAGAAAACCTATGGAGAACGTTGACCTACGGATCTCATGACAACAATGGCTTAATCTTTTTTTTGAAAACATTCCTGTCATGGTGAATGTCAATGTCGGACCCACCCAAGAGTATTGTATTATAAGACCTCATCATCCTCAAACAGAGGAAAGAATGCGCGCGTCGCAGTGCGTGAATAGGGCAAATGAAACAAACATTTGTTCCTGCTGTTGAAGTTGGGCACTCGATAACTGAGGACTCCCAAACAGTCCGCGTCGGAGTGGAACCAAATATTGGTTGTGCCGATTACTCTACCATGCAGCTAGGTTGCTGTACTTGCAAATAACAATCATCTCGATACTATAATGAGGAACATGCGTAACACTTGTAAGTAAACGATATTTATCTATAAAGAGATATTTTACTGCAAAACTATCTAACTTATTATATTTATAAAATGTCGTACTGTTGTCTATTAGTCCTAGTTGAACACAATCATTTTTGAGACTAAATTCATACTACTGGAATATAAGGAAGTTTTGCTAAGGCAAGTTACTTACTTGTGAAGAGTGGTCATTAACTTATTGAGGTTCACTGGTAGAATGTATGTTGTCAAAGGGTTCAGATAGGTCCTGGTCTGGGGGACAACACCTGCAGATTCTGTATCAAACCTGAACAAAAAGAAAATCATCAACTTTTCAAAACTCCTTAATTACACCTAAAATGTACCTGATTTATTTTTAAATTGCAAGGCTGCAGTGCGAAATGGTAATAATTGGAGTGTTATTAACCATTTACAAGTTGAACCTTGTTTCTTTCCTCCAGAAGTGGTTAGGCTTCCTTCCTTTGAAAAAGGAATGAACAAAGAATTTGTATTAATGAGGCATAAAGGTCTGAAGATGTGTATGAAATCTCAAAACTCGAGTAATCAAATATTACATAAAAAGAAGTTTTATGATCTTATAACTTTTTTTATTCAATTAACATTTTGATTTCCACATTAACCCCTTCTACTATTCATATTTATTTTATGTATTATGATAAATTATATTCTTTAGGACTTTACAACAGCAGGAATAGTAAAAATATGTGTCTACCGCAGTTAATGTGTTAAACAATAATATATATCTAGCTAAAGAATATATTGTTAAAACTGTTATAATTTGATTTGAAATTCCAATTTTGTTTTATTATCTTTTAGTTTAATAGACAATATTCTTTATTACATATTCATGGAGAATAATATAGGCGTTAGAGAAAACAAAATTACAACTTGTTAAAAGTTATATAGTACAATTATTAAAAAATTCTATTTCTGTGTTGTAGAGTCGTTCTTGAAGGCTCAATTATTTCTAGGCACTTTGTTGTTTTTTTTGTGTCCAATTGTAACAGTGCATTTTGTTGTGTGTTTATTTTTGATGGGAAAAGCTTTTTATACAGTTTTTTTTTCATTAAGGGATGTCATTTTTTGAGCAGTACTGTTTGGTTGGATTGAGGTATATATTTATTGTGTTTCTTTTGTCTTGTCTGATATGGTAAGAACAGTGTTGTTGGTATACATGACTGTGTTGCAAGTGTCTTGAAGTTGATCTGACATGTCATTGGTGAGAAGAAGAACAGAACCGGTCCGAGCACTAACATGTGTGGTACACCTCTCAGAGTTTGAGTTATTTTTATAAATAAATAAATATTCTTTATTTATTATTATCTCAATTCTCAAGGCACAGAAAGTTGTGTTAAGTCAGTTCAGTATAAAATTATACACTTTGATCTTTAAATTATATTTTAAATTGAAACTGAATTCCTCATCTGATATTGGATTACACTGTTGAGTGTTTTCGTTATCAATTATTGTAATTTAGTGTTAGTGGGGAGTGAATGACTTCACATTTTTGTACTCTGAATTTACACCACCACATTGAAGATTACCTGACAACGAAGAGCCGTTTATAAGAGTCGTGAGAGGTCTCGTGGAGGGAGGAGAGCGCTTGGGCAAACACACAGTCCAACGCTCGACGTTGCCGATATTGGACGAACACTCTGTGGACGAGCGCAGCCTCCAGCAGCGCACTTGTAGGGCTTATTACCAACAACACCCGCACCTTAGGGTTTGTGAGGTACGACAATAACCATTGAGAGGGACTCTTCGCCACACTGTCGTACTGACTGTCTTCCCAGCAGTCCATCACCTGAACAAAGAGATCAGAGTAAATATGGCTGAAGAAAGAGATAAGAGTAGATAAACCTGAACAAAGAGATAAGAGTAGATACACCTGAACAAAGAGATAAGAGTAGATACACCTGAACAAAGAGATAAGAGTAGATAAACCTGAACAAAGAGATAAGAGTAGATAAACTTAAACAAAGAGATAAGAGTAGATAAACCTGAACAAAGAGATAAGAGTAGATAAACCTGAACAAAGAGATAAGAGTAGATAAACTTAAACAAAGAGATAAGAGTAGATAAACTTAAACAAAGAGATAAGAGTAGATAAACCTGAACAAAGAGATAAGAGTAGATAAACCTGAACAAAGAGATAAGAGTAGATAAACTTAAACAAAGAGATAAGAGTAGATAAACCTGAACAAAGAGATAAGAGTAGATGCACCTGAACAAAGAGATAAGAGTAGATACACCTGAACAAAGAGATAAGAGTAGATAAACTTAAACAAAGAGATAAGAGTAGATAAACTTAAACAAAGAGATAAGAGTAGATACACCTGAACAAAGAGATAAGAGTAGATACACCTGAACAAAGAGATAAGAGTAGATACACCTGAACAAAGAGATAAGAGTAGATACACCTGAACATTTTTACATAATTTCAAAAAAACAATGTGTCCACTTTGACATTTTAACTGATCTCCGAACTTTTTTGTCATGTAACAGTGGACAACAGGCTCAACACATTGAGTATGTATGTAAAAGGTTATTTACTTACTGTGTAAATTAAAAAAATAGTGTCTCAAATTTATATTGAAATGGTGACTAATCATCGATATATTACTGAACGAGACTGTAATATATAAATGTAATAACTTCTGAGAAGATTGCGTAACAGTGTTCATCATAAAAGACATGATTTGTGGTGGACAGAGGAGTGGTTTTTCCTCTATGAAAACTCACATATGTACACCACTACTTCATACTTCCCTTACCTAGCTCTGTGTAATATTTTCCTTATTTTGATGTGTGAACTGTGGTATGAAAGGACTTAGATTCAAGAACATTTATAGCATGAAAAATATGAAGAAGGAAAGTATAGGAATTGACTGAAGAAAATATAAAGGATGTTTTAAACTGTGAAATTACTCATTGGACAAATATTTTAAGTATGATGGATAGTATTTTTCCAGGAACTAAGATTGTTCGGTAAAAAAATAAAATATAGGTATACAAGCTTTTGAAAAATAATTCTTTTTTTGGGTATCCCATTGTATGATAATAATTTAATAGATCCTATATGTTGAAAAATGGCTGTATGTTTGATTGTTGAATAAAAGTGAAAATTTATATTTAGTTGTTTAGTAAAAATATTTTGTTCTTACTTTATAAATCTGTTTTTATATTGAAGATGGGTTGGATTTCTCTAATTAACACATGTATCTTTAATGATCTAGAGTAATTTTAGTTTGTTTACAATTAAATTTGCTTGTTTTTTCATATTGTTATTGTAGAACTTACTGCTTAGTTTTTTCTTTATTTTAATCAAGAAGCTGATGATAACTCCTACCCAAGTGCAAGATTTTTCTTTTTGGGTTGGTATATTTTTCTCAAGTTGTATATTGTTGTATACTGTATTTACATGTATTTTAATGAGAAAAATAAACACATATATTATTATTATTAATAAGTGAAGAAAATTCTGTATTTAGAAGAAAACGACTCACGTGTCAAATTCCTTCTTATGTAATATTTCAGAAAATGGATACGTTTGCTAGATCTGAACATAAAAACTGCTTCGCCTCCAAGAGCCCTATACTATTACAAGGTTTGCAAGTTACCTGGCAGTTATTGAGTCGCTTCATTACAGTCTTGAGATGCGCGACAGCTTGCATGAACAAGGGACAATCCCTGGCATACAGCAGCAGCACCGTGGGCCGCTCAGCCAGCTGTATTGGTTTGCGCGGCACTGGTAGAAACCGGCCGTAGTTGGGAGTGCGACGGTAGACAACCAACGCCACCACCAGACACGCAGCTAGACATCGCAATACCACAATATTTCACTGTCTCTGTACATTCACTGTCTGTACATTACATGACAGTACAGTATTTATTAGTTTCTTATGAGAATTAAGATAATTACCATTGTAAAAAATTGAAAGGGTAGATAAAGAACATATATTTAAAGATCTAAAATAAATAATGGTATGGGTACAGCTAAAACCTTTGGCTTCATCTCGTTATCTAAAATATTTTATTGAAATGATTGGACAAAGTTTTCAGACTACAGATCCCATAAGTATTACAATGGATCCGGATCTGGTATAAATTAATGAAAATTCTACGGGTTTCTGATTTTTTTTATGTGCTTGGAGTCAGACAGGGACACACTAGACAGTAATTATTTTAAATTTGAAAAAAAAACAATACCTTTTAATACGGTGACTCCATTGATTTTTGACTGGATCAATTGTAATAAACTTTCATTTTCACGGTTTTTTAGCACTTTGAATGCTTGCACCACTATTAGCTGACGAATGGTGCGCGCCAACAAATATCGGCTTTAGACAAACTAAACTACATTGAAATAGAATATTTTTAGCCACAGGAGATCATATATACATATATTAGATTTGAGTTGATCTTTTAATAAGCTTAATGTGATCTTTTAATAATCTTAAATCTGTAACATGACATTATATATACACGTAAATAATATCCTGTGTCCCGAAAAGGTGTTTACATTTTTGAACTGCCTCGAGATGAGTATACATCATCCAATTTGTACATTTTGGAAACCTTCAAAACTGTATCTTAAAGATTTTTTATGATGATATCAAAAATTAAAAAAATAATTTAAATGGTGGCTTCTGACAGCAATATTTGGTAACAACAGCAGCAACAAGCACTAGCAAAAAATTTACTTTTTATTCTGCTGGCGATTTTAATAATTATTGTTTCTGTTCTATCAATAAGTTTCATAAGCCATCACTGTTATGCACTTTTGCACTAATTACATAATAAAATAACAATGTATCTCTAATATTTTTACTGTTAAAAACACTGTAATTTTGTTCTCATTACCAACGATTGCAAGAACGAGCAGAGCCAGCAGCATTGGATTAATTACAGAACCCTGAGGTCGGATGTCCACTTCAATGGCTGGTTCAGCTGTCACAAACTCTGCAACACGAGTAGTTCTTTTATTTAACGAGATTCTCCTCGTACTGCAGGATCTATTCTGTACTAGAGAAACATTATTGAATAGTTTAAGAGTTCTACATACTTGTGGTGAAACAATACACGCTATTCCATAGTTGTAATTCACAGCCTTATTATTAACGTAGAACTTTCGATTCGTATCTTCGTGGTTAATTATATGGTTAGATATAGTTATTACAAACATAGATATTGCATCAATATGAATTATTAAAGAACCACAAAAAGAAAGAAAATAATAAGAAAGAGATATCAAATACATTTTATCAGACTATCTTGGTAAACATTGCCACAGAATTAACAAATCATCTTATAAACAAGGATATCAATTAGCGTTCAAAACTTTTAATAACCTTGGCTTTATGATAAAAAAAAGTAATTCCACAAAACAAATTCAAAATTCAACAATAGTGGAGTATATAAATTAAAATGCAACAGTTGTCAAACCACTATATTTGACAAATTGGTCGATCCTTCCAAATTAGATTTAATGAACATATAAAAGCATTGAAGATATCATCAAATTCAAAATATGCTGACCATCTAAATAACACCGGCCATACATACGCACAAATATTGAGAAAATCTTGAAATTATATATACATGCAAAAAAGACACCTATTGTAAACTTCATAACATTTTGAAATTTACAAAAGTGCCAAAATTAATCCTAACGTATTATTAAATGACAAAGATTTCTTAACAAAAATGTATTATTTGATAGTCTTTTAAACAATATAAATTAATCAAGTATATAAATTAAATACAAAATTTAGCCACCAAGGTAGTTAAAACACATACCAGTATCAATTTGGTCTAACTATTTATTTACTTCATTTATTTACCTTAACCTCTACAAGTAACTGAAGATGGACTCTTCGAATCCAAAATGTACATTGTATTGTACCGTTTTACAATACAACGGAACATGAGGGGTCAGCTTTGAAATTTAAAACTTTTGTGAAGTTGTGAAGCTCACTTCACCAACAAGTTTTATATTGCACAGATCAAAAGGACAAGTTCCTAAATTCCAATTCAATTAAATGTTTACAATATTTCTTTCCCCAAAATTATTCAAAATAACTAAGAATGAATATTGACTGAACTCCAGTTAAAAGGTTCACTTACCCGCAGGTTCGATGACGATTAGCAAAAAGATTAACTCTAAGCACTTTCAAAGTCTACTCGTTACTATAACTTCCGATCAACTGAGACGGGAGGTACGGCACGTCTACCTCACCCCACCTCTCAATTTCGTTATCAAACACTGCCATCTGTGATGCGCGCCTCGCTGACAGCAGCCTCTTTTGTACAGTCCAGTCCTTATCATTCTTCTGGGCCTACTCCTTCCACCAGTAATCCAGTTACCCCAGAATTATTATTTAATACAATCGGTACAGTACCAATAAAAATACAAAAGTGTTCAAAAGGTGTTCATTCTTATTAGTTATCAGTATGAATGTTTTTTGTGTACTAACATAGGCATACATTAGTGAAAAAGAACAGCATTTCACTATACTTTCAGCTTACTTCTGAAAGTCTCCCAGGTGCAGGGAGAATAATTGTTGTCATCGTTCCAGATAGTGTCGGCCACGCAGCGGTCATCGTCAAACTGCACTCTTACGCAGTAGTTTCCCGGTTTCAGTCCGGAGAAACGACACTTGACCACGCTTTCCCCCTATTAACATGTTATCACAGGTCAATTTGAGATCTCAAGCTAACAGTCAAACATTGATTATCATTATTCTGTATCGTACAGTGTTTATTTTAAAGTACTAGCTATTTCCCGCGGCTTCGCACGCTTATCGTAAGCTTTGCCCGTGTATCAGCACTTCTGGTTCAAGTGAATTATATTTTAAATGCCGATGTAGAGTTTACCCTGTTGCCACGATCAAGAAAATCTGTTAGTTTAAAGGCAAATATACGTCAAAACCTAGTGCCTTCAAATAATGTTTGGCTAATTAAAATACGTAACTGTCACGTGACTGCAGTTTATAATGCGCAGTCGCTCTGATAACTTTTAAATTTTGCAGCGTCACCTGGTGCTGAGTTGCATTGATCGGCATAGCATATAAACCTTCTGCGTGGTAAAATACATTCAAATTTTAATAATGATCGGTAAAATAGTTTCCGATTCCATAAAGGACAAACACACAAACATTCATTTTTATATATATAGATGATATGTGAAATACAAATTACAAATTATTTAACCCTTTGCACTCAAAAGGCCAGCAGCACTGGCCACACCTAAGTTGCAGACAGCTCGCGTTAGTTTTGCCGTAGTTTGTCCTTGCAGCTCATATGGCCAGTACAGATGGCCACGCTACTTTCATTGACAGCTCGGCGGCCATATTTGTTGTTCGCCTCCCCAGATCGGAATTATTTTTCAATATACTCTGCATTATTTTCATAGTAGTTTAGGATGTTAAAAAAAGAAATTAAAAATAATTTAAAATTTATTTTGAAGGAATCTTTCTAATAAAAAGATAAACATATATTTGTGAAATTTAACTCTTATACGTACATTGTTAACAAAGATACGTAAATAAAATTTTATAAAGTAGGCTTTTACAGTTATGTTCTACTCAGACATGAACTATTTTACATTTTTCTCAGTCTTTAAATTTTTTTTAAGAAATAAAACTATTAAAAATACATACCTATGCGTAGTCAAGAATAGTTAGCACACATCTTCTAATAACATTTTCTAGATCTCTTTTATCACTTCAGTGTATATGCTCACTATGCGTCATTCGTCTTATTTGCACAGTCAACGTTTAGAGAAGAATCATAGGCTAATTCAAAATTTACTGCTTTACTTAAAAATTACTTTAAAATAAAGCGGCTCGATAGGTTTCAGCACTCACCGTTTATTATAAAACAAAGAGAATATTAGAAAATAACTGCTATGTTTAGTGGTCAGTGGTGCTGGCCTTATGAGCTATGAACGTATTATATCTTGGCCAGTACAGCTGGACATACGAGCTGAGATAACATTACGGCAAACATTAATCTGTGCTTCTGACAAAATGGCGGCGGCCAGTAGAGCTGGCCACGAGCTCCAAGGCCAAATTATAAATACTGCCTTTGAGTGCATAGGGTTTTAACTAGACAGTATAAAACGAGCAATTAATAACATTTTATTTAAATGCTGCCAACTATATATTAAGAGAATTTGCTAATATTGACTTTAAACTATCACAAGCCACAGGACTAACCTGATATGAGCACGCAGGAATCACAGAGTCTCTACTTTCAGACGAACATTGAATTTCTGGAGAGCCCTGGAAACAAAAATATTACTTCACTATTTATAAATGAGATCCTGTACTAATTTACAGTAATTTTTCATAATGGTAGACTTGGTTGCAATGGCTGGTGGACGGTGAGGGGTGGGAATAATTGTAAGGGTGTTTTCTGTATTCTTCAGTATTTATACAGGGTGTGACACGAGTTGACTCAGCGGACAAACAGCTGACACTTTGGGTCACTTTGCTTACAGAATACCATTATTATAAATATCAGCCTTTACCAGTAAGTTGTTCAGCCAGAACATGTTATCTTTTCCATGAATTCTTCACTCCTTAAAAGCTTTATTAACATCTTCACTGTGGCTCTATACTGAGTGATATTATCATTAGTATCAGTATTCTCATTCTGATTCTGTGCCGTAAGGCGTCTACCACAGACAATGTGTCAACCCTTGTGTTTGATAAGTGTCACAAAACAAGGTTGTTTGATAAGTCTAGTAAAAAGGAACAAGGATTATCATTTTAGAAGACCCACCTTTCTCAAACACATTCTCCTTCCATGGCTATATACTTGGCCCAACAAATTTCAAATTTTGAAAACCATAACAAATGTTTTATAAAAATTACTTCCTCATTAAATTTTATGAATTCCTTTTGACCAAGCCAAATTGTCAAGTTCAATGATAAGAAGAGGATATGTGGTCCTAAATCTGGTGAGTAAGATAGATGAAAAACAAATTTAAATTCTAACTCATGCACTTTTACCATTCAAGTGATTCTTCTGTGCACTTGGAACATATCATAGTGCCGGCGATAAAGCATATTCTTGCATGCCAATCTTACTCATTTATCAATCTGCTTCCATTTTAAATGATGTAATAGGGTTTAGTTGTGATTATGCCTTAAAAAAGGTCCAAAAAGACAGTGGCTATTATCTTTTCAGCTGAAAAAACAGTTGCCCTCTTTTTCAGTGTACTTTTATAAACTTTTGACCACTATTTTGGTTATTCTTTAGCCTCTGGATTGTAATGATGATCCAAGCTTTATCAACGGTTATAATTCTGCACCAAAGTTTTGTGAGTTATGTTATTTATAATTTTTATCAATGACTTGCCATACAATGTTGGTGTTGTACGCAGGGACACAACATCTATAGTAAAACTTAAGAGAGAGCAAGTCATGAAATCAGAAATTGTACATTCACTTAAGGTTTTGGACAAATGGTTTAGTTGCATTAATAGTGATACAACACATGAAAATTCAAAAGAGATATTTAAGAACTATGTTGTTCTTGAACAGAAGGAGTTTGTGTAAAAACATTTTACAGACCTGGAAATTTTTACCATTCCATCACTGTATATTTATAATTGTTTAATTTTTATTCATGGTCGCCTAAATTCAGAATTTATTATTCAACACGAACATCGGTAAAACACTCATTTCAAGGACAGACTGCAATTCCCTATTCAGAAATTAACATTAAAATTATTTAAAAATTCACCAAATCATAAAGGAATGAAATTTTTTAAATAGGTACCTGATCATATAAAGAAGCACGAAAATGCAGTAAAATGTTTATTGATAAGTAAAACTTACTACAGCAGGTCTGAATTTTTGCAGGACAATCTGCAGTATATGTGTTAATTTATAATGCAGTTTTGACTAAATTTATTTGGTTTTGGTGTAGTAGATATTTTAGTAACCTGTTATTGTTATTGATTAATTAATGTATTTTATCTTGTGTTTTTAATGTTGTTTATTAACTCTGGTTGTTATTATAATATATTATTTTGTTGATGTTATTTAATTTATAAATATTTTATTAGCTGTTAAATTGTAATTTTGTGAATTATGAATTTTTTTAAATAAGTCATGCAATTTTAATTACTTATTTTAACTAACTGACCATGTTTGTTTTCAACATATAAATGAATTTTAACATATAATTATAGCTTTTAAAATTTAGTAATTAGACAAATGTTTGGACTTAGTATTGCGCTACAACACTGATTTTCTTAATACACAAGACAGCCATTGACATTGTATATATCAATGAGCAACCTGTTCACACAACATTATTTATAGTTGTATAATTGTGAATTTTATGTTGTATAAACATCTTGATTCTTGGCTTATTCTAGAATTTGCAGTGATGTGTCTTTTTAGATTCATTGGTCCAATGTCAGCAATTACAATACTCATTGCACACAAATATTTTTCATGGCTAGTGTTTCATGTTGATTAAAATGCTGTCATTCAAATGAGATACTCAGGCATATTACCTAGCTTCCATTCTCCACTATTCTGTCATTTTCTATGATCATATGATGATTTTTACTGACGATTTTCTGAGTGGTGACCTCTATTGGGCAGTTAGAGTGAGTGTCATCTTCTGAGCTTCTGCCACTCTATTTAAACACTCATTATTCCAGAATTAAAAGGTCTTCAATACTGGTGAAGAATCATGAACTTTATGCAATTTGGTTTTTTTGAGCAACTGTCCAACCCTTCAAATAAAAATGTTTAATGACCGCACAAAATTAATTTTTTCCATTTTCTCAGCACAAGTACAGATATAATACAAATTACCCCAACAATAGACTATGAGCTGCACATATTTAAAACTTTCAGGAATGACTTTAAAGGATAATTTTTTTTACAAAAAGTGGTGCAAAAATAAAAAGTGTTGATCTTGTTCATAAAAATTTATAAGTGAGAATTAATAGTTGGTTTGTATGTCTATTAATTTATTTCAGTGTTACATATTGTGAGTGATTAGAGTTCTCTCTTCAAATGGGACTATTTGTACCAAGGGTGATAAGAGAGAAAACTTAATTATCAGGTTCAAGAGAAATAAGACATATGAGCGAGTTCATACAAAGTGAATATAATAAATATAACAAGTGAATACTATTGAAAATGCTTTAAAAAAGCTAGAGTTTCTGTTAGTGTAGTAAAATAAATCTGAAAAAAAATTGTGTAAGCCTCACTGGAAGCAGTGTGGATTATTCTCAAAAAAGGAAAAATGTGCTTAAATGCCACGTAAATAAATGATTTTCAAAAAATTGAGACTTTGTTTTTTTTTTTTTTTTAACTGAAAAGTCATTTCCTGCGCTATATTTAAAAAGAAAATCATCATATAATATGATAAAAGCTAGGAATGTCACAAACACAACATTAGCAAAGGTTACCAACATTTATATTAAACGTCAAAAGAAATATGGGTTTTATTCCCATGGAAACAAGGGAACTACAAAGAATAATCATAACCAAATGTATCATGCCAATTTAGTTTTTGGAACCATAAAATCAGTTGATCTTCATTCTCTTCAGATTTAACTCGTATTACTGACAATACATCATATTAATGTTGATAGGACCCAAACTTGAATTCTAAAAACTGGATAGCTAAATAGCTTTATGAACATAGAATTGAATGTAATCTTCCATGTTGGGCTTAAACTGTATTCAATGATAAAATTAAAACTATATTACGGTTCAGGATTAAGTTTTTGTTGTTCTACAATTTCCTTCACTAATTCAGATTAAGGAATGGTGACCTTCGAATGCTGCTGCATCAACTAGACTTTAATCAAATCAAAATAGTTTGGGTGTGACAGAAAATACTTGGGACGATTGAGAACTACATACCTGCTAGAAACATAGATTGCTACAGTACCCACAGTTCAATGCACAGTTTTGAAATTTGGGAGACCAAATTTTACTCCTAAACTGTATGGGTAGACTTTTCATCCCTTGAAATCATAAATTGGGATTGCATCCCATGTTGCTCACATTAAAATAAATAATTTCCTTTCAAGAATAGGAACTTGAAGGTGAAGACAGCAATTTAGATGCCGAGCGCTATCTGAGTTGCCACGTTCAGCAAAATGCTGCTCACAACATACAAAACTACTACTGAGCGATCACGTGGTTGGTACAGAAACAGTGATGTGGGGTACTGTAAACCTGATATAGAGGGATGATGAACCTGTGACTCAGACAGTGAACAAGTATTGGGATTGAGTCATTGAAGCTGACTCAAAAAGCTGATTCGAGCTTTCTTGAAAGTACAATATCGTCATGCACGATCACTTAATGCAAACTTGATTATCAACTTTTGAATGTATGTAAATTTTCCTACAAACAAAATGACTTCCAAAGGTGTGGAGGCTTTAAAGGATTGGATAGTCCGTTCACTCATCTGTATGATTTTAAGAGAATATTCATTTACTCTTACGGAACCAGACAAAGGCACAACATTAGTAGTCAGGTGCACGTACACTGTACAATACCACCAAAAATAGTTTTAGTTATCAGGGCATAAAGTTCTTTAATGCATTACCACAGAATATTAGATCTTTGCCCTTAAAAAAATTTAAGATCAGTACTTAAGACTATTTTAATATCTGCATGTCCTTACAATGCAAGGATTTTTATAGAGTTGATTCGAATTAATTGTAATTTTATTTACTGCCGTGTTGGGTTTAACTGAGCTTATTAGCTAATTTTACTGATTGTTGACATTTTAATGAAACTTGTTGTCATTTACAATAAGATTCTATTAGACAATACACAATACTCTTTATTAAAATATATCATTGAGATATGTTACAGAGTCAAAAGTATATATACATATAATAGAAAATTATAGCATAATGATAATATGTTTCAGAATAGATGGATGTCTAGTCAAGTCAAGATTGTCATTCCACGAGTAGAACTCTCCAAGCGTGTAGAAGGCCTGGTTCTGTGTTAGGCAGCTTGTTGAACAGCTTCATTGTAGCAAAGGACAGTTTTTTTTTTTTCAAAAGGCAGTTCGGTGAATAGGGAATGTATAGTCTCCTGCTTGTCTGGTGAAGTGATTGTACAAATGCCTTTGTTTAAGAAGATCCTTGGTTCTGCATTGTATAATGGTTTCCAAAGATGGAAGTCACTGCCAATAATTTCCAGTCTTTAATACGTTCCTGCAGCTCTCTCTGGATCCTATTCCTGCCATTATCCTTAGTGTTTTCTCCTGCATAATTAGGACACAAAGAAAATCCAAAGAAACACTCCAGATAGTTATTCCATAATGTAAAGCCGCTTTTTAAAAGTGCATGGTATGCAATTTTCGTGGCTTCAGGACTACTGGTGGGATTATTGATTCATCTGAGCAATACTTGAGGATCTTAGTTGATATCTCATCAATCCCTGCAGAAGCTGAGTTGTTCATACATTTTATCGTCTTTTTCACTACATCCGCTGAAGTTCGTTAAAAACTTGTACAAGTCTTTGTCGGAACTGCTTGAAGGTTTTGAGTGTTTGTAAATGAATTATTTATGTTGTTAGCCTTAAGTGTTTCATCGACTATATTTGAAAAGAATTCATTGAAATGGTTAGTTATTCTCTCAGTGTCTGTTATTAATTCACCGTCGTGGAGTATTTCTAGCTTAATTGCTTCAGGAACTACCTTTCTCTTTCTCTCACTTTTAATGACATTCCAGACAGCTTTGGATTTATTGTCGGCTTGTTGTATATATGTAGCGCTGGCTTCTTGTCTGCTCCATTTAAGTTCTTGGTCACATGCTTTCTTCTTTGTTGCAGTAGCATGTTTGTCATTTGCATATCCGAACAGTAGGAATTTGTCTTGTACATTTAAGAATTCTTCTTTGAGGGTTGAAATTTCCTCAGTATATTTTGATTAGTTTTCATTTTTTTTATCTCCCCCAAGACTATTTCTTGGGGCATTTCCCGTTGAGTGCAATTTGGATTTTTGCACCGAAGTGAAGGTAGGCTTCATCAACATCTTGTAAAGAAAGAACAGGATTCCAAGCTTCTGTTGATAAATGCTTTAGCGACAAAAGGTTGTTATGGGTAAGTCGACCTTCTAAAATGTAGAGGTTTTCTTCTAGTCTCCTTAGGTACGTTTTGTGAAAAGAATTTTCCAGTGTGGTCCGAGAATCCCGTCATAGCAACCTCCACATTTATGTAATCCTCCTCCAAATCTATCTCAGTAATTCTCGTAGGTGGGAGGTCAATTGTGTGGATGTTATATCTCTTCAGTAGTTCGTTTAGTGCTTTCCGATCTCTTGAAAGCTCATTTAGATTGTCAACATTTGCAATCCTTTAAAAGTTAGTTAGTGCTTGAAGAAGGAAGTTTGTCAAGGACTTCAGATAAGACATTGAGTGCTTGATAACAAGAAGGTGTGTTACAATACAGAACAATACTACAAATTTCAACAGAATCCTTAGCAGTATTTAAAAAGCATATTCAGGGTGGCTATTACAATTAGGCAAATTCTGAGGCTGAAGCCATTATCAGTGGCCAGTATAGAGGTCACAACACTTGACCTTGACCTTTCTCACTGTGTCTCAACTCTCCTCTTCTGCTTCTGATGTCACAAATTTTCTATTTCAGAATTCTTCATGTTGTCATAAAAAATATTTGTGAACCAAATATTAACTACATAAAATTTAACAGATGCAATATATTCATAATTTTAACCCTCAAAGTGCTACTATCGCACTGTGCGATATGTTCGTACCACTTCAAAGTGCTACTATCGCACTGTGCGATATGTTCGTTTTTTTCATATCACAGACGAACGGTTCGCTCAATAACGACGTGGTTTATAAGGCTACATGTAGGAATAAATTCCCTATCAAGTAACGTAATTAGAACTATGTAATTCAGAAGTTTACGAGGAAGAGTAAGAAGAATAGTCAGCTGATTTCGATGCGTGTTTGTCTGTTACGGTCGTCTCGCGGCCGACGCTCTGTGACGTTATTGTTTTGCTTCGTTCTTTTGATTTGTAAGTGACTTATATTATTGTTTATTGAGTAATTATTTGTGCTATGAGTGAACTTAGTAATTCAAGTGCCATTAGGCGCTGTTTTGATGACGATTTGAGTGGAAATGATAGCGATGCAAGCAGCACCCCCACCAGAGAGTGACTCAGACTAATTTTTTTTAGTCTAATGTAAATATGTATATAAGCCATTTTTTTTTTGTATTTTTAATACTTTATCTGTCATTTTTCTTACTTTTACTCATATCAGTAACTAAATATGTGTTTATTTTGAGGCCATAATCACTATTCAACTACTTACTGCCACTTGTTGATGTGGTAAATATTTTAGTAAAATTTTTGCGAAAAAAAATTGTTTTGTTTTTTACCAATTAGTATTGTGATATGTTGTGCAAAAGGTTAAGAAGTGATATTTTTCTTATTCAGCATTATATTTGTAACATTTTGCATATTTTTAGAACTAGGACTACTACATTTTGTAAAAACTATACGTCAAGGATTTTGAAAAATAAAAATATAAAAAACTACACAACCGGTTAGCAGTACCAGATTTTTTTATGATAAAAGATAAGCATTTTTATTTTTACTTGATCTTATAGAACATATGTTTGTGTAAAAAAACCATATGTAATACATGCAATTTGAACATATGTTTGTATATAAAAAGTTGTTTAAAAAAGAAATGTCATATGCTCGAAAATGGCCTAGCACTTTGAAGTGGTTTAGTCATCACTTGGAGGGTTAATACTCTTTACTTTTTATTCTATTTAGGTATTCTTACTTTTTCTTTTTACCTTTTTCTCTTTTCAACCGTAATTCACGGAAGATGGAACAACTCGGCGTACGCAAAGGCAGACTGCCCATCTAGGCTTTTCAATATTTATTGTATATTTGTCAAGGTTTAGTAATAGAACCCATTTTATTTTATTTCTATACTTGTATATATAGTAATGCGAAACTAAAATGTAAAAATTACAAAGATTATTGTGACAAAATTGGACTTATTGAAAAAAGAGAAGATTTGACAGAAACATAACAAAACTAACTAAATTTTTCCTATCACACATTCTAAAAAAAAGCTGTTACTCTGTTACTCAAGTAGTGCCAACTCTTGTGGTAAAATAATAATTACGTCTTCAGACGTTTACATACAATTTACCGTAGAGGAGTAATCACGTCTTGAACTGATTTCATCAGGAAATATTAGCATTTGATTTATTGTTCTGCTCTTTACTAATTATGCCTAAAATATTAATCTGGTATTAATGACACAACTAGTTAGTAACAGGACTGGACAATAAAAGCATAAAAACACTAATGGTAGTTTATATTGCCTCCAACAGGCATTTAGGGATTCCTACTTAGTCTCCCTGTCAATAATGGTGCTATCTTGCATTAAATTGTGACATTATTTTTGTTTACATGTCATAAACACAATGTTCAATAAATAAGGTTCCATTATAACAATAAATTTAGAGGCTTTTATTCATTTTGTTAAACTTGATTACACATAAATGTATGCTATAAAGACGTAAAATGCAATAACTCAAAATTAACTGATAACGATTCTTTTCAACTTTTGAAGGTAAAATACATATTTTAATAGTCCAATAATGATATAAAAATGATTTTATAAAAAAAGCATAAAATCAAAACTCTACCTACTCTACGTCTTTAGACGTATTTGTGTAAAATTATCTACTCCTCCACTAGTTAAGCGTAATCACTTCTTAAGCCATGGTTACCACTCAAGAGGTTAAAGGGCAAACGTATTTCTCGTTTACAAGTGACATTTTAAAAAGTTCTTGATAGCCAGTAATCTTATTGCTTGTAGGGATACAAATATAATTTTACAAAAATACATTTAGCGAAGTGAGCAAAATTTGGAAGCGCCTATGTACAATATTAATCTTACCAAGCAAGTGGCACAGTTAGCGATGGGTATCCCGGTGTCACGGCAGGCGTGTGGGCCGGCCGCCATATTGATACCATGGCTCAGCGTAACGATAGCCACCATCGGATTGATCCTTAGTTGGGCTTTCATTGTCAAACTGAAAATTCAAAATTATGCTACACTCGTGAACATTTTGGTGTTAGCCGTGCAACCCCCACTCCCCCATTCACCTACAACCAAACCAGTGCAACCACACAACCGTGATATGAAATGACAAGTGCTATGCCGTGTGTCATATATATACTTGTAGTCATTTGAGGAAGTAAGAGAACCCGGGGACCTCCCAGTGTAAGGATATTTACAAACATCGAGTAGAAAATAAAAAAGGAAAACCCATTACGTTTTGCTAATTACACAATGTACGATACGTTAAAAACCAGACACAAAGTAATACAAAGGTCTACACTACCCACTTATTTAAAATAAATAAAGGAAAATACAATTTTTATACAAATGTTGCTATTTAATTTTAAAAGTCAAGAGTAAATTAGTTAATTTTTAAAGTACTAAATCTATATAAAACACATTGACTGCGATGGACGCACATTACTACTATTCTGTCTGTCCTTCAGTCTGAACATATCCCACAGTCCAGTGATAGTGTTGAAACTTAATCTGAATGTTAGAAAGTTTTTTAGCAATGATACATTCATATAAAGTAGATAAATAAACAATATACAGGGTAAAGCAGACCAGCTGAGCCACTGATTGTAGTGGTATAACAATAGAAGATAGAAATTCCGTTTAAACTGAACCCTCACTCCCTATTATGTGGGCAAAGAATTTGATAAAATTATTTTGAACCCCCCAATAAACTTTTAAAGGGTACGGTATTTTTTTTAAGTGAGGGGTTGTTTTTAAGAAATTTTTTAAATGTAAAGATGGGATATGCGGCGCTTCATTTTAAAGGTTTCTTGACACAGACCATTAAAAAATTTATCCTGTTTTTAATTTATCTTGTAAAATTTACAGGATCTAAAAATCTTTAAAAACAGCTTTAACAGGTTTTTTATTGCTAATTTATTGAACAAATTATCAAACCACAAATGTTACCCAAAATTAGATGAGGACCTACCCTTTGAAAAAATATTTTATTCTGTCTATTCAAAATGCGTACATTTAACCCTTTAAAGTCTCATTAAAAATCGCACCAACTGTCCCCAGGTCGTTTTTATTTTCTGCTTTTACAGATTCTTTACATTATACAAACCAAATGTTTGAACTACTTTTATATTTAAATGTTTACAAACACAATGCGATTGGAGACTACATCTGAGATAGTGTTCTATTTTACATTTTCCTCTTGTATCATTAGTAAAGATCAAAGTAGTCTTCATCATTTAACACAAGTAGAGGTCCAAAGTATCGAATAACTCAAATGCCGAACAACAATAGTTACGAAAAAGTAAAAAAAAAACTCACCGACAATATTGGGTTGACCTATAATCAACGCATTAGTGTTCTGCGGATATACTGCAGTAGACCTACAATTGACAACCGGCTTCAAGGGGTTAAAATTGTCATGAATGTGTACCCCTAGCTGTGTTCAAACATACTTTTTTGCACACGTAATGAAATATTTTTATATTTTAATACTTTATCTAATAAAATTTTTTTATAACTTTAAAAACAGTGATTACAACAGTTAAAACACAACCGAAGACAGTTAGTTGTTGGTAAACAAACATGACAACAACATGGCTGCTGCTGTTCCAACAGCTGTTCAAACACAGAAAAAAATTACATTAAAAACAGCTGCCGAACTCCAGTTATTTTCCACAGAGTATTAAATCGAAGTACGTTTCTTCAGCTACATAGAACATACAAATAAACGTGTTTTATTCAACAACTAGTGAAATAAATACTTAAAACGTAATGGCATGCGCATTAATGCCAGAGGCATTGACAGTATCAGGAAGCGGGAACCGACCGACGCCTGAGGTGTATAGAATATTTTATACCGTATGGTATGCATTAGACCAAGTTAAAGGTAGTAAAAAAAAAATCCTTTTAAAATTAAACTTTGGCTTTAAAACATATATGCAGAACATATAGGAGTAGGAAATGAGCTTTAACTACAATCTTTTAATTATTTGTGCAGTGAGACTGGAGTGTTTATCTTATCTTATCATTGTCAGTCAGATTATAGATAGATATAAATAATTATTTCCTCTGCAGAGTTGTAAATTATGTTAAACTAATTCCTGTTGAAGAATTAAACTAGGTTTTCTTCTTTTTTTCTATTATTTAATTGAATTACAGTATTGAAGATAATGTTGTTTTGGGAATTCTCTTGTTCATTCAGAACAAATGATTGTGAAAATTTTATGAATTTATAAATTCCGTATTGTTCTATTAGTCTTCTGGATTTTGGGTCTTAGTGAATAAATTTCATATCTTGCTCTGTGTTTCTGTATTTATGATTTTCCTTGATTACGTGTTCTGAAATACTAGTGAGGTACATTTTGTTTACAAGTACGTGCTATTAATATTTTGAACAAAAACTCTGTCCTGATACCCAAATCCAGGATTTAGCTCTAGTACCCTTCAGTGTTTTAATAGAAACCAATAAAACCTTAAATTAAAACTTGTGTTTTATTTCCTGGATTGCGATAATCAGTTTGAATAGATTTTTACATAACTTTACATACCTTAGCAATAAAAAACAAATTTCATAAATTTTCTAAATCCATGGAAGTCTGTGGTTGAATTTTGGCGTATTGTGCTCACTTGTTTTGGCATTGTACAGTTTTAAAAGATGGTAGACAGTTTTTATTATGAACTTCTATAAATATCTGAGACAAGATTAAAATTGAAAGTATTAATTTCATTTGTAAATCTGTGATGAACAAAAACACAAAGTTATCAGTTATCAGTAAGTGTTGTCTGTTTGTATAGTTATATTAAATAAAATTTTTACAAATATATCTTAAAACAAATATTTTCTGATTTTTTTTTACCTATGCTTTGGTCTAGCGATTTTAGGTATGGCAAAAGAAGTAAAATTTCTTTAATTAAACTTAGTACCTTCACACTCTGTTGAATTACTATGAACACGACAGTATGCATTAATAAAGATTTATAGTTGTTAAGCAAGTAAAAATGAATAGAAAATATTGTACTCATATTCGCTCGCTACAAGTCTTATCCATTTTGCATCTGTACTCAATTTTTGCATCCTCATATGCACAAACCCCACCTTTTAATACAGTATGAGACCTGTTTCATAATTATACAAATTGACTGCATATGAGTATAAAAATAATAGAACAGTCGTGCTTGTTGTTCGAATAGAAATTTTAAAATTTATTACCAACTAAAAGCTGATGGAATCCGCAACTTCTCAAAGTTTGCTGAGGATTGTTTACATTAATAATACTCTGAACTGAGCAGCTATTTCCAAGTAAAATAAACAGTGATGGATCACAGGCCACAACAAACTTTTGCGTTCAACAAAATTAAATATGTGCA
The DNA here is from genome assembly GCF_021130785.1 of Homalodisca vitripennis. Taxonomy (NCBI): domain Eukaryota; kingdom Metazoa; phylum Arthropoda; class Insecta; order Hemiptera; family Cicadellidae; genus Homalodisca; species Homalodisca vitripennis. The sequence continues at coordinate 16,777,649 of NC_060209.1, read as the reverse complement.
GCTCCTGTCATTGCTCTAATCACTAAATTGTATTGCGAATTTTATTTTTGCTGGAAAATTTAATTTCAGAAATTACGATCTTAACTGAACATCTATGACAAAAGAAACTCTGAGCCAAAACTGCGTCCAAATTTCACATCAATTCAATAATGCAGCCAAAATATACTGCTGATGCAAAACAATGATGGGTTGCGTGAAAGGGTAATCACCATGGAGCCATGGGTTTGTGTATATGAATTTAAATCACAAAACAGACATGTAAAACAACAAATGAACCACAAACAACAAATTGGAGAAAAGCAAATTCAAACATAGCTGTTGGTTATCATTCACATACATGTACTTTAATAAATATATTCATGAGAGGTGACAGTTATAAGCAAGTACTTATTTTGTGTGACAACAGTGTGTTGTTTTATTTCAGTTCATTGAGGCATTCTGAGTGTACATGACTTTACATTTATTCAGTGGTGGCTGTTCTTCATTTCCAGTCATGCATTCCTTTACAACACTTGATCATCCAATTTACTACCAAATCTTCCTGAGTGTTATTTTGTTTAAAAAATGCAAAATGGTTACACAAACAGCCCAGTGGGGGAAAAACATCAAACATGACACAACAAGAAAAATGTTTCAAACATTTAAAACATAGATCTGATAAGTATGCAGATTTTGAACTGGTATGTTATTATCGTATTTCTGATCAAATCAATGAGACAAAGCTGAAGCAACGAGCATGCAACAAAGCAAAGCTATGGGGTGGGAAAGCAGAGCTTACAGCAGGATTAGACGTGTTGAGAAACACCCTGGCACCAACATCGCCACCGTTATAGTCTGTGGGCGTCAGGTTAATGAGATCAAGCCGCAGCAATGAGATGCGGTTAGAATGGAGATAGTTGATATACACCCTCACCATCTCTTGACTACAACAGTGCAATGGTTAGTTTGTGATCACAAAACACACACACACATACAACATACCATATTAGTTTACATCTGTTATTGGTTCAAATAAAACACACTGAAAGACAACAATTATTGATTGACACATTTCAATGTACATTTTGACAAATTTTACAGTACATACATTGTTATATTTATTTAACGAACCTTAAATAAATACGTACTTACCTTCAAGGGCCTGGATTATAGACCTAATAAAAGTATTATAACCAAAATATTTAATAGCTGTAAGAGTTAGCGTTTAGATCATACATACTGTATTTGAGTCAGTTTAGAACAAATTGAAATTAACTTTAAAATAAGACTTTTCAGAGTGTAAGGGGCCACCAAAAGGCACAAGAAACTTTATGACTGGTTTCATCATCACTATCCATGTCCATCATACTTACAGAAAAAATGTCATCAAGCAACAAAAAGTCGTTTGAGAATTTTGTATTACGTTGGAATCACAGACAAAAAGACTATTCTACCAGTACCTGTAATGTTGTAGGTATATTTCACACCAAAATTTTGATGACTCACTCTAAGAATAAGCTTAACTTTGATATTAATAAGACTAAACAGTCATCTACTACATACAAGATTTACCTGTTCATATGGTATAAAACATATAATTACAATTACATTTTTTTTAATCAAACATCTTTATAAAAAAAGTTAATTTAATTCAATTAAAAATAATATTAAATATTTAATACAGTTTAAATAGCATATTATATGAAATGTTTTTTTAATGTTCCGTTTTGGAAAAAAATTACACACACACACACACACACACACACACATATATAATTTTAATTTTATATAGGAGTCTGTAACTTTCTCTACTTGTACCAACGTTGAGGCACTTATCACATAGGTAGAACCAACTTTTGAGGCTCGTTATCTTAGAAACCTGCTATCTGATATGACAACACCAACAACAACAACAACAACAACAACAACAAAGTATAACGACTTTAATCATCACAGTTGTGGTGCTGACCAACAAGATGCCTTTTCATAAAAAAAGTGATTGTCACTGGGAGAATCACAAACTTATTTGCATCAAAATGATACAATGAAATCTTAATTTTTATGAGAGCTTCATTTAAATCATTGCATTGTCACAGAGTAAAATTACCAACTTACTCAGGATGCCATATAGATTGTATGGCACATTTTTTTAAAGGGTTCAACGTAAGTTCCTGAATTTATTGTATTATGAGGCAAAAAGATCTAGAAGCTCCCTAACAAGTTTAGAGAGAAAATGACGAGCATAATAAAAAAATAACATCTGCACTCTGAAAGGTTTATGATTTTAACAAGTTAACAATAAAATAATTTACAGAGCAAAACACGCAGTTCGAAGTGAGAAATTAATCACCAGAAATTAATTACCTTCTTCATAATGTTTTCTTCATAAAATTCACTAACTTTCATATAAGCTGCAGTCATACATTTAGCAATAATAAACTGTGCCTACAGCACTTACTTAGCAGCTGTCAACGGGTGCACATGTTTAAACAAATGTATCCACAGTTAGAGATGGGTATAATAGCTAGATTTACATAACAGTTACGTATTAACACAACTGTTTAGCTGTGATAACAATTATGATAATGACTATGACTTGAGCAGTTGTGTGCGTAGTTTGTAGTTGTCAACCCCTATAGCACAACGGCCAACGCTACAGTCCAAACTGCTGTTGATAGCAGCTATAACTAAACCGTAGAGTAGACAGCTCTTGATTATGAGGGTTGTGACATTTATCATCTGCTTCCACATAACGGCCAACCACATAACAGGGTCAGATTGAACTTTAAACGTTGCATTCTTTTGTTTAAGTTGTATTTACATCTGATTTTCTAACTGAGCAGAGCAATGACATTTGGGTTTTACTGAAGTATTTGACATGATGTGATTTAAAAATTTAAATTAAATAAACACAAAAAATACTACTGTATTTTATGCCATTCCTACAAATGGAACAGATCTTAAATGTAGTAGTATTATAGTAAAAACTGAAATTAAAATTATTAATTAGTTTATTAATTATTAGCTATTTTTTCACATTTGAAACTTTATAATGGACAAAAACAAGAGCTGTATTTGGTCTTGAAGACTGGAAAAATACACAAATAAAAATACAGAACATAAATATTCATTAATATTATTTTTTTTGTGGAACCACAAGAATATATTAGTGGTGAATATTTCTAATCTTTGATTTTAATAAATGAATAAAAAAGATTAATTCGAGACATCATGGCACCAAGTTAGAGATAGCTACAAACATTATAACTTCTCGCAGGTAAAGATCATTCAAAACCCAGCAGGAATCACTTCTGGCTGGTCTATACCTTCCAGTTGACCCCACAAATGGGCACAGCAAAAACGGATGTGTCACTTAAATCTGGGCAACCTTATGGATGTCCAGGAGCAGCACATCACTAACTGCAAAATATGTCAAAATTCTGGGGTGCAAGGGTAATTTGATAGGTTTAGTCTACTTCGGGAGACGACTGTTGGAGTTGGTGGGGTTTGTTTCTTAAGTGTTAAAGGCTCTTGCTAGCCTAGACATAAGGGTGTGCCACCCCCTGCGTGTTTGACTGGAGAGGCTGATTCAGAGTTGGCCTCCCCTTCTTTCGAGAGGAGATTAGTGCCCTAAATTCTTCCTCACAGATCTCAATAGGAGGCGGGTAGTAAGGTTAAATGCTACAAAGGTTTAGTTTAGTCAGTGTTGACTCACCTGGACTGAGTCATGTCGAGGAAGAATAAGGGATCCTGAAGAGTGCTGATTGGAGTTTTGACGTAGTTGGTAGCAAGGGCCAAAGGAGAGGACACAAGCTCCTGGAGAGCCTGGTAGTGACGGCGAGGAGTCAGACACAGCTGGTAGCAGCCAGAGAAGACATGTCTGAACACAACCGTTCCTGTCTGAAAAGTGAAAAACAAGTTCAATTCAATGTTTAAAGAGATTACCATAACCAATGAATGAACATTGAATTGAACACCAGGAGCTGCACTAAGTGGAAGGTGAAACTCGGCCTGAATCCCTAATTTTGGTAAGTTCTGATACTGTTGCTGCTGCTATTACTCCTGTAAGACACACAGAAGACCTCAACCTGCATAAAACTCCCCAAAATTGTACATGTAACCAGGAAAAAAACACATAAGAAGAAAACTGGAGTGAGGTGAAAAAAAAGAATAGAAACTCAAAAAAACAGAAAAAAAAGGTTCAAGATCTTACTGTTATCCCTCTAAGTAACAAGTACGAAGCTTTAAATACCAAAGAGTATGACACAAAAGTATTTAATCTGGCAATAAATAAAAAAAACTATGAAAAACAGATAAAACCAAGAAAAACATCCATCTCCAAGCCAACACCAATAGGGAAAGAGAGTGAGTATAGTGGAAAATCAATGGATGTTGAATTTTACTCAGACAGCCATGGACGGGGCCTTCCTGAGTTAATTGGTGCCTGTAGCAAGGGAAAAATTAAAGTAAGCGGTCTGGTTATGCCCGGGGCTACAACCGAGCAAGTGTACAAGCAAGCTGAAGGGGCTCTTTGCCGCCCAACAGTCATAATTGCGGGAACTAACAACATTACTAAAAAATCAACTGGAGAAATTTACACTAATCTGGAAGGTTACCTGCAAAGTTTAAGTACATAGAGAACCGTACACATAACAACAATCCCGTACCGCTATGATGTAAATACAATTGACCCAACACATAATGAAATAGATATAGTAAACAATTACATAAAAGAAATTGCAGTGAGAATGGTTAATGTAAGGATAATTGACTCAGAAGAACTCAAACGAGACCATTTCACTCGACACGGCCTACACCTCAATTATCGTGGCAAAAAGAAAACTATCTTATATGATAATTAATTCCTTGAACCAAACTTCCAAATTAAACAAGGAAAAAAGTCATCAAAAGACCACTACAGCAGAATCAGAAAATATTACAGATGGAACAGAAATAGTAGTGAATGGGGATTCAAAAATAAAAATCATTGAATCTAATATGACAAAAATAATTTTAAAAAATAGGAATAATAAGAACATCGCTTTTGCTCACTGTATTTCTGGAGACCTCAACCATGAATGCCATATGAGTTTCTGGGGTGGCAAAATGTTTCAGCCAACAGTTTGGTAAACCACACTCTCTCCTTACCAACTATTTAACCCATCAAAAAAGCATCGATGGAATGAATGTTTTCGGATTGGTTACCAAACCAGATTTTTATAAAAAGCCTGTAGCTTGTGATTATGACATGGCTTTCAACCACCTCACTGAAGAGTTCAAAAAAAGAAACTTAAAGTATCTAGTCTGCTCACCAATGGGTTGTGTCCGGGATAACATCCCAACAGAACACTTCGCAACCAATATTGTTAATTTCCAGCAACAGACAGGAGCCTCTATCCAGATTATTATATATGATGAAAACTCAAAACGGCCTTTAAGAAGTGGACTCTCTTTTGTGGACTTCAAACAGAATTTATATAGTTCAATTTCCAGTATCTTATTAAAACAAATGGAAGCCACTTCTGCTCAGGAGATACTAGAAGCTGCAACAACAACATCCGAGCAATATACATCTAAAGATCTCAGAGAAGCAGGTAGTAATACTGGACATATAGTGCCGCAAGAACATGACGAGTTACATATGACGGACTCAGTGGACGACTTCCCACCTTTATTAAACTAAGCCTATGTCTAAAACTGTTTTTAATAATCATAGTGACTTATTTTCTAATTCTTGTATGGCTTCAGATATCTCATGTTCCAAAACTGATGAAAATGTAATCCCCTTCAACCAAGATAATGATGTAACACCGGATGCCCCGCCTTTAAAACTCCCCACGGGATCTGGTTCTACACCCCACATAAATAACTTCAATAAAAATCATAAAAGCTTAAACATTTTTCATCAAAATATTAGAGACTTAGACTCCCGTAAAGAATCATTACAAATAACTTTGTCTGAATTAGATCCTCAAATAGTTGTTCTAACAGAACACAATATGTCATCAATTAAACTTGAAAGATTCAATATAGACAACTATAACTTAATTTCACAATATTCCCGTACTACAACTTCTGGAGGGGGTGTAGTGATTCTGTCAAAGGAGGGTTTGAAGGGGAGGCAGCTGGTGCTCCCTGCCATTGTAGAATTGTGCCAAGATAAATTATTTGAATGTTGTGTCGCTAAATTTAAAACAGAACAGTTTAGTTTTATATTGGCAGGAGTATACAGAACACCCCAATTTAAAAATAACGAATTTTTTAGAGAGATTAAACTTTCTTATAGAATTTCTTGTAGGGAAGGACAAATATCTAACCATTACAGGAGATTTTAACATTAACATGTTAGATGAATCTAAGGAGACGAGAGATCTTAAGAACATTCTAAATCGACATGGAATGAATTTTTTAGTTGACTTTCCAACCAGAGTGACACAAACATCTGAATCTTGTATTGACAATTTTCTGACAAATTTTAATAATAAAAATGAAATTAAAGTCTCTGGAATTATAACAGCCTTGTCTGATCATGATGCGCAAATGCTCGAACTTTTACAAATTCAAGTAAAATCTGAACAAAATTTAACCTTCGTAGGAAGAAAATTTTCAATTGACAATATGACATTATTCAAAATCTCTATTAGAAAAAGAAGATTGGCTTCCAATCTTTTGTTCTCCGATAGATGAAAAGTATGATTGTTTTGATAGTATCTTTAGATACTATTTTGATCTCTGCTTTCCTCTTGTGCAAATTAAAAAAGGAAATAAAAAACAGACATGGATTACGGACGAACTGAAAGATGAAAAAAATGAAATTATACACCTCAATAAGTTGTCAAGGTTGAAAAAATCAGAAAACCTTAAAAATGAAATTAAGAATAAAACTAGGCAATACAACTCAAAATTAATAAAATGTAAACAAAATTATTTCGACACTAAAATAAAAAATTCAGAAAATATTAGCAAGACAACATGGCAAATTATAAATAATGAAACAAAAAAGAATGGATATAAATGCGAAGGCAATCTTGTAATTAAATCAAAAGATTCATCTATTACTGAACCATCTCTAATTGCAAAGTCCTTCAATGATTATTTTATAAATGCGACAGATGCACTGTTAAAAGCCCTTCCTTCAAATTCATTATAACCACAGTCTGAGAACATAAATATAACGTCTCCTAAATTTCAATGCCCGCCCTTGAGTGTAGAAGAACTGAACCAAATTATTGACTCACTCAAAAATAAAATCTTGTAGCGGGTATGACGGAGTGCCTATGAAATTGATAAAATTTGCAAAAAGCTCTTTAATTAAACCATTAATGCATCTGGTAAATTCTTCTCTCATTACTGGCATATTTCCTAGTAAGTTAAAATTGTCTAAGGTTGTACCTATCTACAAAAAAGGTATTGTAACAGACATTCAAAATTATCGTCCGATTTCAATTTTACCATCAATTTCAAAAATTTTTGAAAGAACCATGTACAATAGATTGGTCAAACACTTAGAAATAAATAATCTTTATGACAAGGAACAACACGGTTTTTAGAAAAAATAAATCTACTATAACTGCATTGATAGAATTCACTGAGTCTGTAATAGAGTCAGTCGACAAAAGTGATAATGTAACAGGAATATTCATGGACCTATCAAAGGCTTTTGATAGCATATCTCATGAAATTTTACTTAAAAAATTGCAAAATTTAGGTATCCATAATATTCATTTTAAAGTGGTTCGAGTCATATCTATCTAAAAGAGAACAATACGTTGAAATAACTCACATAAAAAATAACAAATTACTAAAATTTCAATCCAACACCCAATTAGTAAAAAAATGGAGTACCCCAGGGGTCTATTTTAGGTCCTATATTATTTATATGTTATATAAAGGATATGCCAAACTGCCTTAGTAATCTTGAAAGTTCAAAAAACCAGCTGTGCCTATTTGCAGATGACTCAAATCTCATTATATCTGCAAAAAACAGAAGTCGAATTGGAGATATCTGCACATCTGCAACTTTCAAATGTACAAAAATTTTTCATTGACAACAAATTAGTTTTAAATACCGATAAAACTAATTTTATTTCTTTCAATACAAAAACAAGACAGAAAACGTTTTTAAATCCTAACATATTGATAAACGATTCCAGTTTGGATCAAGTTTCCTACACAAAATTTCTCGGTCTAACAATAGACAAAAAATCTTAGCTGGAATCTTCATATTGAACAGATAATTAAGCGGATGATAAATTCTGGGTTATATGCTTGTCAAAAAGACTTTCTTATTTATGCAGTTTGTCAGTACTAAAAATGGTTTTTCATGCACATATTCAATCCCACATTGCATATGGGATAGGAGTGTATGGAGGAACCACAAACCAAAACCTAAATAAAATTCTAATTTTGCAAAAAAAAGCACTACGAATAATGTTTGAAAATGAAGAAGGATGAGTCAGTGAAAAATAATTTCACTGAACTAAATATTTTAACAGTGCATAGCCTTTATATTTTAGAATTGGGGGTGGGGGGGGGGGGGGGTGGGGGGGGGGGGGGGTGGGGGGGGGGGGGGGTGGGGGGGGGGGGGGGTGGGGGGGGGGGGGGGTGGGGGGGGGGGGGAGTTTCTGAATCATCGCAAACAGTTCAAGGTCTAATGAGAAATGAAGCATCAATTTGTTTCGATCCTCTGACAAATCATCCCGGTGTTCAATTACCAGTGTAACTATTGCGCTGTTTATACATTTAACGATGCGTGCAGTTTCAGATTGCCACTATTGTTAGTATTAAAATGCCTATACAAAACTGGACACACTTGTTTGAGCATTCAGTGGTAACTGTTTCGAAACAGATAAAATTCCATTAATCCGACATCCGATAGTTCGGCACTCTCGATAGTCCGGCACGACTTTTGGGAAAAGTAACATTTTCTTGAACAACGAAAAACATCAATTGTTTAGTACGCAACGACTGTTTCCGTTCATGGTGGACAAAGCGTTTTAGGGGGGCGTGGATAAGAAGTTAAGACGTCATATTCGGCCGACTTCGGATGATATCGGTTCATGTGACTGACAGCCTGTGTAACCAGTCGTACTTTCGTATCAATTCAATTGAGTCTAGTAATGGTAGGTCAATTTCACAGTTAATATACTCAGAACAGATTTATGATGGTAGGAGAACGTTTCGCCACTGCCTTCTGAGACAGACAAGCAGTGTCTAGAGAAGGCAGAGGCAGTAAGGGACTGTGATGATCGCGCCCTTGACCTTGACCGTGTCCGCCCAATTATTGTGATACGTAGCCTACGCGCTGAAACAGACCATTAAAAAAGTAGTTCTTATAGATCCACACATAACTAAGATTATTTCATGGTGATATTTGAATAATAAAAACGTGTTTTACTGCGGTTGTCTGTTTACGTATTATGTCCACTATATATATATATATATATATATATATATATATATATTATATATATATCCAATAATCCGGCATATTTGATAATCCGGCGTGCCTCAAGTCTTCACCGTGCCGGATTAATGGAAGTCTACTGCCATTATAGCTCAACGTGTGGAGGAACCGAAGTAATTCAGGTTAACAAAAAGCCTTTTAATTACTTCCACAAAGGGAGCTGATTAGGAAATAATTAACTGACAATTCAGTAGGCAATTCCTATCACGTTGGAAAAGGTCCAAGTCAAGACCGAGCAGGTGTACACTTTCTCTACACCCCGAGTTAACTAGGGACAGCACACGTATTAAGATTCAACGCCAGAGCAAAGCAAATCTCCTCTACTTACAACCTTGCATTCAAGAAATCAAACAATGCCGAAAGTATACTCTGGAATTTTGCTATTCCTTTGGAATTTTGCTATTCCTTCCTTTATTGACATTTTAAAAATCTAAATTATTTTCCTGATCAGGAAGCAGTGACCGCGCATACTAACGGCACGTCATTTTCCCCAGGCGAAATCTCTGAGTTACCCAAGTTGTCCTAGGCTTGTAAAACTGTGAACCGGTTCTATAAACAGATCTGACCTGACCAAGCAGGTGACATCACCGTCGCAGACAACAAGTATCCAAACACCGGAGACGATCCCACCTGTAACAACGCGCGAGGCACAGACAGATGTTTTATCGCTACCAGATAACAGAGGCACGTTCCTACAAGAAGCGTGAAGGACAGTCCAAGGTCACACAGCACCGAAACTTGCCGGCTATCCTTGCCTCAATAGAGGAACACAAAGACCGTCTCTCCACCGCACACGTCAACTCGTGCCGCAATAATGTCCATGACGGGAGGAGATTAGTTTGATATTATTTCGTGAATGTGAAGACGTGCAATGAAGAAAAAGAAGGACGGGTCTTATTCTTCCATAACAATTGTGCTTTTTTTACACTTGTATGTTGTGGATTGTGGGCATAAAATATAATCACTCCCACTTTTAATAAAATGTCATTACTTTTCATTTCTAGTGATCTGACTGTCGTTGGTGGTTGGTCGACGAATGCAGACCCATTGTGACCTGTATTCTGTAGTACAGTTTTAATAATTATTTGTGTTTTTTACTTTTTTATTATGCGCATGTTTTAGTTAATGGAGTTGACACACAACGTAGTGGTTGTGATTCCTGACTTACGCATGTCACAACGCTCTGGTATGATTTGTTTATTTTAACCTAGTTTTGTAATTATGTGTTAGGTTAGTTATTTACCTGAAGTAGAGGTCAGATTGCAGATCTCGAAACGTGGTGTTACTGATTTTTTTGTATCACTGAACGACGGAAAATCCAGTTTCCTTCACAATCCTTTTATCGTCGAAAACAAACTTCAAACAAAGAATGAAAAAGATCCATTATGATTATATTTAATAACAAACCGTATGATTTTCTACAGGTAAAAGTTATTTGGGAATAGTGATTTAAATACTTAGATTTGTTTGTGATCCAATTAGATCCAAAAGGCATGTTTCGGCCTTACTCCAGAGTCACTCTAATTAGATGCCGACACTCGGTAAAGTAACAATGGCGTCTCTCAAGCTAACCGAGCGTCACAGAGTTCTACAACTTTCTGGTCCCCGCAGCCATTCAGCTCAATCCGGCTTCATAGCTGGACTCTGCTATTTACCAAGTGATTTAGCATCCAGGGCCATCTGCCTCGGGGCCCTTTATTACGAGGCCGACCACTGTGTTATTAGTTGACACCAAATTACTCTCAAATCTGTTTTTGAATTCGCAGGGTCTACATCTACAGAGGTTTTTTCACAGTATTGCAACAATCTGTCGCCCACTTTTATTGCTACCAAGACAATTACAATGAATTGTATAGCAAAGGTCAATTATTAATTTTAAATAAGCTAAAAGATATCACACTCTCATCCAGTCAATCGAACAAAGGCGCATTCATTCAGCTTCCATCTGCTTAAAAATCATTTGCCTCTTCGACACCGCGGCGTCCATTATCTTCGAAATCATTGGTCTCCCAGTTTGTATGCGAGGAACTTGTCCACGCTTTAAAAAACCTTTTGAGGCCAGAATCCGTTCGTGGCGAGCTTCGAGGCCTTGGGCATTTCTAGAATTTTGAGTGAGCTTGGCAGATTATTGAATAGTAACACACCTGCTTGTGAGGGCAAGTGTTTGAAGGTTACCGTCCTGTGCCGGCCAGTATGCAGATTATTCCTGCCTCTGAGGCAGGTGTTATGACTGTGTATGTCTCGGCCCCGTGTTGAGACACATTTAGACAAGCAAAATGACACAGTTTCAAGGATGTAGAGGCCGGGTAAAGTCAATATCTGCATCTCCTTGAACGCATGTCGGCTTCCAGTTTGGTGATTATTCTGAGAGCCTTTTCTGGGAGTCTCTTAAAATCTGCATTTGCACATGCGCCTCAGAGCGTTCCTCCATATGAAAGGTGGGGGTAGATTAGTCCGTAATATGCGGTCATCAATGCCTGAGTTGGGCAGTATACAGGCAGACTTCTCAAGGCAAAGATTGCAGAAGACAATTTTGAGCAGACTGCTTCCACGTCAGCTCTCGATCAAGGTGAATTCCAAGGAACTTTATGGAACAGACTTCTTCGAGCGTAATGTCAACATAAAAGCTGGACCACACATGGTTTCCCTGGGTCTCAGGCAGAAAAGTATGGAATTTAGTTCTGATGTTTTGTGTGTTTGAAACGTAAGGCGTGGACCTACCTCGTTTCGTGTGGCATCGGTCATTCAGTGAACATATTGAATACACCAATTTACTAAAGTAATTGACTTATTTACATTTAAACACGTAAACCAATATTTAAAACTGTTATTTTTGTGAAGCCTTTAGATAGCAAGGCTATCTTCGTCAGATACTTTTGTGATGTTTCTGACGAAGTTAGCCTTGCTATCGAAAGGCCTCACAAAAATAAAAGTTTTAAATATTGGTCTAAGTGTTTAAATGTAAATACGTTAACAAGTAGCCAATACAAGCTCCATCTTCAACATACTAATTTAATGCTTGTGTTGATCAGAAAATGTCGAACAAATGAACATGTTTTTAGGAAATCTACAAATTTGAGACTACCTGCAAATAATGTGGAGCATGTGGATTTTTCCCAAATACACGTACATAGAAAATACATCAATTTACACGTTTATTTATAACTCATCGGCGGTGTATCTAGAGTTGCCAGCACCCCTCAAAACAGTTCAGGTAAAACAATAAAATCTTCTGATAAGCGCAAGAGTTCACTAACAAAATAATATTTACACATCCAACATTTAAACTCAAATAAAAAAAATAACTCTATTTAAGAGTTATTTAGTTCCTAATTGCAATTAGAATGTTGAAGCCCTCTCGCATCATAGATGTTCTCATCAGACGTTTACAGAGAATAATGCGCTACGGTATAGCGGTTTGGGGTAATCCTTCTTCTTTAGACAGGCTGTTTTGAGTATAATTTGTAACCTCCGTAAATTCGACTCTTGCAAAGAATATTTTAAAAATTTCAATATATTTACTGCACATACATTATATATATATATATATATATATATATATATAATATATATACATATATATATATATATATATATATATATATATATATATATATATATAAATGGCAATAGCCTTACTTAATTTCAATAAAGTAAGGCTATTGCCATTTATAAAATTTAACGTAAATAAAAGTCGTTTGACAGGTGTTTGGTCTTCCGATCATATGTTAGTTAAACGCATATGTGACAGATACGGCCAAATACAAAATAATTGAATCGGAAAAAGTGAGCGCTCTGTGGTGTAATGGTAGCACATTCACCCGGCAAGTGAGAGATCCGGGTTCGACTCCCGGCGGAGCAAGTACTTTTTGTGATTCAATGTTTATTGAAATTAAATTTTATATATATATATATATATATATATATATATTTACATTCATTAAATTTGTATAAATGGCAATAGCCGAATTTAATTTTTTTCAATAAACATTGAATCGCAAAAAGTACTTGCTCCGCCGGAATTTATTGAAAAAAAAAAAAGAAAAAATTATATATATATATATATATATATATATATATATATATATATATATACACACACAGGGTGATTCGGTTAGTGTTACCGGCACTTTCTGAGCTGATTGTACTATAAAAAATAAAGAAAAAAGTTCATATAAACATGGGTCCGGAAATGCAAATATATATATTCTATTCTTGATCGATGAAATTTTGTGTGTGTTTTCAGTGGAATTCGAGAATGGTTTAGATTCACAATTTGGTCCAATTTAAATAGTTTATTTAATTAATTTTTTAACTATAAAATTGTTGCTGATGTTGGAGTGTTTTATATTGGATCCGACAGACTGCGCTACGACACGTAATACAAAGCGAACTACGCTACTGTTAATACTTTCAGCTGAAGTTCATGAAAGAGGCAGAAACATTTGTTTACATTTAAAATTTAGAAAATTTTTATTGTATAGTGCTTGATCAGTAGTGTAATGCAGGTTGCATAGAAGACGTCATTGCCTAATTTTAAATTCAGATTGCACCAATGATCAATAAACTATCTAATGCAATGAAAATACTATTAAACGCTATTATGAAAACGACCTCATTGTACAAATCCGTGAATGTTTGCACATAAGGTAATCGAATTTGGTTACATCGAAGGTAAATGAAAAGAGCCGAAAGAAGACACTTTATGATCGAAATTGGGTTTCTTTGATACATTTTCTTAAAGGCACACTCCTAAATAATACTGGAAATATCTTAGACAGAAAATTAATTTTAACAGACTGAATTTGATTCTTTATAACCTAATTAGTTTACCGAGATTCATCCATATACATTAATTTTTCTGAATAACTTATCAACACCTAGCACAAACCACGAAAGACAGATGCAGGAAATATGGTACATACCTTCATAATGCGCCCAAGAGGCTCACGAAGGAACGACTATCAACTATCTCAGCAATGTTTAGAATGTGATAGGAAAAGAATAAGTGAACAACGGGAAATTGCGTGCGAAGCCGCTGGCAACTGCTAGTAAGCCATAAACTTAAAATTCTGACTGCAGCTTCGGGGAAAGCTTATTGTGCGACGCGTGGTGTGGTTTCAATATGTGGTTCTCAAAATCAAAATTACCCAAGGTTATGCGAACACGCCAACTTGGACGATACAGAAATTGTGAGTAAAATGTTAACATTACTTAAATTTTATGTTTATTTACTTTGTAAAAATGCTGAAATTATTTATTTAACTTGAACTTTACACAAAACGTCATCTCACCTTTGTAAATTTGGAAACCGGGTAAAAATGTCTCTTACAAGGTACTTAATAATAAAAAAAATAGTTGTCCTTGTCTACTGAAATCCTATCGTAAATAATAGTTATGTAAGACTTTTTAATAAACTTGACAAAGATGCTCAATAATAATAAATAATATTTATTTAGAAATGTACGCATTTTTGAAAACAAGTAAATATGGGTGGTTTCTCATACAAAGCCATGTAACACATACGTTTTGAGGTAAAAGTTACAACAATTATATATTTTTGGAATCAGGAAAAAATTTCGAATAAGTTATACATTTACGGTTTTGATGTAAAGCTCATTGCTAAGTAGTTACACAACGAAATATTTACAAAAAGAATTAAAAAAAAAAATTTTCTTACATTTTGTAAAAAAAATAAAAATATGTTTCCATGGAAACAATAAGATATTGCTATTATAATGCTCTCCATATAGTTGTGAATACATTAACATATTATAATAGTTTATATTTGAACTAACAGTTAAGAAATGTGATACATTATAAGAAACGTCTGCGAGGCTGTTAAAATAGAGCCGCCAGTACAGAGTGACACCATTGCCAGCTCTAGAGTTAACGTAAGTTTCAATAGATTTAAAGTTGTGATCTTCAATTGGCTCTTGGAAACCCCTTTTCTTTCGCTTTACGAGTACCTGACTAGGCCTAGTATTTATTGTGAATTTTAATCTTTTATCCAGAATCCTGTCATTGAACATCCTAAATTCTGTTGAAAGTCTATTCTTGTTATCGTTGTTTTTTAATACCTGTTGTTAAATTTTACAATTATTTATGTGCTTATCTAACTTATTCTTCTGTGAAATTTAAAATGCCATAATCTCACTCAATTGAGTTTTAAATTGTAATTTAAAGTTAGTTGACTTCATTTTGGATACTTATTAAAGACATATATTTGTCACTTGTGTTACACCTGTATTTCTGACAATGGCAATCTCCAATCGTCCTCAGCCATCATACTGAGTAAGAACGGACTTCCCAGCTTATTTGATCTCCGAATATTAGGTCTGGTCATTTAAAAGTTTCGAAAATTGTACTATACATTAATAATCAATTTTTATCTTGTCAATTTTAATACTTATAGGGTCTTTTTCGTTTAAGGGCCAGCACCTTACAAACACACTATACCTGACTGACAGTGCATTTAATCGTTTTTTTTGGTGTTATTAGTTCTTAGGGCAGTAGTCCAGGTACTACTTCTACTATAAACTCGTCTTATCTTATCAGTGATAAACGCGCGCCGCTTATCTTTTGCCTGTAATGAAACCTGCATTAGTTCTGTGAGTTATACTTAATTTTTCTTGTTCAATAAAGCGTGGTGAGTTGATCTGGGCTTGGACTTTGCAAGCTCGAGTTAATTTTTTTTCTAAAAGAGCAAGCAGCGCAAAGCGCTGCGCAGCGGGCAAGCATCGCGTGATCTGAGTTTTGAATAGGCAAGCTAGGGTCTTTTGTGCGGGCCCTTAAACGAAAAAGACCCTAGTTATATCTATATAGAAAATTATATTCCTATCTACTACTGTTATAATGTATAATTGAAACCAGGACCTCCCGTGCTATGATAATTTTGATTTTATCCTTACTAAATAAGCAAGAACGACACCCTACGGGTTGACATATCTGCATTACGAGTACGTTCTACTTAAAATATATATGATTAAGGAAGAAATATTCCTGCCGGTTTAATCAAAAAAGATAGATTTCACTGGGGATCTACCATTTCGAAACGTCAAACTAAATATTTGTGTAAAATTAAGGTGTAGTGAATATGACGGTTGGCGATATTTTAATATCAAATATTTAAAAACTATATCGTCTTGAAAAAATACCTTACAAATAAAAATATTAGAAACATATATTTGTTTGTTGAAACATAAAATTGATTTAGTTACCGTAAAAAAACAAAACAGTGGAATTTATGTTTTTTGGCATATTTACTGATAACGATCAAAAATATACTTTGTATACTTCCAAAGGAATGATTATATTCATTAAGTTTTATTCATCGTAAAAAAAACACACAAAAAAGACTTTGTTACGTGTTTTATTCTGTCGTAGTTTTGTAGGTAAAGGCGGTAGGAAACTTTTAATTATATACAGTATCCTTACGGGAATAATGGTGGACAAATGATCAGCATAATTTATAGCCAATTAAAACCGAAGATACACAATTAAAGTACTTTGGCTGGTCTTTAAAAAGTTAAGCATGGCGGCCATTCACAATTGTACGAAAATTCGGTGAGGTAAAATTGTACAACATAAATTAGAATTGAGACAAAATTTCTAAGCAATTTAAAGCTACAGCTATTAATATTTTTCCATAAAAGCGGTTGTCCAAAAGTTTAAGAAGTATATAAGAACATTCGTTGATAAAAACGGTGGTTTATTAGTTATTTCATAAAAAACAATTAAATGGCCGCCAATTAATACTGATAAAAAATATTTTTTCTGATATAATACCTTCTGACATTGACCCGTTGACCAAGTTTTGTAACAGTCGTAAAGATAACAACATAGATAAAACTGTTTTTTATAAAAACAAACAAAATGGCGTACAGAGCTGCTAAACAAAGTTGAAATTGGAAAAACATTGCTCTTCACTTTTAGGTTAGAATCACACGTAAAATCTGAAAATGCACAGCAAGCCCAAACCTTATCGTTACACCCTGTATAGCTTGTAAAGGGCCAGCAGTTTGCCTTTTACATAATGACTGTTTTTGTACGCGGCCTGAGCAATAATATATTTCCATAGAAGCGACGCGAAGGCCGTTGCACTGCATCACCGGACATGTCTCAACATGTTATCTGTGGTAACCGGTTTGTGGGACGGCTGAACAGATAACGTGCAAGATAACATAAGCCAACATTTCAACTAGTACAAATCAATCGTCCAAGAATTTAGTTCACAAAAACCACACGTGGTCATTGAGAATACATTATAAGGTACATCCTGTACTGTTGCGACCACATTGACTTGGACCGTTAATCTTTATATAACATTATAAAATAAAAAAGAGTTCAGATTTGTAAAATCTTTTCCCACATAAAGTAGCTATGGTGGGAAGGGTTGATTCCATGTGAATGATGAGTTTAGCTCCAGCTCACCTACCTCTTAGTGCATCGTTTGGAATCTGACTATGTCACAGATTTGGCTCCTGGAATCTGGAGTCATGTTCGTCAGAAGAGATTCTAATAAAAGTCGGCGACGACGAAGCTCAAAACGAACTTCGACATCAGAGACCACAATATATGGTGTGATATAGGTGAAGAGGTAATCTCATTGTCTCATCAGGTGCACAATTGAGTGCACTTAGATGTGATAAGACACGATCTGTAAGCACGGTGGAGCAACCGAGCTATCTGCACATAAAGCAGTTATGGTAGGAAGGTCGATTACATGTGCATGTTTAGTTAAGCTTCAATCCAAATTTTTTGGATATCATCAGACGAACATGACTCCGGATTTCAGGAGTCAAATCTGTGACATCGTCAGATTCCAAACGATGGACTAAGAGGAAGGCGAACTGGAAGGTTGATTCCATGTGAAGCTTCAATCAAAATTTGTTGGACATCTTCAGACGAACATGACTCCGGATTTCAGGAGTCAAGTCTGTAACAGCGTCAGATCCCAGAGCTTCACTAAGAGGAAGGTGAACTGAAAGGTCGATTCCATGTGAAGCTCCAATCCAAAATTTGTTGGATCTCTTCAGACGAATATGACTCAAGATTCCAGGAGTCAAGTCTGTAACAGCGTCAGATAAAAGACGCTGCACTAAGAGGAAGGTGAATTGGAAGGTTGAGTCCATGTGAAGCTTCAATCCAAATTTGTTGGACATCTTCAGACGAACATGATTCCGGATTTCAGGAGTCAAATCTGTGACATCGTCAGATTCCAAACGATGGACTAAGAGAAAGGTGAACTGGAAGGTTGATTCCATGTGAAGCTCCAATCCGAATTTTTTTATATCTTCAGACGATCATGACTCCAAATTCCAGGAGTCAAGTCTGTAGCAGCGTCATATTCCAGACGCTGCACCAAGAAGAAGGTGAATTTGAGCTTAACTTCATAGAAGTTCTTAAACTAATGTTTTTAATTTGAGGCTTAGTGTAAAATCATGAAACATTACTGTTACCATCATACAAATCACGTAACCGCGGTTCCATCAATTTAATTCTAACAAAGCACTTTATGCCTTTTTATAATTATGATTATAATGGACGTAACCACAATTTATATATGGACAGAGGATCGTTTAGTAAGTGATACGCGAATCACAAAATAATCACGTACTACACATACACAAAATAACGTGCGTCATATTATGTTCTAATTTACTGTTGAACACTACTTCAACCACTTGGTGGCAATTATATCAGCTTTTACGTCGACACAAGAGCAGCAATATAGGGCAGGGAACAGTCACCAAAGTTCATTTGAGCGCGAACCAAACGTTCCCGTCGTTTGACGTACCCCCGTTCGTTATTTTCAGTATTAGTATTTCTGTCGCACACATTAAACGTGGTACGCAAGTATTCATTCTCAACGAATCGTGCTGTATCAAATCTCGTTCCCTTAATTCGTCGTTCTGAAAAAACTAAAATACAAGTTTCATGTTTAACTCAATAACATTATTCCAAAGTAAAAATGAAAATTTAATTTGAAAATAGTTTCAAATAACTGGAAATGAAAATAAACCAATCGTTTATTTTAATTTAGTTTCTCATACCTTCCAACAAAAATTATTAAAAAAATTGTAAATAGCCGTAAATATTTTGTTAATTTTTAAGTAACTAATAAAATAAATAATACAAGATTTTTTTACCTAGGTTTCTTAAATTCAAAAATGGGCGTGGATAAAATCACTTAAAAGGACCAACAATTCCCTTTCGACAAATTTTATTAACTAGCATACTATAAGTTAATAAAAAAATAATTATTTCTTTACATGAACAGAAATCGCACGAGAAAACTTTCAGTAATAACTCATCATTATAATATGAGATGGATAAAGCCTTGAATGTATTACCAGAAACTCGATGGAGAGGAGAGTAGAAAGAGAGAGGCTTTTAAAGCAGTGAGCAAAATGAGAGTTGAATAAGGAGAAAATAATAAGACTGGTCTGATATGAAACACTTAATTTCAGCCTACACCAAACACCGCCGATATTATACCAATATATATGCCAAATACACAAATATTAAACGGCTCATTTGACTCCGTTAATTAAGGACATGGTGTAATTAAAATTTTACATTTGCGCAAAGTTTCTGAAACACCAGCAAAAACTACTGAATCGTCAATATAGAAGTTTCCCTTCAAATAATTAATTCAATTTCTGTAAGACTTAAAAGTAACAATAACATACGTTACTATTCCACATCAAAGCACTTTCAATAACTGATTATATTCCCGAATCTATACGCGGGATTACGCGTAATAATTTTTTTTAAATTAGCTACACCTATAAATGTGTGAACTGTTACTGTCATCCTATAACAAATTGTATACAACCTTAGAACAGCATATGGACATGGTATTTAAGTATTTCGCTAGTAACTGAGATTTTCAACACCTGAGGTTTTTTGAAATATTTTGCTTAAAATTACGAAACCGGTTGTGAGTGGAATAAACCATCTTTAAAGACGCAAATTTCTATAATATGTACATTTTTACGTAAACTTTGGATGAAATTAAAAGAGACTTTTGAAACATGTTTAAATTGAATTTACTATTTAATTGTACAGTTTCTCTATTATTTACATGTTATAACGAACTGTTTCTTTACATATCCATATTTAATACGTATAAAAAATCGGCTATGGAAACAGTATACCTTTATTGCCATATCCTAAATAATACATAGTATAAATTAGTCTGTTTGTGCATCGATATTTTCTAAACTACTCAACGGATTTTGATACGGTTGCACTGTCGGCTTCGTTATGAACTAGGGCAGGTTCCTAGGTATGATACATCAATATCTTAATCATTGAAAGTAGAGAAAATTATTTGTATGATGCGAAAATTGATATTTTTAGCGCTTTCATTGCTAATATTTACTAAACCTTACGAATTAAAACCTTACTACGGAGTACATCAATAATGTACTTAAAGCAATTCGTAGTATAAATAAATTCGCTTTTTGAATTTTACATTTCAAAAAGGCTTGCAAAAAGTTCGCTAAGACATATATCTCTATCTCCACAGAATAACCCACAATAACATTTTTTCTTTTTTAAGGTTTACATTTTTACTAGCATTTCTGAAGCAATCCATATCCATTCATTAAGATACATAATATTAAGTATAACATATAAAAGACAAAGTTAGTATCTAACATTTACTACAAATTTAAAAGACTGTTATAGACTTCTTAGATCTGTGATATATACATTTTCGTGATCGGCAAAATCAAGTATGGAACAAAATTTACTAGGAACGAAATAAATTACAATAGCCATAAATATACACTTTTTGACGTATTGTCTTGACTGTAACAACAAGGTAAACCCGACATTGTCGTCGGAAATATAATTCACTCAAACCAGCAGTGGTCATACACCTACAACCCCAACCAAACTGCGTGTAAAGTAGTGGGTAACTGCTATCAGGGCAGATGTAAAAGAAAAAGTAGTCTAACTTTGACTACACATTTAAAGACTGTTATGACACCTATCCCAGTTGTCATGTGACAGAAGTAGGCTTCTCGGAGCTGTGTATATATATATATTTTTTCTTGATCGGGAAAAAGACAACATCAACTATGGAACAAAAATACTAAGGCCGGAGTTAATTACAATGAATATAAGCGTATATTCATATACGCGTATATATACGCTTATATATACAAGCTTATATATACGCTTTTCAAAACATTTTCTTGATCGTGGCAAGAAGGCAAACCCAACATTGTCGTCAGAAATTTAATTCAGTCGAACCAACAGTGCTGATACATGTGGATAGCCTACAAAATTGTGCGAGATGCCGCGGGTAACTACTAGTAGTTTCATAACTAAAATCTATACAGCCACTGTTGATATGCAACCCCACTCCATATAATTAAACGTCACGCCGTCAAATCTAATTATGCTTATACAACCAGTAATCTAGATGGGGTAGCGCTACAAAGCACTTAGCCTATATTTCATTCTCTACGGTACCAAAGTGTACGTTTGGTTCTAATGTAAAATTTAACACTTATTTCCTAATTGTAACTCCTATAAAACGTGAAACATTAAAAATGTGTTATAGTCTCTTGCTTGTGATTTTTGCTCGGGACTTGCATCCTGAGCAGGGACAACGCTTAAACTGCATCAGGGTTGCTACAGGAGTCCAATAATGAAATTTCCTGACTTTTCCCTGATTTCCAGATCAAATTTTTCATTTTCCCTGACTTTTTTCGACGCAATCCCCAGGGTTTTTGGCAATTAATGGGTGTAAAAAAGCGGTGTTGAGGCTAACAGGGTGGCAAATATAAAAAAGCAAAAAATAAAGTGAACACAGTTTAATACGTACAAAAAGTGACTTAAATGATCTTTTTACAACACAGAAGTAAAATACTTTAGAATACTGCACCATAAGTAATTAGTAGCACATAGAAATTACAGAGTTTATTTGTGTAAAGGGATTTTATATTTTTCCCTGACCAACGTCGAAATTCCCTGACTTTTCCCTGACTTGAGACCGGATTCCCTGACTTTTCCCTGATTTCCAGTCCTGTTTTTTCCCCTGACTTTTCCCTGACTTCCCTGACCTGTAGCATCCCTGTGCATTCCAACCAGATTTTGAGTATGTTTGAACCTTTAACTTTCCCTTCTTTCTGGTCATAATGTTTGTATGTATTAATAAGAGGATATTAATATATCCTATATATATTATATATAGGATATATTATATCCTCTTCATCACCCACCTGATGAAGAGGATAGATCCTAATCTTCGAAACGTTGACCTTTAATAAGTTATAACGATGGCAAATGTCCGAAATCCTGTTATCCTCTCAAACCTTCCATCGCCGGTGACAAACTTTATACAAAAAAGTGATAGTTTAACTCAAATAAAAATATACACTCAAAAGCTAAACTTTGGCTATATGTAGAAAAAAAGATGTAACTCACAATCAGGGTCAAAGACAATTAACTCAGTCACAAAAGCATCCCTTCTTTCTGTTCTTAATTTTTTTATGTATTATTAATACCTCTCCACCTGACTAAGAGGATAGATTCCGATCCTCGAAACGTTGTGTTACACCTTTTGTAACCCAAACAATGTCAAATGTCCGAAATCCTGTTATCCTTTCGATCTCATATAGTGTGCAATTTGAAAATATAACAATTAAAACTTAGATTGTTGTCTTTTCCTGATTGAGACAGAAAAGTACGTACACTGTGTAAGAAGTGAGTCGAGTTTTATAAGATAAATATTGTAACTAACAGTCCCTCAAAATAGTTCTTGGTTATGACGAAATCAATAAGTCATACGAAATTTTCAAAAAGATATGATAGCTTTACTCTTCAAACGAGTGAAAGATGTTTCAGTTCATTTCTGAAATAACGATCAAACTTAGCCAATTAATTATAATTATATTTCTGAAAACGTAACGAGAGAGAATATTGATAACAGTTACAAAAGCTGTCATTACTTTAAAAATATGCGGTTAAAATGAAACAACTTATACTATGATTATATAAAATATAATGAAGGATATAAATCGTTAGCGTACTGAGAGGGTATATTAATAACAGTTATAAAAGTAGCGTCACTTTAGAAATATGCAATTAAGATGAAACAACTTACACTATCATTATATAAAATATAATGAAGGATATAGATCGTTAGCGTACTGAGAGGGTATATTAATAACAGTTATATAAGTAGCTTTAGAAATATGCAATTAAGATGAAACAACTTACACTATCATTATATAAAATATAATGAAGGATATAGATCGTTAGCGTACTGAGAGGGTATATTAATAACAGTTATAAAAGTAGCTTTAGAAATATGCAATTAAGATGAAACAACTGACACTATCATTATATAAAATATAATGAAGGATATAGATCGTTAGCGTACTGAGAGGGTATATTAATAACAGTTATATAAGTAGCTTTAGAAATATGCAATTAAGATGAAACAACTTACACTATCATTATATAAAATATAATGAAGGATATAGATCGTTAGCGTACTGAGAGGGTATATTAATAACAGTTATATAAGTAGCTTTAGAAATATGCAATTAAGATGAAACAACTGACACTATCATTATATAAAATATAATGAAGGATATAGATCGTTAGCGTACTGAGAGGGTATATTAATAACAGTTATATAAGTAGCTTTAGAAATATGCAATTAAGATGAAACAACTGACACTATCATTATATAAAATATAATGAAGGATATAGATCGTTAGCGTACTGAGAGGGTATATTAATAACAGTTATATAAGTAGCTTTAGAAATATGCAATTAAGATGAAACAACTGACACTATCATTATATAAAATATAATGAAGGATATAGATCGTTAGCGTACTGAGAGGGTATATTAATAACAGTTATAAAAGTAACGTCACTTTAGAAATATGCAATTAAGATGAAACAACTTACACTATCCTTACGTAAAAAATTAAGCAGGATATAAATCGTTAGCATACTGTGAGGCAATATTGATAACAGTTGTTATAAAAGTAGAGATCACTTAAGTATACGGTTAAGTTGAAACAACGTACTCGACCCTTGCATAAATATAATGCAGAATATACATAGTAATTTTACTGAGAGGGAATATTGATATCAGTTATAAAAGTAGGGATCACTTTTGAAATATTCGGTAAAAAAAAACAACTTACACAGTATTCTTACAGAACGGGTACAATACAGGATATACATCGCTAGCGTACTATAATACATGATATTAGGAATATATAAGAGCTATCATCTGGCCCTACTATTCCGATATTGTCTTATACGGTAACGTCTTAGGCTGAGTGCAAGTTTTGCAAAATCTGAATATTTTTCTTATGTGTGTTTGTGACATTAACAAGTTATTAAATTAATAACAAAAACGTGTGACGGTTTGAAACGAGAGATTCAGAAACGTTGTTGAAACCAAATTCAAACAAATATACTATTGGATTAGGTCTACGTTCGGTGGCCATGTGCAGAGGAAGTAAGCCAGCAGGCCCGCCTAGAGCGAGAAAGTTTACAAATCGATATCCTGTAACTCATGCCCTACAGCAGTCATTTCGGTTGTCAGCCCAGAAGGGTTATGGAATGGAGGACGGATTTCTTGCAGCCTTCTTGAACTATCCACGGCATTTATAAAGTATGAATAGAGCATCGGGTAAGACCCGTAATAATAATAATAATAATGTCTTTATTTAGCAAGCGTCCATCAGTACAAAAAATGATTTTCATGAAAACTCTTGTCAGACATATAGAACACATGGAGAACAATAACGTAAACCATAAAATAAACGTAAAACAATAAACTATAAAAACTAAACCAACCTGATGCATATGCATGGGTCAGGCAAACACCACCTTCACACTCCCCTTAAATTTCTTACAGCTATAACTTTTTAAAGTGGGTGGCAAAGTATTGTATTTCTTTGGTCCAAAGTAACTAAAACCCTTTTTCCCCGTTTCCAGCTTTGTCTTTGGTAGGTGCAATAGGCTGTTCTGACGGGTACTACGCACATTAATTTCTTGCCTGAATACCAGCTTATTCCTGAGGTATTCAGGTTTTCCCGTCTGAAGAATTTTGTGGACCAGATTGACGGTTTGCAAGTCGGAGACACCCATAATAGACAACACCTTAGCATTTAATCTGTACCCGCTGATGTGGTCGAATTTTTTCAGATTTTAAACGAATCTCAGTGCTCTGTTCTGCAGACGAGTATCATCAAATTTTCCTGAGTCAGGCAACAAGCAAAAGCTGGAAGAGCATAATGTATAGCAGGAAATATTGTTGAGCGAACAATTTCCAGCTTGGAAGATTCTGGTAAAATTGTGCTTAATCTGTAAAGGGCCTTTAATCTCATTGTCACTGTTTTACATATAGCTTTGACATGGTTGGAAAAATCGAGTTGGGAGTCAATAGTGACACCAAGAATCTTTAGACTATTACTTGCCATCAAAGGCTTACCGTCCACAAATATACACCGTTCAGCGCAGCTATTCACAGACTGACTACTCGATGATAACCGGTCTACAAGCATCACAGAACATTTATTAGAATTCAATAGCAAACCATGATCGTCTGACCATTTCTTTACACTCACTAAATCAGTATTGACATGACAGACAACCTCAGCCGTTTCTGAGGGTTTAAAAGAAATCAATAGCTGTGAATAGTGAATAGACCCGTACTAGTGATTGCGAGGATCAGTGTGACATTACACATTACCTTCGTCTACATTGCTGTAATAATAGATTTTGTACAACTTGTTAGCATTGTTATAATGTTAATATACGTGGTGTTTGTGCAAAAAAGTTAATATTGAGATTTAAAATTTTTTAAACTAACCAGTTTTGAGATATGATTTTATGTGGATTTCCTAGAAATCTACATATCGTAATCGGCCTCTTGAGGGCCAAAAAAATCCTTGAGATTTTGTGGATTTTCTCCGATCATAAACGCCCATAATCCAAAACCACTATAATTAGAAAAAATATATACAGGGTATTATTAATACCTCTCCACCTGACGAAGAAGATAGATTCATATCCTTGAAACGTTGTGTTATACCTTTTGTAACACAAACAATGTCAAATGTCCGAAATCATGTTATCCTTTCGATCTCATATAGTGTGCAATTTGAAAATATAACAATTAAAACTTAGATTGTTGTCTTTTCCTGATTGAGACAGAAAAGTACGCACACTGTGTCAGAAGTGAGTCGAGTTTTATAAGATAAATATTGTAACTAACAGTCCCTCAAAATAGTTCTTGGTTATGACGAAATCAATAAGTCATACGAGATTTTCAAAAAGATATGATAGCTTTACTCTTCAAACGAGTGAAAGATGTTTCAGTTCATTTATGAAATAACGATCAAACTTAGCCAATTAATTATAATTATATTTCTGAAAACGTAACGAGAGAGAATATTGATAACAGTTACAAAAGTTGTCATCACTTTAAAAATATGCGGTTAAAAAGAAACAACTTACACTATGATTATATAAAATATAATGAAGGATATAGATCGTTAGCGTACTGAGAGGGTATATTAATAACAGTTATAAAAGTAGCGTCACTTTAGAAATATGCAATTAAGATGAAACAACTTACACTATCATTATATAAAATATAATGAAGGATATAGATCGTTAGCGTACCGTGAGGGAATATTGATAACAGTTATAAAAGTAGGGACCACTTAAGTATACGGTTAAGTTGAAACAACGTACTCGACCCTTACATAAATATAATGCAAAATATACATAGTAATTTTATTGAAAGGGAATATTGATAACAGTTATAAAAGTAGGGATCACTTAAGTATACGGTTAAGTTGAAACAACGTACTCGACCCTTACATAAATATAATGCAAAATATACATAGTAATTTTATTGAGAGGGAATATTGATATCAGTTATAAAAGTAGGGATCACTTAAGTATACGGTTAAGTTGAAACAACGTACTCGACCCTTACATAAATATAATGCAGAATATACATAGTAATTTGATTGAGAGGGAATATTGATAACAGTTATAAAAGTAGGGATCACTTAAGTATACGGTTAAGTTGAAACAACGTACTCGACCCTTACATAAATATAATGCAAAATATACATAGTAATTTTATTGAGAGGGAATATTGATATCAGTTATAAAAGTAGGGATCACTTAAGTATACGGTTAAGTTGAAACAACGTACTCGACCCTTACATAAATATAATGCAGAATATACATAGTAATTTTATTGAGAGGGAATATTGATATCAGTTATAAAAGTAGGGATCACTTAAGTATACGGTTAAGTTGAAACAACGTACTCGACCCTTACATAAATATAATGCAGAATATACATAGTAATTTTATTGAGAGGGAATATTGATATCAGTTATAAAAGTAGGGATCACTTAAGTATACGGTTAAGATGAAACAACGTACTCTACCCTTACATAAATATAATGCAGAATATACATAGTAATTTTATTGAGAGGGAATATTGATATCAGTTATAAAAGTAGGGATCACTTTTGAAATATTCGGTAAAAAAAAAAAACCACTTACACAGTATCCTTACAGAACGGGTACAATACAGGATATACATCGCTAGCGTACTATAATATATGATATTAGGAATATATAAGAGCTATCATCTGGCCCTACTATTCCGATATTGTCTTATACGGTAACGTCTTAGGCTGAGTGCAAGTTTTGCAAAATCTGAATATTTTTCTTATGTGTGCTTGTGACATTAACATGTTATTCTATTAATAAAAAAAGTGCGATGGTTTGGAACGTGTTGATTCAGAAACGTTATTGAAAAATATGCAAACGAATATAGTATTGAATTCGAAGGTCTACGTTCTGTGGCCATGTGCAGAGGAAGCGAGCCAGCAGGCCCGCCTAGGGCGAGAAAGTTAACAAATCGATATCCTGTAACTCATGCCCTACAGCAGTCATTTCGGTTTTCAGCCCAGAAGGGTTATGGAGTGGAGGACGGATTTCTTGCAGCCTTCTTGAACTATCCACGGCATTTATAAAGTATGAATAGAGCATCGGGTAAAGGGGCCCATACACGGTCAATATTATTGACCGTGTATGAGTTATATTGAAAGCCAAAAACTGGTTGGGCAATATATTGAATGAAGTCAAAAAGTTTATATATCTATTGCACAATTTTGAAAATATTGAGTCGTGTATGAGCAGTATTGCGCAATATCCTGCCAATTATCCGGTAGGCAATTCTCCAATGACTCTGTATCTTATCTGACAAAGTTCTTAAAATCATTGGGTTCATTTGTACGAAGCTCATTCAGCAGTATTTCATGAGTAAACTGGTTCCTTCTTTTTAACCACTCCTTCATCCATACCCGCTTCTTTCTCTTCTTCTTTGGCTTCACTAACAATGCGACCACAACACACGCTGCAGCATCCACATCACACAAATCTTTACCATACACGGCACACGAACTGCCTTGCCCCTCGGTAATTTTGTTCACTCTGATTGCGTAAAATTATTGAACTGTGTGTGTCCGATCCTTCAATATCATTGCGCAATATATTGCACAATAATATTTACCGTGTATGGGCCCCTTTAGACCCGTACTAGTGATTGCGAGGATCAGTGTGACATTCATTACACATTACATTCGTCTACATTGTTGTAACAATAGATTGTGTACAACTTGTCAACATTGTTATAATGTTAATATGCGTGGTGTTTGTGCAAAAAAGTTAATATTGAGATTTAAAATTTTTTGAACTAACCAGTTTTGAGATATAATTTTATGTGGATTTCCTGGAAATCTACATATCGTAATCGGCCTCTTGAGGGTCAAAAAAATCCTTGAGAATTTGTGGATTTTCTCCGATCATAACCGACCATAATCAAAAACTACTATAATTAGAAAAAAATATATAAAGGGTGTCACAAACTTCTGTGGGTGATAGTATTCATCACTTCAACCAAAAAATGTCCTGTCATTTTGCCGCTAGCCGCTATTTTTTATTTTTTTATAACAAAATGAATATCTCAAGAACTATTTAAGCTAAGGAAACCAAATTTCGCACATAGGTTTGAATAGATAAGAGGCAAATTAAAAAAAAAATAATTATATGGCTTTTTGTTATTTAACTGTAAATGTTTTCAACAACAGACGTCATTTTGCTAATATTAAAGAAAATAACACAATTATTTTTTAATTTCTCTTATTCAAACAAACCTGTGTGATAAAATTGGTTTCCTTGGCTTAAATAGTTCTAGAAATACTATTTTTATTTATAAAAAATACTAAATGGCGGGCTAACGGCTAAACGACACATTTCTTGACCTATATTTATAGAACATTTTTGCTTTCAACAAATAATACTGTCTATCACCCACAAAAGCTTGTGACACCCTTTTGTGAATATCCTGTATGTGAGTTAAAAGTATGGATACAATCTGTTTAGTTTTTGTAGGATAAAGATGGACGGATGGAACTCGGGACACTTTTCTAGGAAATAGAAGTGAACTTTTTAGTCACTGTTATAACCCGATTTTGGGGGGGGGGGGCGTTCAAAATTTTTAAATGTCAAGACCCATTAAGTGAAAGAGTCTAAAAGTTCCTTAGCCAGACTTTACCAATAAAACGTTACAATATGTCGGTCATTCGCATTTAGGAAAAATTTTATCTCGAGTATTTCACAAGATAAATCAATTTAACACTTTTCATTCAAATTGTCAAGTAGTTTCTGCTTATTTCTTTATAACTTTCCAGGTTTCAAGTTGGTAGCCGATTAAATTTATGGAAGTATACAACTGAACCGTTATAACTGTATATGTGTACAAACACAATTCAGATATACTCGTATTATAACTTAATAACGTCCTGAGAAATAAATAAATAAATAAATATGGTTGTAACAATGTTTGTATAGACAGGTTTCACAATTATGGACTTTTTAAAGTGTTACGTTTATACTAACTTCCCAAAACTGTGGGTCACTGTCCCGTCAGTGTGCGAATCATGCATCTAAACTCTAATACATATTCAGATTGACATGTCGAGATGACGGCGCCGTCTACTTTTCTTCCGACTGAGCTATATGAGATATTTATAAACAAGAGAGGAAGTATGTGTCAGTACGTACGTCACAGGCTTCTCCGAGGTTCAATACAACATTTCAAGTCTATAACTAATTTACATACAATCATACGGTAAGGAAATGTTTACATTCCCTGGCAAATAAAAGATAATTGTGTCAGCGTACTGAGTGATTGACTTCAACGACGCTCAGCCAATTTCCATAGTCGAACACAAAAGATTTCAGTCTACTGATGAAATCTTTCTCGAGATACTTTACACATAACACATTCAAACTTTTGTTCATTACTTTGCGTTTCACAACAATATTTAAATATTTAAAAAGTCTAAAAACCAAGTCACCATAAAATTATCGTGAAAGTGTTGGGACAATTATATTTTAATATGTCATATAATTATAATCTCAAGAGTATACTAAATTTAAAAAAAATATTTACTCTGCTATTTTCTGGTTCTATTTATTATGGTTACACATAAGACCAATGTAAACAAATTCTCTAACGCTCAGCCAAATCTCATGAATAGTGGATTAGCACTATATTCGAAGTCAGTGTTCCTCATACAGAAATGAAGATTAATGCACAATTCCAAATCTATAGGTTAGTTTGTTTTCAAATTACCTTGCGGACTTACAGAGAGACAGAAAAATGAAATTTTTCAAACAATAAAATAAACATACGGGTACTCAGACTCTAAACAAAGAGAGATAACATTGTATGGTATTATTTTCTGAGGATGTGCCAACCTCTCACCATACACCCTGAAAATTAATTAACTATTATATTTTCAGCAATAACTAGATTAACATAACACAATATAGTCAGTAGAAACTTCACCTCAATAACAGCTGTCGGCAGATTACGAAAGCTATATGTGTTGACACTCGCTTAACGATGTAGCAACAGACTTCAGTTAACTTCAGCAACTTCTATACGAACAGACTAACCAATGTGTAAATTGGTACTGAGACAAATCAGTACATCCATTATTAACTCAATTTAGTTAAGCAGCCCATTGACCAGTAGAAAACTTCACCTCAATAACAGCTGTCGGCAGATTACGAAAGCTATATGTGTTGACACTCGCGTTAACGGTGTAGCAACACACTTCAGTCAACTTCAGCAATACGAACAGACTAAACAATGTGTAAATTGGTACTGAGAAAAATCAGTACATCTATTATAACTCAATTATAGTTTAGGACCCATTGACAATAGAAACTTCACCTCAATAACAGCTGTCGGCAGATTACGAAAGCTATATGTGTTGACACTCGCTTAACGGTGTAGCAACACACTTCAGTCAACTTCAGCTATACGAACAGACTAACCAATGTGTAAATTGGTACTGAGACAAATCAGTACATCCATTATTAACTCAACTATAGTTAAGCAGCTCATTCCCAGTAGATGCTTCACCTCAATAACATTACGAAAGCTATATGTGTTGACACACGTTCGACGGTGTAGCAACACACTTCAGTTAACTTCTGCATTACGGCCAGACTAAACAATGTGTAAATTGGTACTGAGAAAAATCAGTACTCAATTATAGTTTTAAGGACCCATTGTCAATAGAAACTTCACCTCAATTAACAGCTGTCGGCAGATTACGAAACCGATGTGTTGACACACGCTTAACGGTGTAGCAACACTGACTTCAGTTAACTTCAGCTATACGAACAGACTAACCAATGTGTAAATTGGTACTGAGACAAATCAGTACATCCATTATTACTCAACTATAGTTAAGCAGCTCATTCCCAGTAGATGCTTCACCTCAATAACATTACGAAAGCTATATGTGTTGACACACGTTCGACGGTGTAGCAACACACTTCAGTCAACTTCAGCAATACGATGAGACTAACCAATGTGTAAATTGGTACTGAGAAAAATCAGTACATCTATTATAACTCAATTATAGTTTAGGAACCCATTGACAATAGAAACTTCACCTCAATAACAGCTGTCGGCAGATTACGAAACCGATATGTGTTGACACACGCTTAACGGTGTAGCAACTGACTTCAGTTAACTTCAGCTATACGAACAGACTAACCAATGTGTAAATTGGTACTGAGACAAATCAGTACATCCATTATTACTCAACTATAGTTAAGCAGCTCATTCCCAGTAGATGCTTCACTTCAATAACATTACGAAAGCTATATGTGTTGACACACGTTCGACGGAGTAGCAACAGACTTCAGTTAACTTCAGCTATACGAACAGACTAACCAATGTGTAAATTGGTACTGAGACAAATCAGTACATCCATTATTACTCAACTATAGTTAAGCAGCTCATTCCCAGTAGATGCTTCACCTCAATAACATTACGAAAGCTATATGTGTTGACACACGTTCGACGGAGTAGCAACAGACTTCAGTTAACTTCAGCTATACGAACAGACTAACCAATGTGTAAATTGGTACTGAGACAAATCAGTACATCCATTATTACTCAACTATAGTTAAGCAGCTCATTCCCAGTAGATGCTTCACCTCAATAACATTACGAAAGCTATATGTGTTGACACACGTTCGACGGAGTAGCAACAGACTTCAGTTAACTTCAGCTATACGAACAGACTAACCAATGTGTAAATTGGTACTGAGACAAATCAGTACATCCATTATTACTCAACTATAGTTAAGCAGCTCATTCCCAGTAGATGCTTCACCTCAATAACATTACGAAAGCTATATGTGTTGACACACGTTCGACAGAGTAGCAACAGACTTCAGTTAACTTCTGCATTACGACCAGACTAAACATCGTGTAAATTGGTACTGAGAAGAAACAGTACTTCCATTATAACTAAATTATAGCTGAGCAGCCTATTGCCAGTAGAAACTTCACCTCAATAACAGCTGTCGGCAGATTACGAAACCGATGTGTTGACACACGTTCGACGGTGTAGGAACAGACTTCAGTTAACTTCTGCATTACGAACAGACTAAACAATGTGTAAATTGATACTGAGAAAAATCAGTACATCTATTATAACTCAATTATAGTTTAGGAACCCATTGACAATAGAAACTTCACCTCAATAACAGCTGTCGGCAGATTACGAAACCGATATGTGTTGACACAAGCTTAACGGTGTAGCAACAGACTTCATTTAACTTCAGCAATACGACCAGACTAAACAGTGTTTAAGTTGGTACCGATAAAAAACATTACAACGGTAGAATGTGTTGTTAAGTTTGCTATTTCAAACCTGTTAACGTTGATCTAAGCGAACGTTTTTCAGTAACCCTAGGTCATTTAGAACAAATTTTAAAATGTAATTTCGTGTGAACTGTCAATGTCAGTGTATAGTTAGTCCTAAGCGGGACCGGTCTCTCTTGATCAATGCCCGCTCACCGGAATCGCAATCCAGCTGAACCCGAATTATAACAATAGTAAGTACTTGAATACTGCACCTTTGACAAGAATATCTAGATTGATTGCATCATGGACTTAAAATTATTAAATATTATTTAAATTAAACTCTGGACAACATGGCGGTACTTTACGAGAGT
The DNA here is from genome assembly GCF_021130785.1 of Homalodisca vitripennis. NCBI lineage: Eukaryota > Metazoa > Arthropoda > Insecta > Hemiptera > Cicadellidae > Homalodisca > Homalodisca vitripennis. The sequence goes on along the minus strand of NC_060209.1, from coordinate 16,743,569 downwards.
CGTGTCCCTTCCTCCGCCTAAATAACAAAAAACTCATCAAAAGAGCAGAATGATTTAGAGAGACACCATAATTTCATTTTGGCTTCAAACACATTTTTCTCCAAACATTGAACGGCCTCAGGGAGTTTGTTAAAACATCCTGAGTTCCAGCACAGGGAAACAGTCTTTTGTCTTACTAAGCCTGTAACAGAGTAAGTCTCTATAATTTAAACCATGGAGGTTGTAAGAGCATGTGTCAGCTCTAGATTGAAAAGAATCTAAGTTTTCTCTTATATAAACCAGGCTCCGAAGAATTTACTGGACGAAAACAATCTGGATCCCACGTGCCTGAAAAATTGGAGCACTGTGATCCTGATACCAGCGGATGTAATTAAATTGATAACTTTCTTCTGAAGAAGCACAGCCCGCCGTGTGTCCCCAGAGCAACAGTCTGTATCTAAAGTTACTAAGAAACAAGGTATGGCAGATCGTGACCAAATTTTCCTCAGATAGCATGTTTCTAAGTATTCAGAAGAGGAAGGTTATTCTTGCCAGCTTGTTGATGTGGCCACTCCACGCCAGATTTGGATTAAGAGTAAAGCCTACTAGCTGAAAGTTAACTTCGGTATATACATTTCGTTTCAGGCTGCATACCATAGGTTAGGTTTTTTCTTTATTAAGACAAGGCTTGTTGTAGAGTACCAGTCCACTACCTCATCAAAGACAACACTCGCAAGGCTGTTGAGTTGTCCGCACAAACAGCAGAACACCCACTCTCAGATCTAGGCCATGAATTAGGATGAGAAAAAGTAACGGTACTAATACTGAGCCTTGTGGAACACCATGCTTCACAGGTAGAGGTGAAGATGTTGCTCCTCCCACTGTGAGAACCTGCAGTATATTCTGGAGGTAGGACTGTAGCATAAGACGTAGACAACCTTGCCGTCATATCTGCCCAGTTTTTTCATGCGAGACGCAGTGACAAGCCTTTGTTAGATCAGCCGGTATCAAGGTCACAGAGTTACCAACCGCAAAAAAATCCAGCACGTAGGACACCAGGCGTTTGATAGCAGTGACAGTTGATCTGCCTTCTCGGAAACACGTTGTACATCTGTAAAGTGCCCATTGCTGGTCAAATAAACAACAAGTTGTTTTTTCATAATCGTCTCAAAACCTTTGGACACTGCTGGTAATATTGAGACTGCCCTATAGTTCTCCATAGTTTCCGGAGTTCCTCTCTTGTAGATAGACACTGTCCGTGCTAACTTTAGGGCATCCGGAAAAACGCCTCTTTTCAAACAAAGATTCATTATCATGAAATTCGCAATTGCTTCTTTATAGCTATTACTGACACTCCGTATACATCCTGGAGGGTAGAATGTTTAAAACTTTGAATTGTTTTAACAACGGTCGAAGGACAGACAGGCTACCATTCCACAAAATTACTAAGCAAATCATTTCTGGGGTCTACTGAAGACGCAGATGGCGCACTGACGGCAGAGATCGTATCAACCACATCCTGTAAAAAGGAGTTGAACACGCCCGGACTTGCTTTGCATTCCATGGCAGGTTTGTTCTTGCACGTCTGGTTGACCAGATCCTTCTTAGGGGTTGGATGTCTCCATTGCGGGTACTCCTGTTGTACTCCCTCTTGGCAGCGCCAACACTGCCGATAATTTGTTTTGCCTTCAGGTAAAGAGGACATATGTTATTCTTATCAGAAGGGATTTTACTTCTGTAATGGAGAAAAACAATTTTCTTAATATTAGTAAGCTGCTCATTATACACAATTAAGTTAGAATATTGGTTCATTAAAGCTTTAATAAACCAAACATAATGTGTACAACAAGTAGTTTAGAAAAACTAAATTGGCAATAGTGATATAAATATGTCATCATAGTTAAACTGCTAATTTGTTGCGTAAAATATTTGAAACCCAATTCCACCTCTCGTATCTACAAAATACAACAACGCAGTAACGTGATTATCGAACTATATAACCGATAAATTATGTAACTTCCCATACTTTTGCCACTACCCTCCACTACACCCTCTTAAGGAACATATTATTTGGGTTTATTTAAAATAAAAAGCGCCATTTGTATATTTCCTTTGTAGTTTTAAGGCAATGGAGAAGGTTTCTCCACTGTTTATGCATACACGATCAAAGAACTCATTTTGTCTACAAAGAAACATAGTTCATGCAAAATTTAAAGCCTACAGATGATCTTTCTCTAAATAAGATGCCACATGATACATACACATTTTTGTTCATTGAGTTAAGTTTTACAGCATCGTTTAAGTAATAAAAGTTCTGTAATTACCGGAGGGTACTACCAATGTAAAAATAATAGCTAACGCTCAGCCAAATCTCATGGAGTGACGTGCACAATCATCGAACTTAGTGTTGCCTATATGTAGATATTTCATGTCTATTGTTCATTTCGTTTTCCAGATACTGTGCGAACTTAAGACAGATAGACATAGAGATAGAATTGAAAGTTTTCCAGTTACACCAGTAAGGCTTCGCTGACGCTCAGCCAACAGGCTTTAAGATTTGGAGTGCCTTTAAAGTCTGAAATGAATTTCACACAATAATTCGCTGTGTAGAGAATACTGCACACGTGTTTCAATAAATTTCATTTATGTAGTTATATAAATTTCAAAAATAACATTTACGTCAGAACTTTGAAAACAATCATGATCTAATACTAATGCAAATTCTAACTTTATAGTTATTTTAATATACGAAATACACGGCACTGCACGTATTCATTTGTGTTCAAAACGCTAAATATATTTGAATTTCGCCGTCGCGCAGCAACAAAAAAAGTGACTTTAGTTCTTATTATTCTTTGTAGCTTCTACCTGTACACGGTACTGTCAGTAATTGAGTACAAAATGTATTTAATGTGATTTAGAACCATAAGTTACAGAGTGTTCCTGAAATTATACAGGTATAGTTAGTCTACACGAGTCCGAGTACTTTGTACCAGGAACTACGGTCAAGGAGGTAGCCAGCTTGGGGGTCCAAGGGGTCTGGACCCCCCAAATTCTTTTTTAGTACACGATTATTATCATTTAAATAATTCAGTATTATGTAAAAGTACAGTTGAAAGATCGTTCTCAACATAAAAACTGCTCAAGAACTTTTTAAGGAACAAAATGGGGCCTTATTTTCTGTCCACTACGGGCAAATATCAGTTGTCTTGACCCCCTCCCAAAATTTTTCTGGCTACGTTCTTGACGACGATAACCATGTAAAGTATCTGTATCGTAAAAGTACCTGTAACAGTGACTGTACCGTGTACTCGTCTGTCCGCAAACCGAAAGTAACCGGTACAAAGTACCTGTTACAGTAGTCCCGACGTGATCAGTTGTCACAGTAGTGAGTGAGTTGCCAGGCTCTGAGCAGGTCCTGTACTTGTTTTTGTTATTCGTTGTCTCTACAAGGCAACACTGCCCTGGGCAGTCTGGCGATTTGCACGTCAAAACGAGCAGTTGCCACGGCTACGGTAAATTAACAAAATCTGCTCAATTTAATCTGGATTAAAAATTCTACGTTTTAAATAGTGGTTTACGAAATTACACGCTCAAAATAATGACTCAGGGCTTTATAACATGACCGATGCTGAATTTGTAGACTACCCGGTCAAAAATAAAAGTTAATACAGTAAATTAATTTGAAACAGTAGTTAACAACATTATTTTCATACAATTCAAAATTAAATACGGAATTAAAGTACATTTGTATCCATCTTGTATAAAAAGTTTCGTTTTAATAGGATAACAATTTTTCGAGTAATGAATGTTCAAAGTTGCATTTTGAAATGCATAGTTGAAAAGCGCCCAAAAAGGTATATTTTCATTGTTATCGATATAAAAACTGGAATTTATTCTTATTAAACAGCTTTATACACAGAAACGTAGAAATGAACAAGCTGTATTTTATTACTACACTTGTTACAGTAGCTCTATTAGTTTATTTGTCATCAACTTTCAAACTTGGATATCTATACTTTTTCATCCGAGAGCAGACATAAACATTTGGCTTTAGTCTTGTTTTGTTATTTAAACTGAACTATTTTGTTCAATATTTTGTTTTAGTGTGAATACACGTTAAATAATCTGCATATCTTGTTGAAGATTTTAATTATTTTTGTATAAGCATCCTGATAATTTGACGGTAGAGTGGTTTCACTGTCCATTTTATACACTCTGGCCTAATCTCTGTCCTTCTTTTATTAGTTCAGAGTACTATAAAATAATAATTTAGGACCTAATATCTCACAAATTTCCCGGGGGGGGAGGAGATCCGGACAACCCTCTCCCCCCCAGAAAATATTTCTGGGTGCACCACTGCATACTTAGAATATGTATATGCCAATAATTTTAAGGTTAGGACTGTACAATATTTAAACAATGTACATCCTAAGTGGATGCTTGAACAATTTATTATCCTTAAATAAATAATACACACAGCAGAGTTCAATTTAATAATGCACCGCTCAAATACACTCACTCCATGTCACCGAATTAAACTCTTACACTGCTAGTAGGATTAATACTTAAAGCCATAAAAGTATTAAAATTCCACAGCGTTAATAATGTTTCTAACATTTTAGCACTGGATTAGAGGAAAGAGCAAGTGTTATACATGCACAATAAGTAAGCATGAGTCCTTGCACTGTTATCACAATATGAGTTAACTAATTCTACTTCTGTTAATTATTTCTTGTGTTGGAACACAACTGTTTGTAGTTATTGCAAACAAAGGTTGATTAAAAGTTCATTATTTTTACATTATATTAATGTTATAATTTATACATTGTAAAAAGTACTTTACACAACTATGTTTTAACCCAATGAATCCCGGCTGGATCAATCGTGTACAGTTTTACTTCTTGTCCAGCAGCGGTTTCAATGGTAGCATTGAATATATTTTCCTGCACAGTCCGTTTCAGGATTATTTTTCTATTAACACAGCCCACAGTGAGGTCCGAACTGCATCTCTCCGCTTTGCCGGATTTCGACTGAAAGTAATCAGGTCGGGAGTACATGATGACACCTTTAAAATCACTCAAAGTCTTTTGCATCATCTTCAGGACGTTTTTGGCGTACAGGTCCATCTTCCGGATGCCGGACGCCATGGAGTCCTGCCAGTAAAACGCACAAATGCTGTCCAGCAGGATGAGTCCGATCTCCGGCTGGTTGGCCACGACGCCGTGCAACGCGTGGAAGGTGACTTGCAGCTGAGCACTGTCGCTGATGTTGTACATGACCAGTCTGTCCAGAGAGTCCTTGACGATGTTCTCAACATCGGACACAGAGAACTTCTCACTGGCTGCCTTCAGGTGCGCCTCCATCAGAGACACCATCTTGTACATCTGGAAGTGGTGGTCCGTGTTCAACAGGACGACACCCGTACTCAATCCTCCAACGCGGACACTGCCCACCTCCTTCGGTAAGATACACTTCACGATGAACTGGCTGAACAGTAGAGTTTTCCCGCAAGACGGTTCGCCACTCAACTCTATCACCTCTTTGGCGTTTGGACCGTCCGGAAACAGGACATTGTCCAGTCCGAGTAGACTGGGTCTCGAGATCAGACGGGCGAACAATTGCAGTCCGGTTTCAGACGTGGAGGCCATCCTACACACGCCATAACTTAGTCACAACAGGATTCACAGACAGTTCAATTATTTCAAATAAACACAAAACAAAATAATACTCTGGAAACTGATGGGGGGGGGGGTGGGGGGGGGGGGGGGTGGGGGGGGGGGGGGGTGGGGGGGGGGGGGGGTGGGGGGGGGGGGGGGTGGGGGGGGGGGGGGGTGGGGGGGATATTCTTTGCAAGAGTCGAATTTACGGAGGTTACAAATTATACTCAAAACAGCCTGTCTAAAGAAGAAGGATTACCCCAAACCGCTATACCGTAGCGCATTATTCTCTGTAAACGTCTGATGAGAACATCTATGATGCGAGAGGGCTTCAACATTCTAATTGCAATTAGGAACTAAATAACTCTTAAATAGAGTTATTTTTTTTATTTGAGTTTAAATGTTGGATGTGTAAATATTATTTTGTTAGTGAACTCTTGCGCTTATCAGAAGATTTTATTGTTTTACCTGAACTGTTTTGAGGGGTGCTGGCAACTCTAGATACACCGCCGATGAGTTATAAATAAACGTGTAAATTGATGTATTTTCTATGTACGTGTATTTGGGAAAAATCCACATGCTCCACATTATTTGCAGGTAGTCTCAAATTTGTAGATTTCCTAAAAACATGTTCATTTGTTCGACATTTTCTGATCAACACAAGCATTAAATTAGTATGTTGAAGATGGAGCTTGTATTGGCTACTTGTTAACGTATTTACATTTAAACACTTAGACCAATATTTAAAACTTTTATTTTTGTGAGGCCTTTCGATAGCAAGGCTAACTTCGTCAGAAACATCACAAAAGTATCTGACGAAGATAGCCTTGCTATCTAAAGGCTTCACAAAAATAACAGTTTTAAATATTGGTTTACGTGTTTAAATGTAAATAAGTCAATTACTTTAGTAAATTGGTGTATTCAATATGTTCACTGAATGACCGATGCCACACGAAACGAGGTAGGTCCACGCCTTACGTTTCAAACACACAAAACATCAGAACTAAATTCCATACTTTTCTGCCTGAGACCCAGGGAAACCATGTGTGGTCCAGCTTTTATGTTGACATTACGCTCGAAGAAGTCTGTTCCATAAAGTTCCTTGGAATTCACCTTGATCGAGAGCTGACGTGGAAGCAGTCTGCTCAAAATTGTCTTCTGCAATCTTTGCCTTGAGAAGTCTGCCTGTATACTGCCCAACTCAGGCATTGATGACCGCATATTACGGACTAATCTACCCCCACCTTTCATATGGAGGAACGCTCTGAGGCGCATGTGCAAATGCAGATTTTAAGAGACTCCCAGAAAAGGCTCTCAGAATAATCACCAAACTGGAAGCCGACATGCGTTCAAGGAGATGCAGATATTGACTTTACCCGGCCTCTACATCCTTGAAAACTGTGTCATTTTGCTTGTCTAAATGTGTCTCAACACGGGGCCGAGACATACACAGTCATAACACCTGCCTCAGAGGCAGGAATAATCTGCATACTGGCCGGCACAGGACGGTAACCTTCAAACACTTGCCCTCACAAGCAGGTGTGTTACTATTCAATAATCTGCCAAGCTCACTCAAAATTCTAGAAATGCCCAAGGCCTCGAAGCTCGCCACGAACGGATTCTGGCCTCAAAGGTTTTTTAAAGCGTGGACAAGTTCCTCGCATACAACTGGGAGACCAATGATTTCGAAGATAATGGACGCGGTGTCGAAGAGGCAAATGATTTTTAAGCAGATGGAAGCTGAATGAATGCGCCTTTGTTCGATTGACTGGATGAGAGTGTGATATCTTTTAGCTTATTTAAAATTAATAATTGACCTTTGCTATACAATTCATTGTAATTGTCTGGTAGCAATAAAAGTGGGCGACAGATTGTTGCAATACTGTGAAACCTCTGTAGATGTAGACCCTGCGAATTCAAAACAGATTTGAGAGTAATTTGGTGTCAACTAATAACACAGTGGTCGGCCTCGTAATAAAGGGCCCCGAGGCAGATGGCCCTGGATGCTAAATCACTTGGTAAATAGCAGAGTCCAGCTATGAAGCCGGATTGAGCTGAATGGCTGCGGGGACCAGAAAGTTGTAGAACTCTGTGACGCTCGGTTAGCTTGAGAGACGCCATTGTTACTTTACCGAGTGTCGGCATCTAATTAGAGTGACTCTGGAGTAAGGCCGAAACATGCCTTTTGGATCTAATTGGATCACAAACAAATCTAAGTATTTAAACATTAAAATTAAAAGAAGTTTATAGCAATTATTTACTAAGTCTTTCACTATTCCCAAATAACTTTTACCTGTAGAAAATCATACGGTTTGTTATTAAATATAATCATAATGGATCTTTTTCATTCTTTGTTTGAAGTTTGTTTTCGACGATAAAAGGATTGTGAAGGAAACTGGATTTTCCGTCGTTCAGTGATACAAAAAATCAGTAACACCACGTTTCGAGATCTGCAATCTGACCTCTACTTCAGGTAAATAACTAACCTAACACATAATTACAAACTAGGTTAAAATAAACAAATCATACCAGAGCGTTGTGACATGCGTAAGTCAGGAATCACAACCACTACGTTGTGTGTCAACTCCATTAACTAAAACATGCGCATAATAAAAAAGTAAACACAAATAATTATTAAAACTGTACTACAGAATACAGGTCACAATGGGTCTGCATTCGTCGACCAACCACCAACGACAGTCAGATCACTAGAAATGAAAAGTAATGACATTTTATTAAAAGTGGGAGTGATTATATTTTATGCCCACAATCCACAACATACAAGTGTAAAAAAAGCACAATTGTTATGGAAGAATAAGACCCGTCCTTCTTTTTCTTCATTGCACGTCTTCACATTCACGAAATAATATCAAACTAATCTCCTCCCGTCATGGACATTATTGCGGCACGAGTTGACGTGTGCGGTGGAGAGACGGTCTTTGTGTTCCTCTATTGAGGCAAGGATAGCCGGCAAGTTTCGGTGCTGTGTGACCTTGGACTGTCCTTCACGCTTCTTGTAGGAACGTGCCTCTGTTATCTGGTAGCGATAAAACATCTGTCTGTGCCTCGCGCGTTGTTACAGGTGGGATCGTCTCCGGTGTTTGGATACTTGTTGTCTGCGACGGTGATGTCACCTGCTTGGTCAGGTCAGATCTGTTTATAGAACCGGTTCACAGTTTTACAAGCCTAGGACAACTTGGGTAACTCAGAGATTTCGCCTGGGGAAAATGACGTGCCGTTAGTATGCGCGGTCACTGCTTCCTGATCAGGAAAATAATTTAGATTTTTAAAATGTCAATAAAGGAAGGAATAGCAAAATTCCAAAGGAATAGCAAAATTCCAGAGTATACTTTCGGCATTGTTTGATTTCTTGAATGCAAGGTGTAAGTAGAGGAGATTTGCTTTGCTCTGGCGTTGAATCTTAATACGTGTGCTGTCCCTAGTTAACTCGGGGTGTAGAGAAAGTGTACACCTGCTCGGTCTTGACTTGGACCTTTTCCAACGTGATAGGAATTGCCTACTGAATTGTCAGTTAATTATTTCCTAATCAGCTCCCTTTGTGGAAGTAATTAAAAGGCTTTTTGTTAACCTGAATTACTTCGGTTCCTCCACACGTTGAGCTATAATGGCAGTAGACTTCCATTAATCCGGCACGGTGAAGACTTGAGGCACGCCGGATTATCAAATATGCCGGATTATTGGATATATATATATATATATATATATATATATATATATATATATATATATATAGTGGACATAATACGTAAACAGACAACCGCAGTAAAACACGTTTTTATTATTCAAATATCACCATGAAATAATCTTAGTTATGTGTGGATCTATAAGAACTACTTTTTTAATGGTCTGTTTCAGCGCGTAGGCTACGTATCACAATAATTGGGCGGACACGGTCAAGGTCAAGGGCGCGATCATCACAGTCCCTTACTGCCTCTGCCTTCTCTAGACACTGCTTGTCTGTCTCAGAAGGCAGTGGCGAAACGTTCTCCTACCATCATAAATCTGTTCTGAGTATATTAACTGTGAAATTGACCTACCATTACTAGACTCAATTGAATTGATACGAAAGTACGACTGGTTACACAGGCTGTCAGTCACATGAACCGATATCATCCGAAGTCGGCCGAATATGACGTCTTAACTTCTTATCCACGCCCCCCTAAACGCTTTGTCCACCATGAACGGAAACAGTCGTTGCGTACTAAACAATTGATGTTTTTCGTTGTTCAAGAAAATGTTACTTTTCCCAAAAGTCGTGCCGGACTATCGAGAGTGCCGAACTATCGGATGTCGGATTAATGGAATTTTATCTGTTTCGAAACAGTTACCACTGAATGCTCAAACAAGTGTGTCCAGTTTTGTATAGGCATTTTAATACTAACAATAGTGGCAATCTGAAACTGCACGCATCGTTAAATGTATAAACAGCGCAATAGTTACACTGGTAATTGAACACCGGGATGATTTGTCAGAGGATCGAAACAAATTGATGCTTCATTTCTCATTAGACCTTGAACTGTTTGCGATGATTCAGAAACTCGTTCATGCAGTGTAATTCATTTTCTGTTACATTAAACCTTATTTGACTTTCTCGAATTGGTATATTGATGTGTTTAGGAGGAATTGTGATATATTTGACTCACATTCTAGATGAGAGATGTTAATGAAGTTGTAGCCTGAATGAGAAACTCCTTAAATTATTCTGGATTTTATATTATATCCATGTACATAAAACATGTATTGCATACTCTTACGAAAACTGGTGATATTAAAGCACATAAGAAAGAAAACCAAGTTGAAGAAGAAAACTTTTTCTCACTTTTCAATGTAATTTTTAGCCCCCACGAAGTAAACTTGCAAAGCATGGAGATGTTCAAGCACAATAAGGGGCGTGTCGATGCGGTAATGGTAATAATGGATCGTTCAGAGTAGTTATCTAATGATCAATGACAGCAGGTCTTCTGAGGTCCATTTTATCTTGACGAAGAACTGTCGAATGCTCTCTTCTTCATCCTGGCGGTCCTTATCCGTCAAGCGCTGGTTAGCTAGTATCTGGGTGAGGATCTCACTTCTGGGCTGTCTTAATAAAGTAACAAATAATTTTGCGGTGGCGATTCCACTTCTATATTAATCGAACAACGTATAGTGATTAGGTTTTAATAGCTAGATATGAAAACCCAGCTAATATACCCTAGTAACTAAAGTGTAAAGTGCTCGGAAATGTGTACAAGTGGGTAAACAGTTTAAAAGTGGTCGAGACTCAATGATTTTAACAACAAAAGTAAGGTAGACACTGTTATTGGGACGCTGGAAGTTTAGTCTTTGGGATTATCATCGTACTAGTAGCCTTTACCGCATAGATAAACCGCTCGCAAAAAAACGTGCGCAGAAGCAGTTATCTGAGCTCAGAGAAGGGGCCCCTCTCCAGTGGTGGAGAGTGGGATAAGCATCTCCTCGTCTCTGTTTTATTTTATCAGCTGTATGGATCGTATCTTACTGGCGCCTTTGTTTACACTGGAGCTACTTACTTATTCTGTAAGTATGTTGTATTTTTGTCTGTAGGCCTATACAAACGTAAAATATAAATTGAACAGACTAATGTAGCCATAGACATATCCAGGGTGCTTGCATTTTGGTATGAGGTTAGACTGTAGCAGTGGTCAGGTCAGGGGATAGAGCAAGCGGGCGAGTGCCGAGCAGTGGTGGGGTATACCGGGAGAGAACGGCGTTACACACTACCCTGCGTGAACTAAAATCGCCCTGTGTAATTTTGTAAGCGGTTTACCTATAAAATATACCTTGGAATAAGCTGGAGTCAGTCATAAGAGAGGAAAGGTGTGATTCTCTAGCGTCATCGTACTTCTCGACTGACTTAAACGCCAAAACAGAGAGTTCTTTGCAAACCGTATAAAAAGCTAGTAACCCATTGCGACGAGTGGATTCGAACCAGAGTGAAAAGTAGGAAATGTTTTATATTACGAAGATTTCAACGAGTATTTCTTCAGACCTACGTATCTTTCATTATTGATTGTTTATCTTATAATTAAGCGTTGTATAATAATCAAATTCTTGCCTTCTTTGAGCTTCGTGTGGTAAAATATAATTGCTCGCAATTCCACACAGAGATAGTGAAAAGCAGACATAGTAAAGATTCCAGCGCTGCGCGCTGACATACTAGACAGAAAGGAATTCAATCGACGCTGCCCTCGGGGTAGTTACGTAATCCTTACATAACTGTGGGGTCTGTTTGAGACAAGTTGGAAACCGGGTGTAGAGTTTATCCGGTAATACGTGTACTGTTTGTAGTTGTGAACAACTTGGGCGCGTTATTGCAGAATTACCGAGTCGAAAACTCGGTTTTATTGTTAGAGTGGAATTGTACGCGAAAACTTTAGCAACTAGCCGTGTTCTGTAGGTGGCATACAATTCAGTCTACTTGTCGGTCGGTTAATTGCCATAAAAGTTATTACAACTTTAAAACTTAAATCGGACAGATGACAGACAGATTCTATAACTACGTATGTGCCAGTGTGACTCGCCGGACTGTGTTCTGACATGGGACATGTTTGAAGTCCAACATTTGTTTGACAGTTAATTTGGTTCAACTCCTCTCCGACATTCATGTTAAAGCGCGGAGTGGCGCTCACTCAAAGGCAAAGGATTTACGCAACTTTGTCCTGGGAGAGCTTGAGTTTGGTTTGGCTTTCAGTCGGTGCCAGACTCGGCCTCATTAGTCGTCTATTTTTGCCGTAGAGAAATATTTTCGAATCAGTTGTAACCCCGTAAAAAGTGCGGGCAGTCGTCTTCCGGAAAGAAATAAATGGTGTAATATATAATACCTTTTTCGTCTACAAAAATATACATGGACCTAGTTTTGTAAACCAGCAAAGAAACACGCTAGAACATTTCTGATAGTGTTGCTTTAGAACCAATATTTACGATTCGGTTTGTTTTAAAAGGATTAGTACTTTTAGAGGAAAGTACTTTGTCAGTAAGGTAACTTGGCTCTCACCTGATCGTAAAACAGAGAACCAGATCGATCATATTTGTATCGACAAATCCTGGAGGAAATCACTTCTTGATGTGCGAAATAAAAGAGGAGCGGATGCGGGAACTGATCACCACCTGATAATAGGAGTCACACAGCTTAAGATATCATCGACTGCGGTAAAACTCCAATGTGCTCAGAGGAAGTGGGACTTGGTCAAATTGAAAGATGAATCAAAGAAAGTGCAGTTTAGCATGCAGTTGAAAAATAGATTCCAGGCTCTAAGGGTGGACGACATTGACGATGAAGCTCTTCACGAGAGAGAAAATCCCTCAGAAAAAAAATAGAGAAAAAATGGAAGAATTTCAAGGAAATCTTTCAAGACACAGCAGAAGAAGTTTTGGGCTATGGGAATAAGAATAGACCGGACTGGATCTCCGAGGAAACATGGGAGGCAATACAGAATAGGAAACAAGCAAAACATATACTCAATCAATGCAGAACTCGAGATCAAAAAGAAGCTGCATCAAGAGAATATAGCAGAGCAAATAGAAATGTTAAGAGACTTTTTAGAAGAGATAAAAGGAAGTATATAAATTATCTAGCGGATAAAGCACAGGAGGCAGCTGACAGGGGAGATAGTAAGACGCTCTATGTGATAACTAAAAGACTCTCGAGAAGGAAAGCCTTTGCGGACAGTAAACCTATTAAAAGTAAAACAGGAGATTTGTTGGTGACGGAAGAGGCGCAGTTAAAACGGTGGAGACAACATTTCCAGGAAGTCCTAAACCGCACTGTAAACCAAAATGATGAAGAAGATAGAGAGCAAGATGCAAATGGTGCAGATGTTGCAATGGTAATGAACGAACAGGTTGGAATAGAAGTGAATGCACCAGGGGAAAGGGAAATTGCTGAAGCTATCAGAAAGCTGAAAAATTGTAAAGCCCCAGGAGAGGATAATATCCCAGGAGAGTTTTTAAAGCTGAATGCAGATGAAGCAGCACTTTTGACAATCGAATTGACAATCCGACGCAGAAAATGGGGCTGGATAGGTCATACAATGAGACGAGACCATAACAACATAGCTAGACATAGTTTTGATTGGAACCCTCAAGGCCATAGAAAAAGGGGCCGCCCAAGGATGACCTGGAGACGGACAGCAGAAAAAGAGTTGAGAACTGTAAGAAAAACCTGGCAAAACGTGAAGCAGATGGCTGAGAACAGAGAGGAATGGCGTGACTTTGTGGCAGCCCTATGTTCCACCTAAGGAATAAAGGAAATAAGTCAAGTCACTTTGTCCTTTTCTTTGAAACTGATTTTCTTGTAATTAGAAGGACATGTATTTTATCAGGGTCTAAAGACTAACATCGAAATGACTGTTATCTACCCGTGAAAAGCTGGTTTCCATGGAAACACGTCCAGTCTAGAACGTTATTAGCATTATATGCACTATCAATGTATAATTCGGTAAAACTGCTCAAATAGGTTTAAGTAATTCTCTACAATTATTACTGTAACTTCAATTTCTTTAATGTTGAAACATATTACATAGTGAAATATTTTTAAAAAACAATCGAGGCGGTTACAAGTGCTGGAAAGACGAAAAAAATTCAATAATTATTCAAAATATCGAAAAATGTACCAGTAACACCGAAGTAATCCTCTGTCCCTATCTACTATTTTGATATTACGTTATATAGGTAGGCAGTTACGTACACATTATAGGTATAAAGAAGTTAGATTTGACTTACGTGTTATGGGCTTGAATTTAGGTACTACCTCGTGGAATGTTTTTCATTTTTCTACCAGAAGTGCGAGTGCCAGATCGTCCAACGTGATCTGAGCTCGAGAAAGCATCAATTAGAAATGCCCCTGGACCACAGTGCGGGCTTCGGTGGCGCCTTCTGCCTTTAAAATTTTTTCGACTTGGATGGATTGCCGTATGTATGAACGATAGAGATGAACGATACGTACAATCGAGTACGCTGTCGATGACTGGCAAATTGATCCACATTTCACAATTAAAATTAAATAATTACCTCGTTTCCACTCTGTGTGAAGATAAGCTTCGATAAAAGTCTGCTGCTAGTGAGCTATTCTCTGGATCAGTCAAAATCCCGTTTGCCAAATAGTGATATACGCGAGAATGTGGGAAGGCCCCCGATGATTGAGACCTGTGGGCGACACAATGGTGCCGCCCACCGTGCTCTGGTTGATGGTGGAGGGAGGGGGGTTACAAACACTTCTAGGACAGCACAAAATACCCGAGCCCACGCTATGTTAATTACTGCGTTACAGATCTGCCACCTCCAAGTGTGCATTATGTTACACATGTACTCACGAGCCTGCCTACTGTTAGTTGTTATTGTTGTACCCGAACTGTGCTACACGCCACAGAATTGTGCAACTGCGCAATTCGCGTAATTTCCTTCAAGTAAAAACCTTGAAATAGTCTTGATTATGTATGTATAATAAGTTTAATCCATATAAATCCAAGATTTGGAGGACTTTACAAGCCACATGGCATTTGAATTAAAGTGACAGAGTACTGTCGTGTTTAATGTGACAAACTGCCAGCATATTAAAAGTGACAGAGTACTGTCGTGTTTAAAGTGGCAGACTGTAGGCATATTAAAAGTGACAGAGTACTGTCATGTTTAAAGTGACAGAGTACTATCGTGTTTAAAGTGACAGGTTACTGAAATGTTAAAGTGACAGAGTACTGTCGTGTTTAAAGTGACAGAGTACTGTCATGTTTAAAGTGACAGAGTACTATCGTGTTTAAAGTGACAGGTTACTGAAATGTTAAAGTGACATAGTGCTGTCGTGTTTAAAGTGACAAACTGTTGGCGTATTAAAAGTGATAGAATACTGTCATGTTTAAAGTGACAGAGTACTGTTGTGTTTAAAGTGACAAACTGTTGGCGTATTAAAAGTGATAGAATACTGTCATGTTTAAAGTGACAGGGTACTGTGATGTGTAAAGTGACATAGTGTTGTCGTGTTTAAAGTGACATAGTGCTGTCGTGTTTAAAGTGACAAACTGTTGACGTATTAAAAGTGATAGAATACTGTCATGTTTAAAGTGACATAGTGCTATCGTGTTTAAAGTGACAAACTGTTGGCGTATTAAAAGTGATAGAATACTATCATGTTTAAAGTGACAGGGTACTGTCGTGTGTAAAGTGACAAACTGGTGGCATGTTAAAAGTGACAGTATTATGATTTCATACACTCAATTATAATATTATTTATCTTAGTTTTTTTTATAGTTTAAAATACCAGTTCAAAATTATAATCAGCAATTTCAACCTTATACAAGTTAGGATGGATTGTATCTTCCTTAGTGATGAATTTATCATTCACTATTTTGAATTCCAATTAATTTTGTTATAATATCTCTCTATCCTAACCTAACGGATAATAAATTTTGACGTCCTGTTTTTTTCATATCACTCGGTAATGTAATTTTAATTAATTTTTTTAATAATATTTTGTCTATCCTATCCTAAATGATAATAAAATTTAACGTCGTCCCTATTCGTAGTTATATACTTTTTCAATGAAACCTGACAACGACTGAAATCAACAAACAAAAACCAGGATTCAGAAGCACATTCTCTATGGTTTTACTCTATATCTCGTTTCAAGTGTTACAAATAAAATGTACAAACCTTATGTAATTGAGTTTAATTGAAGATTTTCCGATTGATTCAGTCAAATTGTTTGAAGAGCTCAATAAAACGTCGAAGTATATAAAATACAAGTTTAATTCTATTTATATTAAAGACCTATGTATGAAATTGACTGAATAAAAAGCAATTTTATATCAAAATTCAAATATTTTCATATTTGTGAAAATACAGTTTTATTTTCATTTATATCAAAATACAGAAACTAGCCTATCTTAGGTTTTATACCAGATTAGTGATACGATTATGACACATGTAAAAAGAAGATCATTGTCATTCAACTGGAAAATATAGAGCTGCAGCTATTTGTCTTTTATATAAAAAAATTCCTCAAATATTCTGGTTTTTTAATTGTAATAGGTAATAAAATTAGCAAAACAATATACATAGAAATGATGATCTAATTGCAAATACAGATGAAAAATATATAAATTATTCTGACAATTATGGCTTTGGGTATGAATTTAAAGGAAACACCCAAGAAAATTTAAAATGTAGAGATACATTCAAATTTATGATATTAACTATTGAAAAGTTAGCCAACATTTTAAAAATGACATTTTAAACATACAAATAATTTTTTTTAAAGTTGAAAAGAAAAACATGCAAGATCAGACAAGAATGAGAGATATCCAAATGGTGAAGAATTCTTAGTTTATAATTGTATCAGGTAATGTAATATTTCCTTGCGATTTTATTGATAAAATACAGAAAAAAACTTGATTATACAGAATAATTATAAAAATTCAAGATATTTATTCAATTTTAACATGTGAGAACTTGTCTGAAAAAGGTTTTCAAGGTTATTTAAAGGTTTTGAACAAATTAAAAGTGACAAATCTAGGAAATCATTATGATTTATATGAATACAAAAGTTGTAGAAAAAGGTGCAGAAAAAGAATTATTAGAAACAGTTTTCAAGTATATTCGGCCTGAAATTCACAAAAAACTAAATTTAAAATTATGATGAAGTAAGAATTTTTAATAAAAAACAAAAATTTTCAAATATTTAAATATAAAAATAATTGGTCTAGAGAAATCTTTGTAATGTATAAGATTAATAATACAAATCTTTTAACTTATAGTATAAATGATTTAAATAAAGAAGAAATAACCGCAAACCCTTTTATATATATATATATATATATATATAAGGGTTTTGTTTATATATATATATATATATATATATATAAGGGTTTTGTTTATATATATAACTATGTAACAGTGTCATATGTTACTTAAAAGTCTATATAATTGGAATCACAAAATAAATGTTCAATTGTAAGGGATTAAATGATTTACACCAACTTTTTAAAGAT
Organism: Homalodisca vitripennis; assembly: GCF_021130785.1. NCBI lineage: Eukaryota > Metazoa > Arthropoda > Insecta > Hemiptera > Cicadellidae > Homalodisca > Homalodisca vitripennis. The sequence goes on along the minus strand of NC_060209.1, from coordinate 16,725,910 downwards.
AGAAGTAGAACAAATGGATTTGAATGTAGGTGTAAGGATCGTTGTCATTTATGTAAAAAAGGATATGATAAAATGGAAAAATTAAATTTAGAAGAGAAAGACTATGACCGGTTTAAATAAATTGAGAATAATTTTGAATTTAATAATTGGTATTGTAGTAAAGATCAAAAAAGCACATTGGAAAGGATGTATAAGAAATATAGTTTATAAACCAATTCATTGAGAATTTGGGAGAGCTATTCAACAATTCCGTAATCTTCAGGAACATTTACAAACAAATGGTCATAATAAAAGAGGTTTTTTAGTTAATAAAATGTATTAATATACCATCATGTACTTTAGAGATTTTATAAATAACTCGAGATTCTGTCATATTTGTCATAGTTCTGTCATACTATATGGTTTCCATCATATAAAATATTTTAAAACCTTTCATTTGATTATATATATACGCTATTCGGATCACCAAATCTCAATAAAATTTCAATTTTGTTGTGTTATCTATTTCAAATTCTTTAAATATTTTTTGCATTTCTCTTCTTTGAGCTCGGATTACGCAATAAGAATATTCCTACATATGATTATTTTTAATTAAGATGAATGCATGATGTCTTCTTTTGTCAAAATCTTTACAAACAAGATCTGGTTTTATTAAATCATTGTTTACACTTTTTTTTGCAATTATTGAAGTAGTTTTTGAGATCTGTGTTTTGAAAGATTATAACATGTATTATGAATATTTTAGAGGGAATATTCAACTATAAAGAAATTTTAATTTATAATATCGATAATACAAACTTTCTTATTAAATTCTAATAATTTGAAAATTCTAGTTTAATTCAAAATAAAAGTGTAACTAAATAAAATTTCACTAAAAACTCACTGAACATTTCTTTGTGCCACGTGCGTCACGATCTGTTACTGTTGGTACAGATTCAAAGTTAAAACTGTACTTTAACTAGTATATTCCACCCAAAAATATAATTACTAAAAAATGGCTTATCTTGATGTTTTACATCTATTCTGACTGTCGTATACTACATTTAACTTACATTGCAGGTAACCATTAACTAATATTAAAATTGAAAAGTTACTTTAATTATTAAGTATCCTCCAAATCTTCTTAATTGCCTTTTGTATCACAGTAATACAATAATCCCTGTAAAAAAGAGCTAACAGTTGACAACAAATTTCCCATACTCAAGTTGTAATTCGACTATAAAATTACTACTTCGCAAAATCCCGCGCAGATTTGTAGAAAAAAAAGGAACTGAAATCCTACCCAATAAACCGCTAATTACTCAAAAAGACACCGAGATGCGTGTGCCAGAGGATTTTATATCGACCCCTATCCAAACTAAAACTACCTCATCACCGACGCTTTTGGTTGGCCTCGGACTATCCAACCACAAGGCGAGAGAAAGTAATTCATTGTTAACTGAACATCCCCTAATGTATCCCGTTATCAATGTCGACTTCCAGATAAGCCGCTGCACTGCTATATCATTCCTAGAATCACGGTCCATTTCTTGAGAAATTACATTATTAATTTTACCTTTGTTTACACAAAACTGATTAAATTCTTAAGTACTTTCGTATATATTTTCTTGTATATCATTTGCCTATGTAGCTAATCCTTTGTTTGAAGGTTATTTTTGACGATGGAAGGATTGTGAAGGAAACAGGATTTTTCCGGACATTTGCCATCGTTCAGTGAAACAATAAATCAGTAACACTACGTTTCGAGATCTGCAATCTGATCTCTTCTTCAGGTAAAGAACTAACCTAATACATAATATTACAAACTAGGTTAAAATAAACAAATCTTACCAAAGCGTTGTGGCACGCCTAAGTCAGGAATCACAACCTACATGTTGTTTGTCAACTTCACTAACTCTATAAACATGCACTTAATAAAAAACTATACAAAACACTAATCATTAAAACAGAACTACGGAATACAGGTCACAATACGTCTTCATTCGTCTACTAACCACCTACGACTGACCTCCGTATTAGGTTAGTTCTTTACCTGAAGAAGAGATCAGATTGCAGATCTCGAAACGTAGTGTTACTGATTTATTGTTTCACTGAACGATGGCAAATGTCCGGAAAAATCCTGTTTCCTTCATGTAGCTAATGTTACATATAGACACCCGTTTATATATCATGATTGTTAACAACGAAAATTAACCCTTAATTTACGTAATGTAGTAGTTTTTAAACCCGGAATTTGAAGATATGGAATAGCAATAATATAAATAATTATATATTACTCCGTGTTTTCCATGTTAGTTATTTAATTTCAGTAATATAATAAGTAACATTTTTATAGTATAATATTTTTGTACGGAAGAATTCCGTGAAAGAATAATGATACTGTGTTAACGTGGTTGTTTCCTTAATCACATATTATGAAAACAACACAGCTCATTTGACATACTGTGTGGTCTACTTCGTATACCGCACCCGCACGGCATTGTAGCTTGCATAAGGCATTGTCGTTCTATTTATATTGGCACAATAGAACAATGAATTGGTAAAATTGAGTTTTAATTTTATTTGAATAAAAAAAATAAGAAATATTTCTTATGTTGTCATTACTAAAAACTATTTTAATAACTGAGAAATTATTATTTTAAATAACGGCGCTGAAATGATTATCGAACAAAATAATGGCCAACTGTACAATGGTTAAAATATTGCGATATGGTAATTTACTTCAACACAATTTGTGGTTACAGGACGTGGTTCGGAAATTGTTTATTTATTTTATCGGGAATGAGCGTATACAAATTATGCAGTTTCGTTGTCAACAACTTGATTATATAAACACTATTCGATTGTGAAACCGCTTATCGCAACGATTAGCCAACCTCGAGTAAATTGATTGTTTTATTCACAAATTGTGAACTTCGACTTTAATTAAAATTGCAGTCCAGTGTCATTGGTTTATTCTGCGCCGTAGCGGTAGCGGTGTGCCGTAGCAGCAGCGCGTATTGTTGTCCGCCGCCGACTCCGTAAATTCCCTCCGTGACGGGATAACTCCCTCTCGTGACATCACTGCCGCGGGTGACGTCACAGCAGCGCGGGAAGTACGTAACTTGGCGACCGGCTGTCGCGCGCGGCGCTCACAGTACAGTTACAGACAGGTGTTCGTTCGGTCGCTACTGTACGTTCGTTTTGTACGCCGGTCAGGCGCCAGTGTGTTTTACAGGTGCACATGGATTAATTTTCACTAATCGGTGAGTAAATAAATACTTTACACTTGATTGCGAGACTATCGCTTGCCGTATTACTAGGCTATCATGTTGTCATGCCTCTGATGCCCATGATTCCTTACACGGCATTAAAGAGGTGCACTGTATATTTTGAGTAAACAAGCGCATAAATCGTAGGACACAGTAATAAAACATAGAACGACAATTTTCTTCGCCACAAAGACACTTACGTTACGGATGTTTAGTATTTGCAACGAGGAAATTCCGGAATAATTCACTGACCAAATTAAAAACCACGTTTTGTAAAATACCTAGAATGGCGTACGATACAAAACTGTGTACCGAAATGGCGTAATAATTCGGAATCCTCTATACAATCACAATCCTAGCACTGTCACCAATTGTAAAATCGCATTAAACTTATTATTCTTTCAGATATTATCAGTGTTCGTTGTAAGTCGAACTGCAGATGTGTATAATAATTGTTGGTGACGTCATTCAGGTTGTAGATAACTAGCAGGAAAGAAATAAAGTGACCTTGTGCTATTGTTATTTATTTATTTATTTTTTAATAACATTCTACATATCTTGATATATTATTTATGAAAGAGACAGGATTTTTCTGAACATTTGTCATCGTTTAGTGATTCAAAAAATAAGTTCCGGGATTATCGAAAGAAATTAATGGAATAATTTAAAACACACAATACTCGTAGACAAAGTAAAGGAAACCGGATTGCCTTCGTTCAGTGGTACAAAAAAATCAGTACACTAAGTTTCGAGATTTGTAATCTGATCTCTTCTTCAGGTGAATAACTAACCTAACAGATAGTTACAATCAAGGTTATCTTTCTTCAAATGAATAACTAACCTAACAGATAGTTACAATCAAGGTTATCTTTCTTCAAAATCGTTCCATCGTAAAAAACAAACTTCAAACAAACAATTATTTATGGCATAAGTAATATAATTATTAGTGTGGCGTTTGCGTAGTGTTCATGTTTTATTTTATGGCAGTGTAGAATAAAGATCTATTTTAAACCCATTTCTAAAGTCTTTGCGATTGAGAGACGTTCATCCGAATTGACACATTACAGTTTGTTTTTTCCAAAGAAGATCCCTGACGTAGCCAGGTCCCGGCGACCTCTCTCACACGCTACACATCTCACTTCAAACGTCTACCACATTAAAATATACACCTATATTACCTCGTAAATATTTTTATATATTATATTTTTATATTTTATATTTTTTTATCCATATATTAAAGGGAAAGAAAAATATTTGTTGTGTTTATGTGGATTGTTGTAACCAAAAACATAGCTAATAAAATAAACAAATAGCTAATAACCTATTTGGTAAGGGTGTACAAAAACTTAATCATGCGTCGTTCTTTAAGAGACGTACAAGTGTCGTAAAAGAATTTGTTATTGTTATTGTTTTAATAATAAGGAGGTAAAGCGGAGAAAGTTTAAATTTTAAACAGAAAACGTGTGTTTTTCTCCATATTTTTGGTAATGACAATCCAAAAAAATACAAAAAATGTTTTTCTTTCGCTTCAATACATGTGTGGGTACTGCCCAAATAGTAAAAAGAATCTTGTTTGTGTTATACAGGTGTATAATTTAATGTGGTGGACGTTTCAAGTTAAATGTTAACGGGTGAGAGAGGTCGCCAGGACCCGGCTCCGTCAGGGATCTTTTTTAGAAAAACAAACTATACTTAGCGATCTGGCAACATTGTGCTCACTCTTTTACCGTGTCAGGCTGTTTAACACTGTTACAACAAAATAATCAACATTCAACAGGAAAGACAAATCTTTTTAACGGGGAAAACCCAGTCTAAGTAGCGATTTCTGTGGATGATCCGCAAACTTCTGTGCAAATACAAATGCAGACTTGGCGTGGACTCTTGTGTGTTTTACCATATTTACAGTGTGTTCGAATTCTCTGGAGACATTTTAAGATTTGATTCTGCGGATCAAAGTAAATATATAACATCCTCCAAGAACATCGCCTTTACTGGTTTAGAGTTTGTGTGTTTTTGTTTTAAAATCCGCACACGTACATATTTGAGTTGCAGCTTTATAGCTTTGTTTAGTTAATTTGCCTTACTAAGACCTAACTAGTTATTAGACAAATATATCTGGCTCTAAAAGTATAACTGTTTTAACAGTCTTGATTATAAATTGTATGAAATTTGTTACGATATAAACAAGTTGTGAGGTGAATAACAGAGATATTTACTGTACGAAAGTGTTGGTGTTTATTATGATATATTTTTTTAGATGGAACATTTATCAAAATACATCTAGTTTGTTCATGTCCTACTTAAATTCGCATACAGAGTAGTACAACATTGTTGTTCTCAGATATATTTATCTAATTACAACACGTTTCACAAAATTGAAAGGGTTTACATTCCTTTGCTTCCACTGAATTGGACCCCTCTTTTTATTGGGTAATAACTTCGGTATTGGGCGCTTGACGAACACAAGCGTACCTAACGTATTTAACTAAGCTGTAGACTACCTTTACCAGACCAATAATACATAACCTGATAAAGATTTCGAACTGTTGCAGTTGTATTGCAGCATGCATATGTGAGCTTGAAAGGTAAATTTTGGTTTTATGTATTTGTGTTTTGAAACTTGAAAAGTTAAGGTTTTACCCACTGTTAAGAGATGTTCCATGTAAAGGGCTCACTTGTTTTGACGTGTCGTAAAATTTTTGTTTTTAGTTTCGAGTTTGGTAAGCTCGACCAATGTTTCTTTTTTGTTTGTTTTATTAACCTTATTGTTTTTAGTTGAGAACCTAAAGAAGTGAGCAGGTACTGATTCGCAAAACAATAAATGAGCAAGACGACGATTTAAAATGGTCCAATTATTATGTTATCCTCTCTTGTGTAAAAGTGTCATCAGTCTTTATCCTCTCTTGTGTGTTAAGTCCTCATCATCAGTACAATTGTGTCTCTTGTGTAAAAGTGTCATCAGTACAGTTAATTGTGTTATCCTCTCTGTGTAAAAGTGTCATCAGTACAGTTAATTGTGTTATCCTCTCTTGTGTAAAAGTGTCATCAGTACAGTTAATTGTGGTATCCTCTCTTGTGTAAAAGTGTCATCAGTATAGTTAATTGTGTTATCCTCTCTTGTGTAAAAGTGTCATCAGTATAGTTAATTGTGTTATCCTCTCTTGTGTAAAAGTGTCATCAGTATAGTTAATTATGTTATCCTCTCTTGTGTAAAAGTGTCATCAGTATAGTTAATTATGTTATCCTCTCTTGTGTAAAAGTGTCATCAGTATAGTTAATTGTGTTATCCTCTCTTGTGTAAAAGTGTCATCAGTATAGTTAATTATGTTATCCTCTCTTGTGTAAAAGTGTCATCAGTATAGTTAATTGTGTTATCCTCTCTTGTGTAAAAGTGTCATCAGTACAGTTTATTTATGTTATCCTCTCTTGTTTAAAAGTGTCATCAGTATAGTTAATTATGTTATCCTTTCTTGTGTAAAAGTGTCATCAGTATAGTTATAGCTGATATATCAATCGTATTATTAGGATGTAAAACGTTATAAACGCCTAATAAAAATAAAATCAAATAAAAAAAGTTTTGTTTTGTACCTTACTAAATTAAAATCTTAGAGCACTAGTTCGATCTAATTATCAATAATATTTGTTCTTATAGATTTGAAAATAAAAGCTGCTCGAAATAATATACAGTGTGAGTTGAAAGTACGGATACACTCTGTTCAGTTTTTTGTGGATAAAGATGGAGGGGTGGAACATTCTAGCAAATGTAAGTGGACTTTTTTAGTCAATTTGTCCCTATTGGTCATGTGACCCATTAAGTGACACCTCATTTAAAAGGCCTTAAAAAGAAGAAGAAAGTGAAATCTAGAGCCTTTCATCCCAACCCGGTAAAAAATGGCAGCCCATTGAAGTTAATTGACGATCCGCATCCAGAAGGTAAAATAACTTTAATTGACAACAACTTTCCTTACAAACTCAAACCTGTTTTACAGTTATTACCTGCTGCAGGGCAGGCCTTCCTTATCTTATCTTATCAGTTTTCAGGAAGTCCAGTATCGTGTTCGGTTTCTGTTTGTTTATTGAATTAAATTAAGACGTGTTTTGTGGTATTTTTCGTTGAAATGGAGTTTTTAAGTGAACAAGAGCGTATTATGACCCTGATGATGCGAGGCTACGGAGACCGGGTGAGATCTTATGATGAAGTAAGGAATTTACTTAATGACACATCCCAATCGAAACCCCGTATCTAAATAAGGAGTTCAAAAAACAGTCCAACGTTTCCAGGAAACGGGCAATGTTTAAGACCAGTCCAAACCTGGACGACCAGTCGGCTGCAAACGAAGCATTGTCACTTGACGTTTTACAGTCTGTTGTGGAAGATCCTCATGTCTCAACAAGTAATGTTTCTAAAATATTGGGCATATCTCAGACTGATGTTTGTAAAGTGTTACATGACAGTGGTTATAAATCGTACAAAATTCGTTTAGTTCTGAGCTAAGGAGGACGATTTTGATCGTCGTGTAGAGTTTGGTGAAATAATGATGCGGAACATTGATAATAATAAATTAGATTAAACAACATTGCATTCTGTGATCTTTTCTTTTCCAAATCGTTGGATAGGCAGAAGAGGAAGTATCGAGTGGCCACCTAGATCGCCAGATCTATTTCCACTTGACCACTTTGTGTGGGGTTACATTAAAAACAACGTCTATAAAACGAAACCCGAGTGCATTAATGACCTTAGGGACAGAATAGTAGCGGAAATTCAAAACATCCCGCTGCTTCTGAATCCATACAGCGTGTCGTTTTAAATTTATAAAACAGGCTTGGACATTGTCAACCTGTCTTGGGACAGCAGTTTGAACATCTGATATAAAAACACAGGTAGTCAGTTTTAGCAGTTTTATTGCTTAACGTAATTGTAACGTCATTGTCACTTTAAAAAATTTAACTGCCCCCCAATAAGCCTATTTTGGGGAAATGGTTCGCTTTTGTTTCCCAGAGGGATATTCTGAGTTTAATTGTTTAATCTTTGTCCATTGAAGGTTGAGCAGGATCCATCCATGATTTAAAATTAATTTATTTCAATGAGCTGCCATTTTGTACTTGGGTTGAGGTAAAAAGCTCTGGTTTCCACTGTTCTTCTTCTTTTATCAATACCTTTCAAATGATGATTTAGCCCTTCCTCCCCAAAAAAGTCTCATTTTGGGGAAATGGGCAAAGTTACAAAAGTGACTAAAAAGTTCATTTCTATTTCCTAGAAAGATGTTCCGAGTCCCATCCCTCCATCTTTATCCATCAAAAATTAAACTGAGTATATATACTTCTAACTCACACTGTATAAGCTAGGTTCCTACATCTAAGTAAGTACTATGTCATTGAATTTAACTAGTAAGAGGTGACTTTGTCTCATATTTTTTTTGTAAATGAATAAATGTTAGTCGATGGATTTTGAATATTAATAATTAAAATAAATTGTTAAAGTACAATATTGAAATCTGTTTAAATTCAGCTGCGTTTAACAGGGTAAACGAACTCGGTTTGTAGCAAATCTATTCTAATTTGTGGTAATAATGGCCTGTTTCCCCTACCTAGACCACAACACGAGAGCCGAATCTGCTCCTGCGAGGTTGGTATCGTCTGTTTCCTATTGTTAAACATGTACGCTACACGGTGTGTACGACAGTGTACGCGCTCATATACAGCGTTATAACTGACAGTAAACTACGAGTTCCTCATATTCAATGAACTGCTACCCGCGTACGTAAATCATCGCGGAACGTGCCTTAAACTAATACAGAACAGATACAGGTACAGAAATAATGATGTCCACATTTGTTCTGCGTCCAGAACCACGCCACCGTTAGTCCATTATATTTGAGGGATTTTCCGATTACAAATTTGGACACGTTTGATTGTAGCATAATTGTACATTGAGCCTTTGTATTTAAACTCAGAAGTAAAATTTTCGGAAAATTCGTTGTTTTGTCAATTAATGGAAAATTTGAAAACCGTAAGTATTCGCAGTTGTTAGTCTTAAAGGAATTACAGTTTGGTGTGAATACTCACAACACAAAATTATTTTTGTTGTTGTTCTTTTTATTGTTTTGATCTTGGAATGCTAGGTTTTGAGGATAGACGAAATTTTCCCCAAAACGATTGACTCGGCGTGAGTTTATGTATTATCAAACCTAATAGCGTAGTTATGTTTCTCAAATAAATCGGGAGTGCGGATGGCTGAGCGGTCTAAGTCGTTGGACTTTGGGTCGGAGTTAGAGATAGCGCGGGTTCAAATCCTGTCTGTGACCGTTGCACTTTTTATCAGTACCATCGACCTTGTACTGTATCGACACTCCCCCTTATTCTGTTTGATAAGATCCTCGCACAGGCCAGTGGTCCATGAGGACGGACAGAATAAGGCTTAAAAGGGATCGGCCTCTCCTAAAAAAAAGTAACTAACCTTGCATAAATAATGTTTTTTACATTATATTAAACTATTATAAGAGTTGTAGTTGTAAATTTGGTAATTTGGTGGTAGTTGTAAAAATGTTGGTATCATAATGACAACCACACCTGAGAGAAACGTAATATAATCAATTATATAGAAGGGAGCGTTTACATTCATTTCCACGTCATCGCTCCACTTGAGAAAATATATTGTTTGATTTTTACAACAAAATTACGTATTTCGTAAAAGGCTTCATGCAAAATTTAAAATCTATAATTTAATGTGTTCTTTAGATATTCTGCGGGAAACGGATGTACAAAGGAGGCAAACGGGTTAGAAGAATTTTAATAGTACATTGAGTGATTGCAAAATATGTAATTGTTTAAGTATAGCACAATCATTTTTGTTCGGCATATGTTGCAGAAGGTTAGATAACACTGAAGCTCAGCCAATTCCAATGGAGGAACACATACTCCATAAAACTCTGTCTTTTCTGTATAGAAACGTAGTTTCTTGCTTAAAAAAGTCGATACCTGAATTTCTTTTCGAAATATTCCGCTCACAGTTGTGCTTCACTAACACTCAGCCAATTACAATGGAGGAACACGCTCCGTCAAACTATGTGTTTTCTGTATAGAAATGTAGTTTCTTGCTTAACAAATTCGATACCTAAATTTCTTTTCGAAATTATCCGCGCACAGTTGTGCTTCACTAACACTCAGCCAATTACAATGGAGGCACACATACTCCATCAAACTCTGTCTTTTCTGTATAGAAATGTAGTTTCTTGCTTAACAAATTCAATACCTAAAGTTTTTCTCGAAATTATCCGCGCACAGTAGGGCTTCATTAACACTCAGCCAATTCCCAAGGAGGACCACGATCAATAAAACTCTGTCTTTTCTGTATAGAAATGTAGTTTCTTGCTTAACAAATTCGATACCTAAATTTGTCTCGAAATTATCCGCGCACAGTAGGGCTTCATTAACGCTCAGCCAATTACAATGGAGGAACACGCCCCATCAAACTCTGTCTTTTCTGTATAGAAATGTAGTTTCTTGCTTAACAAATTCGATACCTAAATTTGTCTCGAAATTATCCGCGCACAGTAGGGCTTCATTAACGCTCAGGGGGCCAATTACAATGGAGGAACACGCTCCATCAAACTCTGTCTTTTCTGTATAGAAATGTAGTTTCTTGCTTAACAAATTCTATACCTAAATTTTTCTCGAAATTATCCGCGCACAATAGGGCTTCATTAACGCTCAGCCAATTCCCAAGGAAGGACCACAATCAATAAAAACTCTGTCTTTTCTGTATAGAAATGTAGTTTCTTGCTTAACAAATTCAATACCTAAAGTTTTCTCGAAATTTATCCGCGCACAGTAGGGCTTCATTAACGCTCAGCCAATTACAATGGAGGAACACGCTCCATCAAAACTCTGTCTTTTCTGTATAGAAATGTAGTTTCTTGCTTAACAAATTCTATACCCTAAATTTTTCTCGAAATTATCCGCGCACAGTAGGGCTTCATTAAACGCTCAGCCAATTCCCAAGGAGGACCACAATCAATAAAACTCTGTCTTTTCTGTATAGAAATGTAGTTTCTTGCTTAACAAATTCTATACCTAAATTTTTCTCGAAATTATCCGCGCACAATAGGGCTTCATTAACGCTCAGCCAATTCCCAAGGAGGACCACAATCAATAAAACTCTGTCTTTTCTGTATAGAAATGTAGTTTCTTGCTTAACAAATTCTATACCTAAAGTTTTTCTCGAAATTATCCGCGCACAATAGGGCTTCACTAACGTTCAGCCAATTCCCAAGGAGGACCACAATCAATAAAACTCTGTCTTTTCTGTATAGAAATGTAGTTTCTTGCTTAACAAATTCTATACCTAAATTTTTCTCGAAATTATCCGCGCACAGTAGGGCTTCATTAACGCTCAGCCAATTCCAAGGAGGACCACAATCAATAAAACTCTGTCTTTTCTGTATAGAAAATGTAGTTTCTTGCTTAACAAATTCTATACCTAAAGTCTTTCTCGAAATTATCCGCGCACAATAGGGCTTCACTAACGTTCAGCCAATTCCCAAGGAGGACCACAATCAATAAAAACTCTGTCTTTTCTGTATAGAAATGTAGTTTCTTGCTTAACAAATTCAATACCTAAAGTTTTTCTCGAAATTATCCGCGCACAATAGGGCTTCACTAACGTTCAGCCAATTCCCAAGGAGGACCACAATCAATAAAACTCTGTCCTTTTCTGTATAGAAATGTAGTTTTCTTGCTTAACAAATTCAATACCTAAAGTTTTCTCGAAATTATCCGCGCACAATAGGGCTTCACTAACGTTCAGCCAATTCCCAAGGAGGACCACAATCAATAAAACTCTGTCTTTTCTGTATAGAAATGTAGTTTCTTGCTTAACAAATTCAATACCTAAAGTTTTCTCGAAATTATCCGCGCACAATAGGGCTTCACTAACGTTCAGCCAATTCCCAAGGAGGACCACAATCAATAAAACTCTGTCTTTTCTGTATAGAAATGTAGTTTCTTGCTTAACAAATTCAATACCTAAATGTTTTCTCGAAATTATCCGCGCACAATAGGGCTTCACTAACGTTCAGCCAATTCCCAAGAAGACCACAATCAATAAAACTCCTGTCTTTTCTGTATAGAAATGTAGTTTCTTGCTTAACAAATTCAATACCTAAATTTTTCTCGAAATTATCCGCGCACAATAGGGCTTCACTAACGTTCAGCCAATTCCCAAGGAGGACCACAATCAATAAAACTCTGTCTTTTCTGTATAGAAATGTAGTTTTTCTTGCTTAACAAATTCAATACCTAAAGTTTTTTCTCGAAATTATCCGCGCACAGTAGGGCTTCAATTAACGCTCAGCCAATTCCCAAGGAGGAACCACGATCATCAAAACTCTGTCCTTTCTGTATAGAAATGTAGTTTCTTGCTTAACAAATTCAATGCCTAAATTTTTCTCGAAATTATCCGCGCACAGTAGGGCTTCACTAACGCTCAGCCCAATTCCAATGGAGGAACACGCTCCATCAAACTCTGTCTTTTCTGTATAGAAATGTAGTTTCTTGCTTAACAAATTCAATACCTAAAGTTTTCTCGAAATTATCCGCGCACAGTAGGGCTTCATTAACGCTCAGCCAATTCCCAAGGAGGACACACGCTCAATAAAACTCTGTCTTTTCTGTATAGAAATGTAGTTTCTTGCTTAACAAATTCGATACCTAAATTTGTCTCGAAATTATCCGCGCACAGTAGGGCTTCATTAACGCTTAGCCAATTACAATGGAGGAACACGCTCCATCAAAACTCTGTCTTTTCTGTATAGAAATGTTAGTTTCTTGCTTAACAAATTCAATACCTAAAGTTTTTCTCGAAATTATCCGCGCACAGTAGGGCTTCATTAACGCTCAGCCAATTCCCAAGGAGGACCACGATCAATAAAACTCTGTCTTTTCTGTATAGAAATGTAGTTTCTTGCTTAACAAATTCGATACCTAAATTTGTCTCGAAATTATCCGCGCACAGTAGGGCTTCATAACGCTCAGCCAATTCCCAAGGAGGACCACGATCAATAAAACTCTGTCTTTTCTGTATAGAAATGTAGTTTCTTGCTTAACAAATTCGATACCTAAATTTGTCTCGAAATTATCCGTGCACAGTAGGGCTTCACTAACGCTCAGCCAATTCCAATAGAGGAACACGCTCCATCAAACTCTGTCTTTTCTGTATAGAAATGTAGTTTTCTTGCTTAACAAATTCAATACCTAAATTTTTCTCGAAATATTCCGCGCACAGTTGTGCTTCACTAACGCTCAGCCAATTCCAATAGAGGAACACGCTCCATCGAAACTCTGTCTTTTCTGTATAGAAATGTAGTTTCTTGCTTAACAAATTCAATACCTAAATTTTTTCTCGAAACGAAATTCCGCGCACAGTTGTGCTTTCACTAACACACTCAGCCAATTACAATGGAGGAACACGCTCCGTCAAACTCTGTCTTTTCTGTATAGAAATGTAGTTTCTTGCTTAACAAATTCAATACCTAAATTTTTCTCGAAATTATTCCGCGCACAGTTGTGCTTCACTAACGCTCAGCCAATTCCAATGGAGGAACACGCTCCATCAAACTCTGTCTTTTCTGTATAGAAATGTAGTTTCTTGCTTAACAAATTCAATACCTAAATTTTTCTTTTCGAAATTATCCGCGCACAGTAGGGCTTCACTAACGCTCAGCCAATTCCAATAGAGGAACACGCTCCATCAAACTCTGTCTTTTCTGTATAGAAATGTAGTTTCTTGCTTAACAAATTCAATACCTAAATTTTTCTCGAAATTATCCGTGCACAGTAGGGCTTCACTAACGCTCAGCCAATTCCAATAGAGGAACACGCTCCATCAAACTCTGTCTTTTCTGTATAGAAATGTAGTTTCTTGCTTAACAAATTCAATACCTAAATTTTTCTCGAAATATTCCGCGCACAGTTGTGCTTCACTAACGCTCAGCCAATTCCAATAGAGGAACACGCTCCATCAAACTCTGTCTTTTCTGTATAGAAATGTAGTTTCTTGCTTAACAAATTCAATACCTAAATTTTTCTCGAAATATTCCGCGCACAGTTGTGCTTCACTAACGCTCAGCCAATTCCCAATAGAGGACCACGCTCCATCAAAACTCTGTCTTTTCTGTATAGAAACGTAGTTTCTTGCTTAACAAATTCGATACCTAAATTTTTCTCGAAATTATCCGCGCACAGTTGTGCTTCACTAACGCTCAGCCAATTCCAATGGAGGAACACGCTCCATCAAACTCTGTCTTTTCTGTATAGAAACGTAGTTTCTTGCTTAACAAATTCGATACCTAAATTTTTCTCGAAATTATCCGCGCACAGTTGTGCTTCACTAACGCTCAGCCAATTCCAATGGAGGAACACGCTCCATCAAACTCTGTCTTTTCTGTATAGAAACGTAGTTTCTTGCTTAACAAATTCGACACCTAAATTTCTTTTCGAAATTATTCCGCGCACAGTTGTGCTTCACTAACGCTCAGCCAATTACAATGTAAGAACACGCTCCAGTAAACTCTGTCTTTTCTGTATAGAAACGTAGTTTCTTGCTTAACAAACTCTACAGCTCAATTTGTTCTCGAAATATCCGGCGCACAGTTGTGCTTCACTAACGCTCAGCCAAATCCTATGGGGGGGGGGGGGCAAGCACTATTATCGAACTCCGTGTTGTCTTTATACAAATTAATTTGCATGCAACATTTCTTTATGCATAGGTCAAATAGCGGAATATGTGCAAAGATTATTTGTTAAGATCAGGTTCGCGTGGGCAAACTAAGTACATCAGGTAGAATTACGTATAAATATTTCAGCATGGTATGCACGTTCCATTTACTTTAAAATTTAAGTGTGCCGAAGGTTATTTCAGAATATTACATTCATACCGTTACTTAAATTACCAATTCAAATTACACTAAGAAGGTGTACTGGAGAGAAGTCAGATGTGAGTTCGGAATGGGGAGTAAGTTGAAGTGGTGTGGAGAAAGAGAGTCAAGGAGACCCTCGCTAACGTCTTCCCTCCCCTCATTCATTCCTCTCAGAACGGACCTCTAGGCCGCTTTGACTTTGTCCGCATTTCACATTTCGCTTGGCGATCAAAGCGCTACACTCGCAATAAATGGAAAAGTAAGTCTGTAAAACGTATACTCCGCAGAACTTTTTGCCGAATAAGTCTCAAATTAGTGACATTCAAAACTCTCGTGTCCCTAAGTGTTCACTTGAAGATTCAGGTTTGTGTGCAAAAAGTTAATTTTTTCATGCACCGCTATTACGATGGGCTGATTACACGGGTGTGGCATTACTTAATCTTTGACCTTAAACTCCATGCGTACTTTCATTTCTAAATGTTCATTCCACTAAGACTTGGGTTTTTTTAAATTAAAAAAAGACTATGATATTTCTCTTGAAGTGTCTTAGCACACATTTAAATTGTTCATCCTTCTAGGGGCATAAAAGTGAGTTTGTTTAGCGATTTGTATTGCACAATTTCGTTGTATCTGATAAATCCGTATTAAATATGATTAAATTCGCAAATTGCAATATCTTTCCTATTTTCGTTCAATGTACTTAATATTTCGGAAATAGTTTGTTTTGCATTAGCGCAATACATCCCAAAATAACGGACCTAAGTGATGCTAATTCGTGAAAAACTCAAACTGCCAAGTTAACTTTTGCATGAAAATAGAGTTAATCCGTATGGGTTTTGAAATAAAAGTGTAAAAATTACATACTGCAAGGATTATCTGATGTTTGGACACTAATTCGGCATTACGTCTGATAAAGACAGTTTCGTTCACAAAATGTCAGACTAGAGAATGGTGTTGTGTAAAATTGTTTGTGCCGGGCAATCTGCTGTTCTCGACACGATAAACAATAATTAAGTCATTACACGCTAGACGGGCCTGGCAGTATCGATCCAGTCGCCCTTGGAAACCTCATGCTTTTGCTTGAGGAGCAATACGGCACTTCAGCCTTCAGCAATACTTGGTCGCCATGAAAGGGTCGGATGGCTAAGTCTACCCTTGGAAACCTCATGCTTGTTGCTTGAGGAGCAATACGGCACTTTAGCCTTCAGCAATACTTGGTCGCCATGAGAGGATCGGATAGCCAAGTCTGCCCTTGGGAAACCTCATGCTGTTGCTTGAGGAACAATACCGCACTTCAGCCTTCAGCAATATTTGGTCGCCATGAGAGGATCGGATGGCCAAGTCTGTTCTTGGAAACCTCATGATTGTTGCTTGAGGAACAACATGGCATTTCAGCCTTCAGCAATACTTGGTCACCATGAGAGGGTCGGATAGCCAAGTCTGCCCTTGGGAACCTCATGCTGTTGCTTGAGGTGCAATACGGCATTTCAGCCTTCAGCAATACTTGGTCGCCATGAGAAGATCGGATGGCCAAGTCTGTTCTTGGAAACCTCATGATTGTTGCTTGAGGAACAACATGGCACTTTAGCCTCCAGTAGTATTTTGTCAGCCGGATACAATTTTTACTGGTGCACATTCGGTTAGCACATTGTAAGCCGCGGGTGCAGCCATCGCCGGTATTTGGAACAGAACTACACGGACTGTAAGTCACCTCTTACAGTTGAATGGTATCTCTCAGTTTGTAACAAGACAGCTTAATCCGTCTCCGTGTCCAACTTTTGAATGATAGAAAGTTTTTCAGATCATTTTAGGAGTAATATAACATGCCTAGGTATTGATCTGAAGGGGAATTTTAGATTACCCTCTGTACAAATTGGGAATTGTGGAGAACTAAAAAACTTTAAGTAGACCAATGAAAAGATGATACTTCAAATCAATACATTTTAGAGAACAAACCAACTACACCGGTAAAACTAGTTGTGGATAAGAAATTCCCATTTTCTTCCCAGTAGACCTCCGCTTTTGTGTTGGAAAACATTTCAGTTAAGGTAAAGGTTTTTTGTGTATAATAATGTGTACGTGGTGTGATATTCGCAAACTGTATAATTATTTCTATGCAAATACAGTCTTCATAAGTACGAACATGAATAAAACGTATTTCTCGATAAGACGATTTTTTCAAATCCCTTTGAAACTTTCGTAACACTCATTGTTAAAAACACCTCTAAATACAACATAGTAATTGGATAAAAACACGAATATTTTACGCTCTCGACCTCTATAGTACATAGTTTCCAAAACAAACAGTGACTCAAACGCGTGTCTCGACATGAAATCACAGCTGATGCCCTCCACCCATCCCTCTTCAGGACTGGAGCAAAGATAGCGAAGTAGTGGGAGCTAAGAAAGAGTTTAAAGAATTGGTTGACTTCAGTGATGATGTAGCAGTATGTGGAGATCTAACGGATGAAGATATAATGGTTTCTGCTCAACCCTCAAATCCTCAAGAAGATGAAGCAGCTGAAGATGATGAAGAATGCTAAGAAGGGCGGAGATGATCGACCTGAACTGTCAACGAAAGATTCAAAAGAAGCTATTGATGTACTTAAGTGTTTTTTTTCCGTGAAGAAAAATTGTTCAAGTGATCGTGTAGTGAAAAATTTAATAATAATAATAATAATAATAATAATAAACTTTATTGTGAACAGACAATGCACACATTGTATCACAATCGTCCTACCTAACCTAATCATTCACACTGACAATACACCATTCAGACATACATTGTGTCACTCACGCCTCTTTCACACGATTTACCAGGCCCGGCAAATTTATTTGTTTTTATGGTCTTTGAGAATTTTAGGTTTTAATCATCCCAGCGACCCATCATAAAACTCACCAACTGAGTAAAATGCCCTCGAAATTAAAAGAGTTTTCAACTGAGTTTTGAAATGTTTTCCATTTTGTAGTTTGATTGTGTTCAGGGAGACTATTGATCAATTCTGACACCAACCTGGATGGTAAATTTCTGAACGCATTTGTCCTGTGCTGTTGGACGCGCAAGTTGTCCCTGCCTCTCGTCCCGTGTTGGTGAACATCCCGTCCCCTAACCAAAGCACACCTTGACACGGAGTAGAGGATCACCTCGAGAATGTAGAGACAGGGCAAAGTCAGAAATCCAGCTCCCTAAACGCGCTTCTACACGACTCTCTATTGTTTTAAATTCAAAATTACTCTTACGGCTTTTTTTTGGAGCCTGAAGACTCGCTCCAGCTTGTGCTGTGCACAACTGCCCCAAAGTCTGATTCCCATATCCCAAGTGGGGATAAATTAAACCATAATAGGGCCGTTTTTTAATACCGTAATAAGGGCAGTGCTTTGCCAAATTGCGAAGGGCAAAGATGCCCGATGCAACCTTGGCACAGACATGATCCACGTGAACGTCCCAGGTTAGTCCTCGATCTAGGAACATTCCTAGGAATTTTGTGGATTTCCGTTTCATCGAGCGGGAGATCATCCACAAATACTGAAGGCCTTGTTTCAGATTCTCGTTTGCTTAGCGAAAATGTCATGAAATTTGATTTTGATTCATTTGTTTTCAGGTTTATTTCAGAAAAAAAAATTGAATACAGGAATTCAACTCAGAAAAAGTAATTATTTCCAAGTTTTGAAGTGTTTTGGCTTTAACACAGAGAGTCGTGTCGTCAGCATACTGGAACCACCTTTCCATTCTGGATCGATGGGTTCAGATCGTTTACGTAAAGCAGAAAAAGAACTGGCCCAAGGATAGATCCCTGCGGGACTCCATGGGTGATTCTTTGCTTTTGAGGATAAGGCACCCGAGATCTGCACACACTGCTCTCTGTCACTAAGATATGATCCAAGCCATTTTAGAGGCAGACCTCGTACACCACTCCTTTTCCAACTTGTGCAAATGTATTTCATGATGCACACAGTCAAATGCTTTGGAGAGGTCGAGAAACACGCTGAGCACGTGTTCACGCCTCTCCAGTCCATCGACAACATGTTCTATGAGGTTAGTTACAGCGTCTACTGTACTCCTTTTTTCTCTGAATCCGAATTGGGTCGGGCTGAGAATATCAAAACCTTCGAGGAAACTGCTGAGCTGTTCCAGGAAAAGTTTCTCTCAAAAATTTTGCTCAGCACACCGGCAGAATAGAAATTGGACGGTAGTTGTTGTTGTTTGTAAGGGATCATCTTTTTTGAAAATCGGAATGACTTTTGCAGTTTTTAATTTTGATGGAAAGATTCCGGTTTGAAATGAACGGTTGATTAATTTTGTTAGTGGTGTTTAGTAAATGCCTGAAGCATTGCTTTAACATCCACATTGAAACTCCGTTGATGTCGCAGGATCTTTTGGAATTCAGTCTCTGAATGACACGAACCACCTCCACCTCCGTCACAGGGGTCAAAGCGAAGGATGACATTGGTCCCTGCAGGTTGTGAGGCACGAGGACGATGAACTGATAAAAACTGGATCAACGACGGCCACGTTTGAGAAAAAAAGTGTTAAATTTGTTTGCTATTTCGAAAGGATTTTTAAGAATTGTTTGATCAATTTTTATTGAGATAGTTTTTAGAGCTATTTGGTTTTATTAGATTTAGAGTAACCATTTATGATTTCCCAAGCTGTTTTAGATATGTTATCAGAGTTTTTGCAAACATTTATTAATTTTCATAGGATTTGGCAGCTCGGATGACTCGTCTGTAAATTTTCTTGTAATTTTGATAAAAAGTTTTAAAATTCTCATTTTCAGATGTTATAAAAATTGAGTGAAAAAAAATTAAGTTTATCCCTTGAGACAAGAATGCCTTTTGTGATCCAGGTTTTTTTGTAATTTTTCCCTATTGTTTTGATTTTTTTCAATGGACAAAACATATCCAAATGAAAATTTAAACATTTATCGAATGCCGTAAACATTGCATCCGGACAGTCAAAATTATTTAAAAAATTCCAGGATTCTTTTGGAGACTTTTATTTAAAAGTTTGACATTTTGGGGTCGGACGTCTCTCTTAATGCTGAAGGTGTTTTTTTTCGTTTACGAGGGAAACATCCAGAGACCACAACCTCCTGCGCGAAGTGATCCGAGATCGCAACGTTCAAAACAGAGACCGAGATGTTTGGGAGATTTGTGACCATGTGTCGATGGCTGTTCTCGAGTGAGCAGTCAACCCTCGTTGGCGAGTCTATGGACCAATTTAGATTGAATGATTTCAGAACATCGCGTAAATCGCTGGGTTTGGGGATTTGTGTTATCTATTACATTAATATTAAAAATCACCGATCACAATAAATTTTTTTGAGATTACGGAATTTAGAAGAGAATCGAATTTTTCAAAAAAGGAGTTTATACAGCCTCTTGGTGATCTGTATAACCCTACTATTATGATTTCCCCTTCTGTTTTTGTATTAATTTTTAAAACCTTCGGCTTCAAAGTCGAGATCATTACTTTCAGGTGTTTTGAAACAACAGAATTTTATTGGGATTTTACAAAAATAGCAACACCTCCCCATTTGAAACGTTTTCTTTGATAAGAACATGCCAATGTGAAATTTTCAATTGTGAAGAACTGGATTGTATTCTCTGAGAACCCGTGTTCAGAGATGACAAGAATGTCCGGCTTCAAACTCGTTACACATAAGTGTTAACTCGTCCCTTTTATTTGTGGCAGACTGAGTATTCAAATGAACAATTTTGAATTTTGATGAAAAATTTTGAATTTGATCTTTTGGAAATTTTTTAGAATTTTGCAAGTAAAATGGTTTTTTGTTCAATGAAGCCGGGCCTGATAACCCTAATCTATTTTTGCACTGTTCATTACTAGGCAGTTTTTTGAAACAGTTCTTCATCGAAGCGTTCAGGATGTCGGTAGTTTAATGGCTGCGATGTCCCGATGACAGCCTCGGGCATAGGTGCAGTAGGGCAAGGTGACGGGGGTCCGGTGTTGGAGAGGGTGTGGAACGGATCGGCGCAGTTACTGCAGTGACGCGACGACGGGGCCGAGGCATCATACCGGCGATCCTCTGAAGTATGAGGTCGGCCAGCAGTTGTTTTGCCACTTGCTCGGCAGATGGAGGCCGTGTGGGGTGAAGTGGCTGCGATCCATGTTGCTGATATCCAGCATTTCCGCGCCCTCGTAACGGATACACAGCTCGGCAATGTAATTATTGACGAGAGCCGTGGTCTGGTGAACTGGGCTGTCAGAGTGCAGGTCGTGCCTCGTAGGTAGCGACAACACCAGGAGCGCGGAGGACGAACAACAGTCTTTCACAATTTTCTCCAGTTTGCTGAAGATTGATGTCCTGCTTCCCAGCAGCCACGTCATTTGTCCCGGCCAGCAGTACACAACAGTGGTCTGGAGGATGGACGAGGGCCGGGTTACACTCAAGAGACCCGCGCCAGGCTTGCAGATCCCGCCGATGTTGGTTCCTCTTGAACTTTTGCACATTAGAGAGGCAAGATGGCGTGAATGACTGTCCCCTATCACAGTCACATTCTTAAATGGCAATTTAACTATAGGTGTTGTTTCAGGATTACCGGTTTTTATTTGATTTCCTGTCCCGGTCTCAGGTTTTGCGGAATTGTAAGTTTTTTTACCGTGTTTTTTTTGGGCTTTCTTTTCTTTTTCTTACTTGTTTTCTTGGTGACTACTGTAAAGGCGACTCCCTCTTCAGCCGGTGCAGCTGTGGACTCTGACTTTCTTCTGCAGAGAAATCTTATCGTTTGATATTTTAAAGTTTGAGGAGTTAATTTTTGCTTTCAGTTCTCTATTTTCTGCTTCAAACAGTCTTAATGTACTTATCATCTTCTTGGTCCTCTTCTTCATATATTTTACATTTTCTACATGGCAACTCAACCCTTAATGATAAGATTTGTTTTCTCAATTCTTCATTTTTTATCCCTTTCCAGTTTTAAACAAAATTTTCTAGGGATTGAGAGGATTGCTCAGCTGGAATGGTTTGATGCACAGCAGAGACTCCCGCGGTCTCTGTACCTGGTGAATTTCTTGAATGATATTCCACAAAGTATCGTCGAATTACATCCCACTTAGGTTAACAATAATAAATGGATTACTTGTACCAGTGATTTAATTAATACATTCTGTATTTTTTTTAATTGTTACAGTATTTTTCTGACCTTCTTCTCCAAAATCCGCAGCGTCCTAAGAACGTGTCATCAGACATCTCACAAAGTCTGTGTGATGTTTCCAAACAACGTTACAACTTGTCTCCCGGCAGAGACGTCGCGCTAAGAACAATTACGCTTTACTTCAGAAACAATGTCTTAACAGCTTCCTAGAGGTCAATATTGATCAACATTATTTCAAGTTCTCATCACCGCAAACTTCCAGATCCCTTGTATCAGACCGGAAGCTTGCGGCCTCCGCCACGGATCAAACACATCGGATACCAATTTTTTATAGACCAGTTATATAAGTACAGTTGCCCTGTGTATAAAGTACAATAAAGTACTCATCCCGCATTCTAAAATGCTAATTTAAACGTTACATTAAGTTCTCTGTCATCTCAGCACATCCGATATTCTCTTGCTGACAGCATGTGAATTTCAAACATTTTCCTTTGGCCTCTTCCCATTTAAATGGGACTTATCTTTTCTGTGTTATTCAATAAATATGGATATGGATTATTTTTTAAATGTTTAACTAAAACATTGTACGTCTCATTCAATGTAGACGGTAATACGAAAAGGTCAAAATCAAAGAAAAACTTATTTAGCCAGGCGATCACCAGGAAGCTTATACATGACTGTATTATTAAAATCTTCTGCAAAAAATACAAATTATATGAAGTGTGTTTAAATAAAACAAAATTTAATCATAATATAAACGAAATAGTTCAATTTAAATCTCAAATAACGACCAAAAGTGAATCTTTATGTCTACACTAGGATTAAAAATTGGTAAAGGAAAGATGACTTATTTTACCAGGCGACGCTAGCAAGGGCTAAGAAGCCCTCTCTAACACACCATGCCGTTGGTCATTGGGGACCAATGGCTTTAAA
Source organism: Homalodisca vitripennis (assembly GCF_021130785.1). NCBI lineage: Eukaryota > Metazoa > Arthropoda > Insecta > Hemiptera > Cicadellidae > Homalodisca > Homalodisca vitripennis. The sequence continues at coordinate 16,702,698 of NC_060209.1, read as the reverse complement.
GGGACTTCCGAACCACCACCAATGGCTGGGCAGGCGGGCTGATTGCAAGGATAGGATCGCTCAGCGGTCACCCATCCAAGCAGCAGCCACGCTCGACGTTGCTTGATTTGGTTATCTCGCGATAACCGCTGTACCCGCCACATTGCGCCATTGGCCAAAAGGTGGAGTTTATCGAACAATATTGTAATGTATTCGCCTCAAGGAATAGAGATCAAAGTTGATTTTTACGAACTTAACTTGTGAATCACTATTTTTCTTAAGTAAAGTTTATGTCTTGTGCCTGAAATTTTAACAGTTAACTACTTTGCAATCCTGTATGTGTTTTATTACGAAGCAGGATAAATCTTTATTGTAAAGAAATTGAGAGAATACCGAATCCAAGAAACACACATTAAGTATTATTCACTCTTATTTAAGTTTTTGCAAATTTGACTGAAATTATCGAATTTATATTTCTTACTATTCATAAACTGTAACCATTAATACGCTATAAACAGACTAGGATCATTATTGATAATCTCCAGATACACTTTAATAGTTATTAAGACTTGAACGAAATACTTTACGTTAAGTCGAGCACAAATAACAAGGATTTCCCCTGAAGCTCCTATTGGAAAAGATCAAGTTATTAATAAGTTTCAGAAATGTAGGTAATGATTGACCTTCGTTATTAATTTCAAATAACAATTTTTTAACTGACAAATAGCGATAAAATATTTTTACTTGCCTTATCGCCCCCTAAGCTACAGACAATAGGATGTATCGCCTCATGACTGGCGCTATTTTATAGATGTTTAATACGATAAGAACACAACTCACTTAGGCGTATGGGTAACAGTTCTATTTAACATACCAGCCGCATATTTATAGTATTTAATAAGACAAGAATACCCATCTCATTAAGACATGTAACGATGTGTATCACGATTGAAGCTACCTGAAACTGTTTAATAAAACGAAAACACACATCTCATTAAGACTTAAGAGTATTTAACGAGTCTGGTCCTTTGTAAAAATTATTAATAATACGGAAACACACATCTCATTAAGACGTACAAGGGTATTTAACAAGCCTAACCCATTGTGAGAATGTTTAATAATTAAAACACACATCTCATTAAGACATGTAACGATGTGTAACACGATTGAAGCTACCTGAAACTGTTTAAAACAACGAAAACACACATCTCATTAAGACTTAAAAGGGTATTTAACGAGCCTAACCCATTGTGAGAATGTTTAATAATTAAAAAACACACGTCTCATTAAGACATGTAACGATGTGTAACACGATTGAAGCTACCTGAAACTGTTTAATAAAACGAAAACACACATCTCATTAAGACTTAAAAGAGTATTTAACGAGTCTAACACTTTGTAAAAATTATTAATAATACAAAAACACACATCTCATTAAGACGTACAAGGGTATTTAACGAGCCTAACCCATTGTGAGAATGTTTAATAATTAAAAAACACACGTCTCATTAAGACATGTAACGATGTGTAACACGATTGAAGCTACCTGAAACTGTTTAATAAAACGAAAACACACATCTCATTAAGACTTACAAGAGTATTTAACGAGTCTGGTCCTTTGTAAAAATTATTAATAATACGGAAACACACATCTCATTAAGACGTACAAGGGTATTTAACGAGCCTAACCCATTGTGAGAATGTTTAATAATTAAAAAACACACGTCTCATTAAGACATGTAACGATGTGTAACACGATTGAAGCTACCTGAAACTGTTTAATAAAACGAAAACACACATCTCATTAAGACTTACAAGGGTATTTAACGAGCCTAACCCATTGTGAGAATGTTTAATAATTAAAAAAACACACGTCTCATTAAGACATCTAACGATGTGTAACACGATTGAACCCACCTGAAACTGTTTAATAATTAACGAAAACACACATCTCATTAAGACTTACAAGGGTATTTAACGAGCCTAACCCATTGTAAAAATGTTTAATAATACAAAAACACACATCTCATTAAGACTTACAAGGGTATTTAACGAGCCTAACCCATTGTGAGAATGTTTAATAATTAAAAAACACACGTCTCATTAAGACATGTAACGATGTGTAACACGATTGAAGCTACCTGAAACTGTTTAATAAAACGAAAACACACATCTCATTAAGACTTACAAGGGTATTTAACGAGCCTAACCCATTGTGAGAATGTTTAATAATTAAAAAACACACGTCTCATTAAGACATCTAACGATGTGTAACACGATTGAAGCTACCTGAAACTGTTTAATAAAACGAAAACACACACATCTCATTAAGACTTACAAGGGTATTTAACGAGCCTAACCCATTGTGAGAATGTTTAATAATTAAAAAAACACACGTCTCATTAAGACATCTAACGATGTGTAACACGATTGAAGCTACCTGAAACTGTTTAATAAAACGAAAACACACATCTCATTAAGACTTACAAGGGTATTTAACGAGCCTAACCCATTGTGAGAATGTTTAATAATTAAAAAACACACGTCTCATTAAGACATGTAACGATGTGTAACACGATTGAAGCTACCTGAAACTGTTTAATACAACGAAAACACACATCTCATTAAGACTTAAAACGGTATTTAACGAGCCTAACCCATTGTGAGAATGTTTAATAATTAAAAAACACACGTCTCATTAAGACATCTAACGATGTGTATTACACGATTGAAGCCACCTGAAACTGTTTAATACAACGAAAACACACATCTCATTAAGACTTAAAAAGGGTATTTAACGAGCCTAACCCATTGTGAGAATGTTTAATAATTAAAAAACACACGTCTCATTAAGACATCTAACGATGTGTAACACGATTGAAGCCACCTGAAACTGTTTAATACAACGAAAACACACATCTCATTAAGACGTACAAGGGTATTTAACGAGCCTAACCCATTGTGAGAATGTTTAATAATTAAAAAACACACGTCTCATTAAGACATGTAACGATGTGTAACACGATTGAAGCTACCTGAAACTGTTTAATACAACGAAAACACACATCTCATTAAGACTTACAAGAGTATTTAACGAGTCTGGTCCTTTGTAAAAATTATTAATAATGCGGAAACACACATCTCATTAAGACGTACAAGGGTATTTAATATGAGCCTAACCCATTGTGAGAATGTTTAATAATTAAAAAAAACACGTCTCATTAAGACATGTAACGATGTGTATCACGATTGAAGCTACCTAAAACTGTTCAATAAAACGAAAACACACATCTCATTAAGACATACAAGTGTATGCTACGTGATTGATCCTTCATTATTAATAATACGAGAACGCTTATCTCATTAAGACAAAAATAGTATGTAACGTTATTAATGCTTTTTGAATTAGTTAATAACTTTTAAATATTAGGTGTACGAAAATATGTAAAAAGCAGAAGCAGCTTTGTGTTGATACGGTTCGACTCTTCATGATTACGTAGCGATCGCCAGAGTACGTTGTGTACGTAGTTATTACAGAGTAAATACCTCGCTATGAGCTGGCACTTGGGCGGTGTTTGCGATCTTGAGAGCAGTTCATCCGATTACATCGGAACAAACTTTGAATCGCATGATTTATAATATTATATTTTATGCAGATACTCTATATGTAAAATTGATATTCTCTTTTATTGCGTCAAAAAGTAATAATAACTTAAATACTAAGTAATCCTAATCATTTATAAATATGCGATTAAAAGAGAAGTTCGAAGGCTTTCCTTTAATTATTACTTCTTAATTTTTAAATTAGTACACATTACAACTTAAACAGTTTCTCAACACGGGAATCAAGGTTAGATTAAAAAAATAAAAGATTTGTATGTTGATTTGTTTATACTCATTTTGAAATTCGCATGGACTTATTAGAGAATGCTCAGTTTATTCAGTTTTTATCTATAATGAATGTAAGTATCGTTAAATAAACACAACACAAATTATATCACTATGTTTTTGCAACTGAACAACAGTGTGTTTACTATACAAAAGGTACAAGTTACGCTACACCAGGTGTGTGTTGTAACAGGTCTTACTTAGACTGCATGCAAAACTTCAAATCTAGCTTATTTCATCCTGCGGACAGATAGATAGAAGGCAATCATGAAAAAAGTTTACACAAAACTTACGCATCATATAATTCATCCTTGTTGGATTTAATTTTCGTGAACAATTATATATGAACTATTTCTCGACATATCTTAGCACAAGATGAATTCGGATTTTTGCTCATTAAATTTGGTTTCTAACCAGTGTTTAAATAATAAAATTCTACGCACCAAATCACTATAACATGATATTGTATGTATCGGGATAGTTAGGCTACATGTTTGAATCTATTATGGATGTATTGTGTTTGTTTATATATTTATTTGCTAGCTGTTACCCGCGGCTTCGCACGCAATCTTAGAATCAAAGTCCTTATATTACTTAGTAAAAGCAATTATAATGTAATATGATGGGAGTCGTATAAAAATTTTAAAACGTAAGTAGGCATACATCAAATAGATATTATTTAAGTTCGTGGTAAATAGTATCAGAGTTTAACTTAATTATTATATCATGTTTGGCACGTGTAGGAGCATTTCTGGTTCTAATTAATTATATACATAACGTCACAGCTGAATCTGCCTTGTCATCCCGATCAAGAAAACACAAATCTCAGATCACACAGGTCTCGGAAACTTACTTCGGTCAAAAAGCGCATATTTCCAGTCTTTGTCATATATTTCAGGACTAAGATATTTCCAGTACTATAGTAGAGTTTGCCTTGTTGTTCTGACGAAGAAGAAATATATATATATATATTATATATATATATATATATATATATATATATGTATATATAATATATTATATATATATATATATATATATATATATATATAATATATTTCTTCTTATATATATATACTTACGTAGGACCGAGATGCCTACTTCGGTTAAATAGTGCCTACTTAAGACCATTTAAATTCACTTACCTACTATGTCACAGTTTAGCTTGCCATATTGCCTCGATCAAATTGTATACACGTTTTTTTTATATAGTTACAAATTTTATATAGTTCTCGGAAATCTACTTTGCTCAAAATCGTGTTGACATAGTTGAGTTTGCTAGGACTGAAAAGCCTATTACGACCTAGGGGGAAGTCCTACCTACTTATTATGTACTTCCGGTATAAGGGGGAAATCCTTATTAAGGTTATGCAACATTCCAAAATAATCGTTATTAAAGTTTTGCGTTACACTTGTTTTTTGGACTTTGGCCAGGGAAAGAATGAATCGTTAAGGTATGTTAGTATTCATTTCTCTTTTTTTTCGTAAGCCCTTGTCACAATGTAATATCATAATGTCAAGGAAGCCCACCAGTTTAAAGTAACTTATGTGAAAACATTCATAAATTTGTTCATTAAGGTTAGTTTTATAACAGTATTTAATGCATTAGATGATTTTAATTCGTCACTGGCGCAATCTAGAGTAAAATTTATATATTAATGTTTTATTTACTATCTGCATTACACCACCGATCAAGCACTGTTTACTTATTATTGATAAAATTCAAATGTAAACAGATGTTTCAGAAAGTTTGTCGAACTATAGCTGTTAACAGCTGTCAAAATACGTTTAGTTCTTATCATAACATTGGAATGTAAACAAACTAATTTTTCAATTTGAATTCGACTTTATTTGGTGAAATGAATGTGTTGTGGGTGGTAAAAAGCACTCTAAATGTTAATTCAGACCAAACCAAATACCTGTTCCAAATTTCAGCACAATCCGTAAAGCAGTTTCAGCGTGATTCGAGGACTAACCACCAAATATCCAAACATTCAAACTTTCGCATTTATAATATTAGTGGGATTCTGGTATTTTCTCGTTGCCATAAGACCAGTGAAAAAATATTCGGTAACGCTCAGCCAAATCTCATGGAGTAATTTATACCATATTCGAACACAGCGTTCCTCATATACGAGTAAAAATGAAGCTTTAGACACAATTTCAAGTCTATATGTCAGTTCTTTTTTGAAATATCGTACGGAGATAGCCAAACAGACAGACAGACAGAAATGAAACTCTCCCAGTCCCCACTAGTGATAAACTTAAAGCTCAGGCAATAATTTTATCAACTAAATTATAATATGATTTTCCTCTCCAAGAACAATAAAAATATAACAGATTGCTGGAATTTCCCATTTGTAGTGGTGATATACAACTCATTTCTTCACACCGTGTGTCAGATAAACTAATTTGATTTGTTATCATGTTGTGTTAAAGATCAATAATGGTCACTTATAACATTTTCTAGGGAATCAGAATGTACATTCCTCGTCACGTAACCCACTATCAGCAAAAAGCTTGTGTAACTATTGATGAGATGCTATCTAACAAAAACAAACTATTTGCAGTGGTTCTCTAGAACCCCGAGTTTGTTATTGTTAGTTTTAGCTAACAACTGCATGTTGAATAATAGATTTAAAAGCTCTTCATTCAACTAAACATAGTTTGTTCAAAATATGCTAATTTGGTTTTAACGGGCATTATTTAATTCGGTTTTAATGCCCGAGAAAGGCATGATATAATAATAAAATGTATTTTGAGGAGAAATAAAATACCTATAAAAACAGTAACCATATTAACTATCAGTTTATAGGCGTACTGTGCACAAATAAATATTTAAATTTTGATTTAAATCTCTTGTTCTTCATTCTGGTTTTGTTTTTAAATTTCGCAAGGATAACTCATCCCTCCTTAGGACGCCCCTTAAGGGATTGCTCTGTATTTGGAGGTCAGTTCCTTTCGTATAGTGTACTTACCATGGAGGTCAGCTCCTTTCGTATAGTGTAGTTACCATGGAGGTCAGCTCCTTTCGTATAGTGTAGTTACCATGGAGGTCAGCTCCTTTCGTATAGTGTAGTTACCATGGAGGTCAGCTCCTTTCGTATAGTGTACTTACCATGGAGGTCAGCTCCTTTCGTATAGTGTAGTTACCATGGAGGTCAGCTCCTTTCGTATAGTGTAGTTACCATGGAGGTCAGCTCCTTTCGTATAGTGTACTTACCATGGAGGTCAGTTCCTTTCGTATAGTGTACTTACCATGGAGGTCAGCTCCTTTCGTATAGTGTAGTTACCATGGAGGTCAGCTCCTTTCGTATAGTGTACTTACCATGGAGGTCAGTTCCTTTCGTATAGTGTACTTACCATGGAGGTCAGCTCCTTTCGTATAGTGTACTTACCATGGAGGTCAGCTCCTTTCGTATAGTGTAGTTACCATGGAGGCCAGCTCCTTTCGTATAATGTAGTTACCATGGAGGCCAGCTCCTTTCGTATAGTGTAGTTACCATGGAGGTCAGCTCCTTTCGTATAGTGTAGTTACCATGGAGGTCAGCTCCTTTCGTATAGTGTAGTTACCATGGAGGTCAGCTCCTTTCGTATAGTGTAGTTACCATGGAGGTCAGCTCCTTTCGTATAGTGTAGTTACCATGGAGGTCAGCTCCTTTCGTATAGTGTAGTTACCATGGAGGTCAGCTCCTTTCGTATAGTGTAGTTACCATGGAGGTCAGCTCCTTTCGTATAGTGTAGTTACCATGGAGGTCAGCTCCTTTCGTATAGTGTAGTTACCATGGAGGTCAGCTCCTTTCGTATAGTGTAGTTACCATGGAGGTCAGCTCCTTTCGTATAGTGTAGTTACCATGGAGGGTAGCTCCGCGTAAAGTGGTTTCGATTCCATATTAATTTTGTCCCTCCAGCAAAAATCTAAATCTTGGTTTATTGCAGCGACAATATGTACATTGCAGGGAAAACGTCAATACGGGTTTTCTACAATTACAGACATACCTACAAAATACATACAATTTTACAATCACGCCTCTTTCATTCATCGCCAATGCAACCCACTTCACTTAGTACAGCAGAGTCAGTCTTCTAATTAGGAGGTCTCCCAGTTGAATGTCAAAAACACACCCGCATTATAGAGTGCTTGAGACAGTAAGAAGCGTTTCAGGCGAGTCTTTAACGCCTTAGGCGTTGCGTTGGTGCATATTTAGACTGCCAATCTGTTGAGGAAATGCACACACGCGTGTGAGGGCAGGCGTTCGTAAACCACCGTTCTGTGTCTACCAGTTCGGTAGTTAGCTCTGCCACGTGTCTCATACATTGTGTATGTCTCGGCCTCTGGTTAAGGCACATTTACTCATACAAAACAAAGTTGTTTCAAAAATGTAAAGGCACGGCAGAGTCAACAGCTGCAATTTCGCGAAAGCTTCTCTGCACGACTCTCTAAATTTGATTTTTGCGATTACTCGAATTTCAAATATCGAAAATAGATGTGTGTGGTATTTTTTCACCGAATCAACTTACACTCTCGTTAAAAGTATTAATACGTTATTACGTAGCCTACTAGCTGTTACCCTGGGCTCAGAACGATGTTCAGCTTCTGTCTCAGGAGCGTCTTAGGCCTCTTCTTTATAAACGCATCCCTTGGCATAGTTTGATAAGTAAATGATAGCCATTGCAACACGTTTGGATATTTACGTTTCAAAATCAGTATGTCGGCTATAAGATAGAATTTCTAAGCAAAATTTAATTTTATCTGGTTGACCATCTTTCAAGATAGAAGCTGTAGTTTTTGGATCATTTAAGGCCAATGGGGTTGAACTCTGACATCGGAGTCGTTAGACCTTCCTTAGTGATCACCTATGATCTCGTAATAAGGCGCAATCACGTATCCACAACAGAACGGGAAGTGCGCTGGAGTGACGCAAGGGGTCGGCTCGCAGCTGTTGAGTGATGCAAGACAAGAACACTCAACTTGGATGGCACACAACAACTATTTATACAATATTTTTGGCTGAGCGTCAGCGAAGCTCTCGCAAACGAACTCACGTACAGAGATCAATTTTTCATGAAGCTTCGTTTCTTTATAGGCAACACTGAGTTGGATAATGGTGCATGTCACCCCACGGGGTTTGGCTGAGCGTTAGCGAAGCTTATCATTCGTGGGGATGGGAAAATGTCATTTCTCTCTGTCTGTCCGCAAGGTATCTCGCAAACTAACTCACCAACAGAGCTGAATTTTTCATGAAGCTTCGTTTCTATATAGGCAATACTTTGTTGGGTGATGGTGAATGTCACTCCGAGGGGTTTTGGCTGAGCGTTAGCGAAGCTTATCATTCATGTAATGGAAAATTTAACTTCGTTTCTGTATAGGCAATACTTATTAGTCAAGAGAAAAATGATTTAGAGGTAGTCAATGTTAGGTTGACATTTGATTTGAGTGCACTCTTGCGATCTAGTACCCGCCATACCTCACCGAAACTTTTTTTTAATCTTCTATGAGATATGATATAATTTTCAAAAATATGAATGTATCATGTGTCAAGATATCTGGTGTAAGATTTCATCTCTAGACTTTAAATTTTCCATTAAACTTCATTTGAACATAAGAATTAGTTCTATGAGGGTGTTCAATCACGGAATTTATCTGAACATCATTGAAATCATAGTGAAACAATTTCTCTTTAATTTTTTTCCGGAGGATGTAAAAATGTCTTTTCCGTCTGATCGTCGGTCTGTCCATAGTTGATCTCGTATCGCGGCGTGCTTCTACATTGTAATATTTTAGTATATGGTACCAGTATGTGTCATTAGACTGAAATGATAAAAAATTAAATTAAATTCTCATCCTCCAGTAAATCGGTACAGTAGAACACGGTTATGCGACCCTTATCTACTAATATTTTGAACAACCTTTTGATTTTGGAAGTCCTATAATTTTGAATCCAAAGCCAAAAAAACCAAGGTTCCTGCAGCGCAGGGTGGTCTCCCGGAGTCATTTGTGGTGTATAAAAACGAAATGACACAGTGAACAGGAAATGGGATAAGCAATAACGGGGTGTAAATAATAACTGAAACGTATGTAATTTACTACGTAACGTCGTAGGAAAGTGATGGTGCGCCCACATTGGGGGGGGGGGGGCTGGGTCGGAATGAAGAGGCTGAGGACGGAGAAGTAGTACTCCCGCACTTGGACCTCTCCATAAAGCATTCTAGGCTTAGAAGTAAAAATCTAAAAGAACAAGTAGTGAGTGAAAAAACTGCCGATCAAACGAAAACAGTGTTGTATTAACATTACTGCTCGACTCACAGCATACAGAATTACTGTCACTCTGCTTATTTGACCGACGATGACGCTTCCAGTGCCTTCCTGAACCCGCGCGGTGGTACGAGAATTTTAGCTCAGTATTAATTGTAGGTATGTTAATTTTCATATTTAATTGCAACGATATTTCAGTTTTTAAAAGTTCAACACAATCGTACAGTGTTTCGTGATTGTTTTGTTATCGTAAGACAAGAAGTTTATTCTTAATTTACTTAATTTCTCTAAGTCCTAAAAGGACCTTTACGCTGCTTCCGGAGTGACAGAATATTCAGGAAGGGTAATGTTTGGGATAGGGGTAGCATTCTGTCAAAATCTGAGGAAGGATTTTGAGCATTAATCAGTCATGTATTGGAAGGAGGAGAGGCTAGCTCTGTACCATCCTCTCCAATCAAAGCAGGCAGGGAGGCTAGCAACAGCCCTTAACAAAAAAGGAAACCCCACCAACTCCAACAGTCATCTCCCGCAGTAGACTAGACCTATCGATCTACTCTTGCACTCCGACACCTCGACATTTGCGGTTAGTGATGTGCCGCTCCTGGACATCTAAAGGGTTGCCCGGATTTAAATGACACATCCGTCTTTGCTGTGTTAAGTGGGGGTTCAAATGGACGTTACAAATCAACCAGAAGTGAACCCTCCTGTGTGTGCTTTTTGATAGAAGCAAAGTAGTTTTAAAATATAAATATAAATACCTTTATTATCGTATGACAACTACAAGTTGTATGACGGTGTTAATATCTTATAATTGCTATATCAAAGTTAAAAATAAAAACAACAAGGGTGTTAGATTTATTCAATGATAAAATAAATCAGCAAAAACTCTCCCCTCGAGTAAAAGAACCCCGCCACCAAGTGCTCCCTCAATTTCAGCTCGAATTCCGATTTGTTTTGGATGCACTTTAGGCAATCAGGAAGCCTAAAAAACCTGGCGTCGACATGAAAAGGCAAACCTACAGTCAAAGCCGACTGGTGCGGTGTCTGTTAGAGGTTCACACGTGATCGAGTGTTGTGTCAGTGTATCACGGATCCATCAATGACTGATACACTATTGAATTTTGCTAACAGTTCCAAAAATGTATAGTTTCAAATGCATATATGTTTATAATTCACGATCAGGATGATTAACTAAAAGGACAACAACCAGTTTCCTTCGCGAGGTCATTTGATTATTAAATCTCGCCGTGCTCTATCATATCTCTGGTTTTTCTGTTTGGAAAGTATGCGTGAACTTACTATAACTCCGATGCAGTACCCGTTCCCTCTTTACTGTATTTTCATATTTAATTGGTTCTCAGCCAGGAGTAATATTGATTTACGATTACATCTGACCAGTACCGCATCCCGCATCCCCGCAACATGTGCTCGCTTGTTATCTGAGAATGCAGCCTCGGGCCATATTGTTATGTCAGTGTATGTCTTTCTATGTCATGCCACAATGTCCAATGCCTACGTGGTAGCTCTGTTCGTTAATATGGGTTTTATAGCAGTGTTCAATATACAGGGTGTTCAGTAAGTGTTCCAATACTATGGGATTTTGTTCTACACAAGAAAATGAGCAAAATATTTCATATGAAGGTATATCCTAAAACCTTTATTTTTCCGTCTATCTGTCTGTATGTGTTTTTTATTACAAAAAAATTATATACGGTATTGTGAACAATTTGAGATAAAGTTATGAAACTTGGGAATTGCATTGACCTTTGGTAGACCTTTTTGAAAATAAAATATTAACAAAATCCCTTAACCCGTTTCAAAATGGCGTCTGTTTAAAATGTTTAAATTCATATACTAAAACACCATTATAGTTATACAAATTCATACAATTTCAACTATTTAGTCATTTTTAAACCAATTTCAACGTTTCATTTTTCGAAGAAATCCGTCAACGCATAAGCGAGCACGGCCACTTTAAAGATACGCTTGCACAAGCCAGGAGCAACTAAGACTTTGTCTTTTGATAGGCATCAGCTGTTTTTAAATAGGTTATGCAAATTTTACAAGATACCAAGCATTTTGAAATTTTTGTGACAATTCCAGTGGTTCTTTTTCCAACGAAATCCGTCAACGCATAAGCGAGCACGGTCACTTTAAAGATACGCTTGCACAAACCGGGAGCAACTAAGACTTTGTCTTTTGATAGGCATCAGCTGTTTTAAATAGGTTATGCAAATTTTACAAGATACCAAGCATTTTGAAATTTTTGTGACAATTCCAGTGGTTCTTTTTCCAACGAAATCCGTCAACGCATAAGCGAGCACGGCCACTTTAAAGATACGCTTGCACAAACCGGGAGCAACTAAGACTTTGTCTTTTGATAGGCATCAGCTGTTTTAAATAGGTTATGCAAATTTTACAAGATACCAAGCATTTTGAAATTTTTGTGACAATTCCAGTGGTTCTTTTTCCAACGAAATCCGTCAACGCATAAGCGAGCACGGCCACTTTAAAGATACGCTTGCACTAGCCGGGAGCAACTAAGACTTTGTCTTTTGATAGGCATCAGCTGTTTTAAATAGGTTATGCAAATTTTACAAAATTTTACCAAAATACCAAGCATTTTGAAATTTTTTGTGACAATTCCAGTGGTTCTTTTTCCAACGAAATCCGTCAACGCATAAGCGAGCACGGCCACTTTAAAGATAAGCTTGCACTAGCCCTGAGCTACTAAGACTTTGTCTTTTGATAGGCATCAGCTGTTTTAAATAGGTTATGCAAATTTTACAAAATACCAAGCATTTTGAAATTTTTTTGACAATTCCAGTGGTTCTTTTTCCAACGAAATCCGTCAACGCATAAGCGAGCACGGTCACTTTAAAGATACGCTTGCACAAGCCGGGAGCAACTAAGACTTTGTCTTTTGATAGGCATCAGCTGTTTTAAATAGGTTATGCAAATTTTACAAAATACCAAGCATTTTGAAATTTTTGTGACAATTCCAGTGGTTCTTTTTCCAACGAAATCCGTCAACGCATAAGCGAGCTCGGCCACTTCGCTTGCACAAACGACTGATACCTCTCAACTGAGACATGATTGGGATAGTAAATACTCTGTGTTAAATATTAAAGTCCACATTTAAAATTATCAATCACCATACATTCTCTACGTTTCTTATCGGGGTGATCACTGTTTACAAAGTTTCGGAATAGCTTGAAATGAGAAGTGGCAATTATGCAGTAACCAATGTTTAAACATCTCTCGCTATTAGCAACGTTGCATTTAAATGGAATATTTAAATACTTGTGTGAAGGAATTACGTAGTAATTCTGGAACGTCAATAGAGCTAAATGTTGATTTAGTGTTCAAACTAAGTAGTTCTACTGAAAGGATAAACGCTCGTATATCCATCCAAACCTTTACATTTACACTAGCAGTAGTGTATTTGTCTCTGCTCTTTTTCGTTTTTGTAATTTTAAAACGTTTAAAGTGCCTTACATGCTATCACAATATATCATTATTTAGTAAATTAAATATACCTTTCACAACAGCAAAATTAATAAAAATTCCAATATGAAGAGGTTCTACATTCCATTAGTAGACTTGATTGTGTAGTTTTATAAGTTGTATTGCTCATTAGGGATATACAGGGTGTTCAGTAAAAGTGTTCCAATTATAAAAAGTGTATTATGTATTTGTGTGTATATATATATATATATATATTCATTAAATTTGTATAAATGGCAGTAGTCTAATTTAATTTCAATAAACATTGAATCACAAAAAGTACATGTTCCGCCGGGACTCGAACCCGGATCTCTCACTTGCCGGGTGAATTTGCTACCATTACACCACAGAGCCCTCACTTTTTACGATTCAATTATTTTGTATTCGGCCGTTTCTTTCACATATGTGTTTAAATAAACCAAACTAACATATGATCGGAAGACCAAATACCTGTCAAATGACTTATTTACATTCATTAAATTTGTATAAATGGCAATAGCCTAATTTAATTTCAAAAAACATTGAATCACAAAAAGTACATGCTCCGCCGGGACTCGAACCCGGATCTCTCATTTGCCGGGTGAATGTGCTACCATTACACCACAGAGCCCTCACTTTTTACGATTCAATTATCTTGTATTTGGCAAGTGAGAGATCCGGGTTCGAGTCCCGGCGGAGCATGTACTTTTTGCGATTAAATTTTATTGAAATTATATATATATATATATATATATATATATATATATATATATACATATGAGCAAAAGGTTCATATGAAGGTATGTGCTAAAACCTTTAGTTTTCCGTCTATCTGTATGTATGTGTTAAAGACAAAGTTATGAAACTTGAGAATTTTATTAAACTTTGGTAGACTTTTTTAAAAATCAACTATTAACAAAATACTTTTACCAGATTTAAAATGGCGTACGTTAATTGGTTTTGAATTATTTTGTTGGGGTAATTAAAACGTCCGAAATTTTTAACGGGTGAAAGGATTTTTAAATATGTTATTTTCAAAAAGGTCTATCAAAGGTTAATACATTGCTCAAGTTTCATAACTTTATCTATCTTTACTGGTTGAAAAGATATATTTTTTATAATAAATACATACAGACAGGTAGACGAAAAACTAAAGGTTTTAGAAGATACATTCATATGAACGTTTTTGCTCATTTTTATGTGTAGAACATAATCTAAAAGTATTGTAACACTTTTACTGAACACCCTGTATATGCAACAGACAGTAAAGGCGGGAGTCAGCAGCAGCTGGTGTGTATCCCAGGGTGGGGTACCCTCACCGCAGTTCTTTACTATGCTAATAATATTATAAATGCAAAAGTGCCTTTTATTTGTTTGTTTTGTTTTCACGCGTAAACTATTGAACCGATTGTACTGAAATTTTACATGGACATTCTTGAGGTTCTTCGGATGGATATAGGTCTATTCTTATTTCGAAAATCCCTCCGGGCTACGCCCCACTGGTCTTAAGAGTTGCGAAAGATCCCATCTTGGCCTTTAGTTGTGTGATATTGATTTAATAACTTTTAAATGCCGTTTTGGATTTTAGCGATTACGTAAGTATTAGTCTACATAAGAAAAATTCCTAAAACATAAGAAGGTCAGAATTTGACACCGAAGACTCCCTTTGAAGCAGTCGATAAGAACTGTGCAAGATGAAATTTCTCTGTTCTTTTGAACATATGCACCAATTCCAGCACTATATGTTCTCATATATATAAAAACGTTTACTATAAATTTAAAGACTGATATAGAACCCATCTTATTTCTCTTTTGACATAAGTTGGCTTCTTAGATCTGTGATATATAAATTTTTGATCGGGAAACAAAACAAAATTAACTATGGAACAAAACATACTAAGAACGAAGTAAATTACAATGACAATACAGTATTTTCTTGGTCGTGGCAACAAGGCAAACTCTAAATTGGCAAACTAAATTGCGTGCAAAGAAGAGGGTAACTGCTAGCAGATATAAGAGACAATGTAGTCTAACATTTACTATAATTTAAAGACTGTTATGAAACCTATCTAATTTGTCTTTTGACAAAAGTAGGCTTCTCAGAGGTGCGTATGTATGTAAATTTTCTTCGAGGCAAAATCAGCTTCGGAACTAAAAACACTAAGAGCGAAGTAAATTAAAATGGCCATACATATCAACTTTATACCACATTTTCTAGGTTGTGGGAAGAAGGCACTCAACATTGGCGCCGGAAATATAATTTACATGAACCAGAAGTGCTCATACAGGTGCAAAACCTGCGAAGTTGCGTGCGAAGCTGCGGGTAACTGCTAGTAATGTTATACAAGAAATGTTGAAAATAAATCATTCCAATAGTTGGCAAGTACAAGAGTTTTCGTTATAATCTGTAGATTCTAGGAAAACTACTACCGGGTGAACTCAATGGATAGATGATTGCAATGTAGATTGCTGGAAGAATAGCAATGGTCCCGCAGGGACTTGGGCCCAAATCACTTACTTGACAGGCGATTATCCTGACCCCACAGAGTATTTGCTTTTTTTATAAATCCATAACTTCATCTGTATTGGCAGTGTTTTCACGTGTGTCTAAATAACAAAACCAACATGTTATCGAAAGCTTGAATACCTGACTACGACTATTGATACTCATACAATAATTATTGGCACAAAGTTATTTTATTTTAATTTTTTTTTTAAATCGGTGAATAAAAAAGAGCTTGATTCAACTGAACCTAGACCCCTCACAGTTAATTCGATAAGAAGTACCTATGGAAAAAATTTGTTTTTTTTACCATAGCTTAAGTGATCGTAAACTGTACTTTTTATCGTCAGTTACGATTGGCATACTTTACATACGTTAATCGTACTTGTATTGTTGTTTATAACGTGTGCCAAAATGTCTAACCTACGATTGAATAAATTACAGACTATGATAGGAAACTCGTTTTTAGTTGAACACATTATATAGTTAGAGACGTTATTTAGTTTGCAGTTACGCCACCAGGGAGGGTCAGTGTCGGCGACAAAGGCATGGAAATTATTAATTATCTCAGTTGAACTCGGATGCTATTGTCCATTTGTCAGGTCAGTCTCAGAACTGCGGTTGTGCGGTTATAACGGGGCTGTGCACAGTGACGGAGTTCAAGCGTAAGTTTGTCATGCAAAACAACTACATTTAGTAAAGATATGTCACTTTTATTGAGTTTTAAATAGGTTATGTAACCGTAATCTTTATTAAATAAGCAAGTAAGTAAAGGCAAGTATCAGTAAGTATTCGTATCAAACTAGCACCGATATTGAAACTTAAAAGCACTTTACGATTCCAGTACGAGTACGGATTCCTATTGTCATACACGTACTGCTCTTGTGGCGATGTACTTTGCGGTACAAGTATTTAAAGTACATGTGAGTAAAGTACTGATGTCCTAAGTTGAATTGGATAAATCATATGTACCGTACTCAGTTTGAGCTGGATAATTGTTTAAAATATTAATGTGAGAGAGATCCATCAGTTTGAGTCTGATAATTGTTTAAAATATTAATGTGAGAGAGCTCCATCAGTTTGAGTCTGATAATTGTTTAAAAATATTAATGTGAGAGAGCTCCATCAGTTTGAGTCTGATAATTGTTTAAAATATTAATGTGAGAGAGATCCATCAGTTTGAGTCTGATAATTGTTTAAAATATCAATGTGAGAGAGATCCATCAGTTTGAGTCTGGGTTAGTTGTTTAAAATATTAATGTGAGAGAGGTCCATCAGTTTGAGTCTGATAATTGTTTAAAATATTAATGTGAGAGAGCTCCATCAGTTTGAGTCTGATAGTTGTTTAAAATATTAATGTGAGAGAGATCCATCAGTTTGAGTCTGATTGTTTAAAATATTAATGTGAGAGAGGTCCATCAGTTTGAGTCTGATAATCGTTTAAAATATTAATGTGAGAGAGCTCCATCAGTTTGAGTCTGATAGTTGTTTAAAATATTAATGTGAGAGAGCTCTATCAGTTTGAGTCTGATTGTTTAAAATATTAATGTGAGAGAGCTCCATCAGTTTGAGTCTGATAATTGTTTAAAATATTAATGTGAGAGAGATCCATCAGTTTGAGTCTGATAATTGTTTAAAATATTAATGTGAGAGAGATCCATCAGTTTGAGTCTGATAATTGTTTAAAATATTAATGTGAGAGAGCTCCATCAGTTTGAGTCTGATAGTTGTTTAAAATATTAATGTGAGAGAGCTCCATCAGTTTGAGTCTGATAATTGTTTAAAATATTAATGTGAGAGAGGTCCATCAGTTTGAGTCTGATAATTGTTTAAAATATTAATGTGAGAGAGGTCCATCAGTTTGAGTCTGATAATCGTTTAAAATATTAATGTGAGAGAGCTCCATCAGTTTGAGTCTGATAATTGTTTAAAATATTAATGTGAGAGAGGTCCATCAGTTTGAGTCTGATAATCGTTTAAAATATTAATGTGAGAGAGCTCCATCAGTTTGAGTCTGATAATTGTTTAAAATATTAATGTGAGAGAGGTCCATCAGTTTGAGTCTGATAATTGTTTAAAATATTAATGTGAGAGAGATCCATCAGTTTGAGTCTGATAATTGTTTAAAATATTAATGTGAGAGAGCTCCATCAGTTTGAGTCTGATAATTGTTTAAAATATTAATGTGAGAGAGATCCATCAGTTTGAGTCTGATAATTGTTTAAAATATTAATGTGAGAGAGATCCATCAGTTTGAGTCTGATAATTGTTTAAAATATTAATGTGAGAGCTCAAGTGGTGTGACGTGAGATATACTTATTGATGACATCGTACATCTGTAATGTGTGAGGTACAAGCTAGTAAAGATACATTAGATCTGGAGACCTGATACAAGAGGAGACGGAGTGGTCATTATAGACCCGGACACTGCAGGAACAGAGTTAACAACCATTGTAAATACATTAATCCTTCCTCATCCATCCGCGAGTTACGGATATCTGCGAACTTTTCCCGAGACTCTTAACAGATAAAAATAAATAAATAACAAGGAAATTGTAATTACAGTATTAGTGGTTGAGGCTCATGACTTAGCAAGTTAACGTTTGTTAGCCATTGCACAGAAGGCGCTATATTATTACAGCTATTCCCGCGAACTGCCTGCACGAACTGCGCGAACTGCTATGAATGGCTCACTCCCCCTTCCACGCTCCACTTTGTCACTCCACACGTAGCACTCACTCACTCTTCCTGCGTCACTCTTTTTAGATCATTCATCAGATCGTGTGTTCTATTATAAGTGCGAATTATTGACACAAAAGCTTCCTTAGCATTAATCAACCAAGATGTCTCATATCGAGAAGAGGAAATGTGTTGTGCTGTCTTTAATCGAAAAATTAAAACTTCTTGATGCACTAAAAATTGATAAGGTCGCTTCAGTCGCTAGGAAGTTCGGATTGAATGAGTCGAACCTGCAGTAGATTCGAAAAACGAGGAAACAGGGTGTGAGGCAACTACTGTAAAAGAAAGTTGACTTCTGTACCAAAACTGCTTCTGTTTCTCGAGACGTGAGAGTTAAAAAAGCTGATAAGGCATTGAACGTATGGATAGAGGATCGAACCACAAAAAGGGTTTATCTAAGCCTTCATGCAATCAGAGAACAGGCTTAAAAACTGCAAAACTATTTTCTGAAGTCGTTAGGAAAGTGCAGCGAGACTCCACATCAGCCACAAATCTTGGCTAGTAAAGGATGGTTTTAAAGGTTCAAGCTTCGCTTCAGCCTTCATAATGTGAAGCTCGTTGGTGAGGCAGCATCTGCAGACCACAAAGCCGCAGAAGAATTCTCAGCAAAACACAAAGCAGTCTTAGAAGAGGGAGAGTTCTGTGCTGAACAATTGTTTAGTGCCGATGAAAGTGGGCTATTTTGAAAAAAGTTGCCTTCGAGAACATTTCTGTCACGGTCGGAAAAAGAGCACCTCGCTTCTAGGCTACTAAGAATGGGCTCGTCTTATTATTCTGCGCCAATGTTAGTGGATTCATATGATTGAGACTCTGCTCGTTTATAAACCATAAAATCCAAGAGCTTTGAAAGGAGAGGATTTGAATCACCTGCCAGATTTTTGAAGGTCTAACAAAAAAGCTTGGGTTACTGCAGATTTGTCTCGTGATTGGTTCACTAAAAGGTTTCGTTCCTGAGGTGAAGGCCTACCTTGAATCCACACACTTGCCTATCAAAACCTTACTGGTGATTGAAAACGCTCTTGAATATTCTCTAATTGATCGTCCAAACATCCAAGTCATATTCCTGCCCCCCCCCCCCAATATCACATCAATCCTACAGCCATTAGATCAAGGTGTGATTTCTGCTTTCAAGGCTTACTGTATGGGTAGAACATTCAACTTCTCCTAAAATCTATGGATGATGCACCTGAGGTCACAGTTCCATCAATGTGGAAACCCTACATCGCAGATTGCCTTATTAACATCAAGGAATCCATCGATGAAGTGAAACCGTTGATCATAAATGTACGTTGGGAAAAGTTACAGCCTGAAGCAGTATGGGTGATTGATTCCGATAACAATTTGAGTGGGACAGAAACATCAGTGGTGGATAAAATTTTATAAATCGCTCACAATGTCGAGTGTGAGGGTTTCCTCAAAAAGACCGCCAGGATGTCGAAAAAATTATTCAAGGTAATAACGAAGAACTAACAGTGGAGGACTTGGACAAACTGGTGGCATCTCAAAACGATGTAGCCGAACAGACTGAAGATGAGAATGAAAATCCCGATAATACTGAAAATAATCCAAAGTTTTCCTCAACAAACATCGACAATATCCTCCGCATTGCAACGGAGCTCGCAGATCACATGTTGGAGAAGGATCGCCACATGGAAAGGGTCCTTCGGTGCGGACGCCAGGATCTGGTGCTCCAATATGAAGAAGCCCGCAAGGAGTTCGAAAATAGAAGACACAGATATAACTATGTTAAGGCTTCCTAAATTTTACATTCTTGTACTGTACAATGTTCCTAAAATTAATAAATAGCCACTTAAAACAACTACACTGAATAGTAGTAACAGTTTTTAATTTTATTATCTCTAAGAACCTAACCTCCAAAACTGTCGTTTAATTAAGGTACCATTATCCGCGGTTTCGCGGCTCGCGCCAAAAACATTCAGAATGTTTTAACCCTGCGAATACGGAAAGATTTCCTCATCCTTAAAAATATGTATAATCCTTGTTTACGATGTTTTAATTTTTATTCCATTTTGAGTTTATCGAGGAACAAAGGGAATTCATGAATGGTGCAATTCACTATAATATGGAATATAAATCTCGATGAAACATTCGACCCAGGACAACCTGCGTTAGGGTTATTCTTCGATCCATTACTCGTATAAACTAGAGCGCCCCCACAAATACACACACGTACGCGTGTGTGTATATTTATTAAATCCAGGAACTGTCACAGTGTAACAAAAACGACGAGGATCGTTTGATACTCGGAACCATATCAGTTTTTCAGTGCTAGGCTGACCTTCCTTGCGGCCTTGGCTTTGCCTCTCGTGTGGGAACGATTCCGCTCCAAAGCCATAGTAGATCCTAGCAATTAAGTGTGTGTTTTGTGTTTATTGTTCACAAGAAATGTTTCAATTATAAACGTTGGGACTATAAATCGTCTTACTTGTGAAGTCACGATATACAAATATATATATATATATATTGTATTTATATAAAGACTACGAGAGCCAACTAGATATCCTGCTGGTTGTAAAAAAATGTTGACATGTTTTTGTTAGTACATCTTTTTTATCTACGTGAACAGCTATTCTAATTTTCAATCCTTGTACATTTTTTTCCCGTAGTAAATAAACAATTCATTTTTATAACACAAAAATACACATAATTGTAATTATAATGTTATACGTATACGATTAATACCATTCGGTTTACTGCACAACAGCTGCTGGATGGCAATAATACGTTTGTTACAAGATGTGCATCCCAATACTAACTAAACCTCGTCAGCTACTAAGGTATTTCTAATTATAAAAAGTTTTAAAAAATCCGACTTTGTTAGATGGTGATGAAAGCTAATTAACAAATAATAACTTCGATTGTTGACAGTCGATGAGATCTCATTAGGGTATGTATTTAGAGAAGTTGTTTTAAAATGCGTCTTGTAATAAAAATGGCTTACATGTCCTACCAGGGTGTGCACCGACGGGGGGAGGACGACAGGACCTGCCCCCCCCCCCCCCAAAGTAGGGTTGTTGCAATATGAGGCTAGTTCCGATATATGTTATCGATATCAATATCAAGCTTGGATATCGATATACCGATATTATCGAATCCAAATATCGATATCCTTAATATCGGCCGATATCGATAAATAAGGGAAGGGGAATGATTAAATTGGTGTATACAACATTTGATTGTATGAGTGTGTGTAACTAGTATAATAAAAAGATACAACTTACGAGTTCATTTCCAAAATAATGTTTTAATACAAGTACAACTTAATACATTAAAAATTCAACCATTAATTAAAGATAAAAAAGAAATTCCTTAAATTATGTTATTCAACATGTTTTAACTAAGAACCATTTGAAGCACAATTATTAAAAAATAATTGTCAAAGTAAGAATAAAAATTACAATTTAAAATTACAATTTTACATTTCAATATAAGTCTATAAGAATCTAAATTGAGTTTTAAGAACAACAATTACATTTTAAAAAGGAACTATATTATATATGCTTAACTGAACCAAGCATCGTCTGGTTACTTTTTACTTAATCTGCAAAGCTAATCTCTTTGCTGGCGTTGCATTTAACAACTGAACAAAGCAAGTTGTTTGAGTTTTGCTTTTATAAAACTAATAAAGCCAAAATAATAAATAATTACAACTTTTCATTCAATATGATATCAAAACCCCGATATCGTATATTTCTTCCGATATCACGATAATATCGGATAATTTATATCGATATCAATATAGGAAATAATATCGCAACATCCCTACCCCCAAGAGCATTTGATTTAAAATAATCCATCGCCTAATGGTCTATTTTAGACAAAATAATATTTATCTTGGAACTTTGAAATCAATCATAACCTATTAATCAAGTTCAAACATTATAACTTTTTTAATTTATGATACAGGTGGCATTGCACATATAATTCTTTAATTTTGTTAAAAACTCTATTCACTGTTCATCTAATCTCTGTTCTTGTTATTGTTACCTGATATTTCTATTGTTGTTAGTGTATTGTTACCTATATATATATATAGTTTATTTCTTAGTTATTATAAAAACTGCAGCCCTATACACTGTTAACTCAATCCCACTCTAGTTTATCCTACTGTTATCTTAGATTCTTTACTGATGTTAGTCCTTTTTATATAGTTTATTTACTGTTTTTCCTTCATAGTATTTCATTAATTGTTGTTATTTCTTATTTTGATAGTTCTCCTTAGGCTCTATGTTCTATGTCCTATTGCTATAAAGTGTTTACTAGCCTTACAATTTCCAGTCTTGTACAATTGTTGCCTATGTTGTTTGCTGGTCATGCCTCCTTGTTGTATGTTACTATTTACTCTCTGTCTTGTTAGCTCCTTATAAAACTTTAGTACATCTTTTCCATAATTATTTTTTGTGATTTCTGTATAAAATTGGCGTTTGCCGTTGAAATAAATAAATATATGGATTTCACCCTCATGCGGCAATTACAAAAGTGAGGTTAGGTCTTACTCTTTCTTGTGCTTTCTACCTCTACCTGGTACTTTCAGTGACCGAGTTCAAAATGTCCTTGTACTGATTTAGTATACGTTACACAGTACTTCCAAAATGGTCAGGTACATGTTCCAGTTGTTGTTACTGCTAAACAAGACGATTCCGAGTATTTTGAACCAGGAATGTAAACGTTTAAATTGTCTACATCGTTAAAGTACCTGTACCGGGGGCTTTCGGTTTGCGGACAGACGAGTACCCGATACGAAGTACCTGTTACAGTAGTCCCGACGACGTGACGTGAGCAGTTGTCACATTAGCAGTGAGTTGCGCGAGCGCTGAGCAGTGCTGTACTGAGTTAGTTTGTCGTTATCAGTCGTCGCTACGAGGCAACACCGCCTTGGGCAGTCTGGCGATTTGCGCGTTAAAATAAACAGTTGCCAGTTACGGTTAATTAACAAAACCTGCTCAATTTAATCCGTGTTAAAATTAAACGTTAAAGGAAGTTTAGGCCGTTCTAGGAATTGAGTTCATCTAAATTAACATTATCTAAGTGTCGTTTGTGGGTGGGTAGTGAACCAAACTGAGATTAAATCTGAGTATGTGTGGACTGGACTAATCTGAACCGGAAGTCGGAAGTAATCCCGGATGTGTGGTACACGTGATCCGGATATTCTTTTAATTATGTAATTTTTTTTAAATGTTCTTTAAATAAATGCTGTCATATAATAATCGCTTAAAAACACAGTTTCTCAAATCATTGTTGAAAACAGCATATCTCATTTCTATATTTGATTGTTTTTAATAGCATGAGTAAGCTATACTCCTATTAAATCCTATTGATTTTCTATTAAACGTGTTTTATATTGCTAGTTTTGTTCAATCTTCTTTTAAAATACTTTTGTAATTTAATTTTAGTATTTACACTAAAAGCTTATAATAGATTATTATTAAGTCAAATTATTCACATGCCGTAGTGTTGGGCTGTAAATGTAGATATGTCAGTACGGAAGTGCATATAATGAATTTTTATGTTCATACTTAATTCAAATTCATAAAGTTACAGGGATTATGTCGCAAGTTTTCTTATATATTACTAAATCTGACAATGTGCCAAACACTGACATTTATATATAGTGTAAAAACAGTTGTCTTATTCTCCTGTAAAACTGAAAAGATTAAAAATGCTTCTTCATTTTAAGACCAATGAATAGTCGGATTTTCCTGATTGCACAATGTACATTAATCTTCAGCAGTACATAAGGTAACTAGCTGAGTTAGCAGTGATTTTTACTAATTTTGATGCTGCTGGCTGGGAAAGAAGTAGACTGGTTGATTTTCTGATATTGGGGTCAGAGGGCAGGTTTCACTCCAGTGACCTTGAAAGCTTAGGAGGGGGGGGATGGATTGCTTTGGTGGTAAAAAACATCTGTCAGAGTTTGGGTTGTGGAGAATGCTTTGGATTGTTAGGATTTGTCATTATATGTGTTACCAAATATGGGTTTACAGATGATTTTAAAGATTATACTTATATCTTTATCAGTGTAGGTTTTGTGCTTCAATTTGCAAATTATATTGCTTAAATCACAGATTTGATTGTAAAAGAGAAACTTTTACAGTAAATCTCATTATCTGTGAGTGTTAGCTGACACAGTACCTCTCCTTTCTAGAGCCACATGGAATCCTTCAGTCTACAATATATCAGTCAGACATACTCTTCAGAATCATATCAACTTATGTTTGCTCGTATTTATAATTCAAGGCAGGTTTTAGATTGTGTTAATTACAGTTCTGTAATCTTTGTGTTCTGCAGGTCTGATGGTGCTCTTGGATTGAAGACAGTGATGACATGAGGCTTCACAGTTGTCTTGTGCTGCTGATGTGTCTGTCCCACTCCCAGGGCTTCCAGTGTTCCACCTCTCCCTTATACTAGTCAGGTAAGTTGTATAGTTAATGTCCTAATGTTGCTGAGCTTTGGGAAAACTATAACGCGAGTGGCTAGAGAAATTTCTTTTGTTGCAGTCAGCATGATATTTTGAAGAACAAACTGACGTATAGACATGTTGCATGAAGCTTAATTTCGATATAGGTAACATTGAGTTCAAATGTTGCGAATCATTCCTTGGGATTTTGCTGAGCATTAGCGAATGATATTTCATGGGTCTTATGGGTAACCATGATGGCAGCAAGATATAGCTGATTAAATAAATTTGTAATGAAACTAAGGCCAATAATTGGACATTTTAACATGCGACATGGTGACACATGTAGACTACCGATCCGCAAGATATCTAGTGAAATATTTCATCTATAGAAACTTTAAATCTTCCATGAAACTTCATTTCTCTGTAGGTTAGCACAATTTCTTCTAATACATTATCTGCCAGGATGTAAAAATTTCTCTTCTTTATGACTGTAAAGTAAAGTAGTCTTATTTTACCTGGCGAAGTTAGGGCTAAGAAGCCCTCTCTAACACTTAACCTGTGGACCAATGGCTTAAAGGTGACTTCCGAACCACCACCAATGTCCGGACCTGCAGGCTGCTTGCAAGGACAGGATCGCTCAGCGGTCACCCATCCAAGCAGCAACCACGTTCGACGTTGCTTGGTCCAGTTGTCTTGCGATAACCACTGTACCCGCTACACTGCGTCATGGCAAATTGTATTGTATGCCTTTCTGTTAGCAGGATCTTGTCTATGTATAACTCCAAAGTTGAAATACAAAAAAATTAGAAATCAGCAGTTATTATGAAAGTGAAATGAACTTTTATGTAATCCGTACTTGTTTATCTTAACTATCTGGATTGCCAAAAGTTAACATGCTTCAGCTTACACCAAGGAATAAAATGTTGTCTTTTATATACTATCAACATTAATTTATGTTCATGGTTAGGCATAATATGTTCTTTATAAAAGCAGAATTAAAACAGTTTGAGGATAGTATTTTCCTTGTTCTCGTAATAATTTTGCCAAGTTAAAGGTTTATATTTGATGTAATTTTTATCAGATTCACTAGATCTATTAGGTTGTGGAAAGGATAAAACTGAATCGTTTATATGAGTAAATTGAAGGTAAAGTAAATCTGAGATGATAACAGGACAGAACCGATATCGGAGGATTGTACCCTCTAATAGCCTTAGAGGAATATGATGTTGAACTAGCTTTGAAGTTGGTGGAAGCTACTGTAGCTTATTACGTGCTCTTTGCAATACCAAGCAAAGCTCCTTACTTCAGGTTATAGGATTCCGATCAGAACTTTTGTACGATTGAAACGATTGTACTTTACAGTATTGAGTAGTTGCGCTACAAGTATTGCGCTACAAGTATTGCGCCACTGCGGTACACTACAGTTTTTACAGATCGTCTAATGTTCACACTAATATTTTGTTTAAGTATCAATAGTACATTATCAAATGGCATGCAGCCAACATAATGTTACTTTCGGTACTTCTTACTATTAAGTTGTGGAATTTGATCAAAGAAAGAATGCAAGAGTCCTCGCATAATTTTAAAGTTTAATCATATTTCAGTGTCAACTACGCTGAACTACGTGTCCGACACGGATGGCACTACTTTGAGACAAGTGAAGATATGGAATGTTTTACTAATTGTTTTTCTATGAAGGCCAGTTTGGATGTTATACACGTGCTGCCAATTTCAAATCAATTAACAACTCTGCTTCCAGTAAAACTAATTACCCAACTGACTTTAGAGTGCAGGTATTAATATTTCTGTTGTTTTCAATTCAAATTCATTTAATTTCAAATTCTAATATTTTATCGTGGTATTATTTATTTACATAAACATTGACAAAGTCATAATGCGGCTAAATCAAAATACTTATAACTAATTAGTTAAATTATTACTTACTTCGATTAATAGAATAGATAAATAAATATTGCATGTAAACAAGTAAAACAAAATGGAGTTAAAACAAATTTAGAGTTCCAGCAAAAATAAACGGCAAATTTATACATTTTGAAAGAAAAGTAGCTGCATGATTGTATTGATGTTTGAAAATAAAAAATCATTTAACTAACTAATTTAACTAATATTCAATGACAATGCCTTAACATAATAACAAATAAATACAGTAATAAATAATAGCAAACAATTGATAAATTAAATTTGAACGAATTGTAAATCAGAACAGTAATACAATAGACTATGCATTAAAAACTAAATAACAACAATATTATTCTAAAATAGCAACAATATCAACATAACACTAAAAACTGTGGTAGTCAATGCAACGATATGAGATTCCACACAGAAATAGACTGGAGGGGACCGAGAATACTTAAAATATTCAATTAATTTAATTGCAACTTACTTATTCAATTAATTTAACTGCAACTTACTTTGCGTTAATAAGATAAGAGGACTGAGACATAACATATGTGTAGCATAAAAATGTATCGGATCAAACATTTCCCATCATTATTTTATTTATTCATTATTATTAGTAGTGGTTCAATGGCTTTCTTATACAATCGTCGTACGTTTTGAGAGGAAAATTTCATGTGCTACAATATTTGATATAAGTACATTTTAATTTTAAAGTAACATAGAGAATTAACTTTGTATATTTGCTTTTGATACATTTTGCTTCCTCAATTTGAAGTTCAGAAATTTATTAATATCTCCAATAAATTTTGTGAAGAAACAGTATACATGGTGACATTTTAAACCTCTTTTGTGTTTTGTGGGAGTGTATGTACTAATCAAGATAAAAAAAAACTGTCAGTTAACAAAGCAGCAACATATGAGTAGATAACGTGTCATATAGAACATTAAATTGAGATCATATTTAAATCGTTAATTTGAGAACTAATAAATTCCATTGAATTCCACTATTTTTTTCTTTCTTAATCACAAAAACAGACTATTTCAAGAATAGTTAGAATATGTACATTTTGTAAAATTAGTCATAAGAACTCACCTCTATACAAGTGTAATTTGACTAAGTATTGTCTGGTGTGCTGGTGAAATACGATATACAGCAGCTATGTTTATGGACAAAAATTTACAAAAAGGTTTTTAAAATCTGAATTAGTGGACTTAAATCCATTCACACATATAATAATAATTTCAGTTTCCTTTCCGGAATCATTCGGGTTAAATATAGAAGATCTCAGCTATTTTAACTTTGGAATCAACTTTTGAGAAAAACCTCATAAGAGAAAAGCAGAGCGTCTTCTTTGCAGTGGAATTCCATCGTTAAATAATCCAGTCCAAAGTTTCCATCACCAGTACAAGTTTGTATTCTCATTTCTCTATCAAGCTGTCACCGAACCATCAATATTGACGACTCGGGTGCGCTCTGATTGTTCCGATTTATTGAACTACTCGACTTTAGTGAGACAATGGTTCAGATCTGCCCACATACAGACAGATGAGTGGGCAGATTTCCTGTCTGGGAGTGTTGGCCATTCAGAGGGTCACCCCATTTGTCTATAGAACTTTCCTTTATTACAATACCTTCCCTTAGTGATGAAATATCAACACCATTGTGGAAGATCAATTATCGAGGTTCATCTTAAAACCCCAAGTTGGTCATTTGATATAGATCAGTTTCAGATAAATGATTTAATCGTTTAATTCTAGCCCCACGTTATTGTGTCTTTACGTAGATGTTGGTTGGATTTAAAATGAAATTGGATGTTTTGAAATTCCCATGATTGTAATTCCAATTTTTATATAAGACATTAAAACATGCACTATTGAAATAGATACCCCACTTCTATGAATCAAATGTTTGCCAATTTATAAAGTTTCATGTCCCTGTAGGTGTAGTGTAGTGGACTTTATGTTAGGTATTTATCAATCATCTGTAATTCTGTGATTCAGTTAATATACTTTTTGATCATTCCATCATAACCACTTAAATTTTCCAATGTGTGATCTTCAATAGCAAAGAAGAAGAAATCAATTATTTCTCTTTTGATTTTGAATTTAAAGCTCAAATTTATTCATTAAAACACCACTTCTAACATAATGTATACATTAAAACGTATTTACAGAGCACGTGTTTGCCAAAATCAAATTCATCACCGCGATCACAAATTAAATGAAAACTCTTGTATTCAAGTTATTATTTGATCACATTAGAAATACACAGAAATACAGACATAGAGATCATCTCTATTAAACAATTCATCAGTTAATTTGTACAGCACATGGAGAAGAACAGAAAGGACACCAGTACGTCCTTCTCCTTTGCTGTCTTGCGATCGAGAAGAGAAAAGACGGCTGAGATTTCTCCGACAAACGTTGAGGCCCACAAAATGGGGGTCACACATCGGAAATCAACTAAAGTCGTTAGCTCGCCAGTCTCTAACCCAAACCGATATGTTTGAATAGAATGAAATACATCCTTGTTTACATTTACAGGTGTAAATGTAAACATCAAATTTTCATCACATACATCAATTTCCACTTACCGTTTTTTACCACAAACCATTTAAATTGGAATATTTTCAATGTTGATCTGTTATACCATAAAATTTAATTAGCGAGCAACCATAGGAAAAGTTACGATTTCAAAATTAATTAAATTAAAGGTATTTTGATTCATTATATTGTACTAATAAATAAAATATGAATTATGTCAAATATATAGCAGAAAACCAAAATTAGTTTAAAAAAAGAATGAATTGACAAATATTTCCCTGAATTATATGCAGCAATTTGTCAAAAAAGTCTTTTGAAATAGAGATAAATTTGTTTTGGATAGGTACTTATAAGTTTATGAAGGTTAAAATGTGGTTAGTTAATTAAAATTCTATACTAGGACAATTTTTCCAAATCTAGCCAGTTTATATATTTTTAGTATTTGCTCTTTGTGTAGTTTATGTCTACTATATAAAAAGGGTATCAAAAGATTGACACGGATCTTGAAAGAATGTTCACTGTAAGATAATCTCCATTAATGTGTTTAAGTATGATAATGAATTTATTAATATTTATTTTTTAATATTTTAATACAATATTTGAATAATTTATTCATTGCGTAAAGTACTTCAGTGTTAACCTTGTAAAATACTTACTAATTAAATTTAAATACCATGCCTCATCTATCTTACTGTTATTTGGTATGTAATTACAGTAATGTTATTTGCAATTTTAGTTCTTACTGTTAAGCGTTTTAGTTTCCATGTACTGTAATTAGCACTAACATATTTTTACTCTGCACCTGATAAAATTGTCATCTCTTTAAAAAAGAATTCATAAGCATTATACCAAAAACTTTCTGCTTTACTGTTTGTACTCTGTTGAAGACTCGCAAGTTAATGTTATTTAGTTTTGGTTCTGCTCTTAAGAACCTATGTAATCCAACGATAAGTCTGCAATTTATTCCATTTTAAGCAAAACATTGTTATAGTAGACAATTGTATTTAACAAACACACAACATAGTTTTTTTTTAATGTGCAGGAATCAATCATCATCCACACAGATTTTGATGGGGGATTATCAGTTTCATAGAAAACTAGATTGTGTGTGAGTTGGTACTACTGATGTCAGGTGTGGTAATTTGGAGTGATGCTAAATGTATGGATAATCCTCTGCATAATCCTAACGACTCGGTAGGTCATTTCCAGTAATAGAAAACCCCAACTTTGCATCTTATGGTGAACTGTTACTCCAGTAAAGGGTACATGTTCTTCAATAGGGACGTGATCTGAACCAATGATGTTAAAATTGAAATTTTCCCAATAATCTTTGGATTCTTTGAGAGCGAAGAGTCAACAATTGTGATTTGGAAATGTACCAATCACGGGCAGTCACTCAACAGAAGTGCAGCCTGAACTCTTGCATGAACTGTGAGATTTGTTACCACAGAAGCAAGTTGTGGTAAACCCCAACATATCTTCTCTTATCTTCCTACAGGACACATTCGAAGGTCATCTTAGAGGACCGTTACTTCACCTGAATGGTGAAATTAACATTATGCTCATTGTCATAGTCCCTTAGGATGTTCCCATTCTGCACTTAATCCACTGCTTCAGATCAGAACATGTATCGCACAGAGGTACCAACCATGTGGAACTATAAACGTGAACACCAAAATATCCTTCATCATCACTGAAGTCAATTACAGTATATTTAAGAAACTCCAGTGATTGGCCTTCATCACAGTTGTCACTTAGAACCCTAACATTAACATCAATGTCATCACTAACATCATGGGTACTGGTGAAAAAAACATCATTTCAGCAATCTATTCTATCTTGTTGATCGTACCGTTTGTTCCAATTGCCATAGGAACATCACTTTGTACCCAAACATCAGTATTGAAAAGTCCTCTTGCATTACTAAAAAATGTATAGTCATTAGGATTCCATTCTTTTTTTTTTTAATCCTGCCCCACTGCGCTGAGATCTGTTTTTGAAATAAGACCTAACAGGAGTATCATCCCAACTCCAAACATAAAAATTGAAATCTTTCCTAGCATTACTGTAATAAGTCAGTTTTATTGAAAGAAAATTTCATCCTGCACACTAGCTGTGTAGGAGCTCTACAACAGGTTTCAAGTAATTTCCAAAATAGAAGACAATCTGAAATTATGGTATGAATGGCGACTCAGAGAAATCTCAACTTCTGCACCCAATACTCTCTCTGCTCCCGGGCAGATTCCGTGTAGCCCACAATTTACAGAGGGAACCATTAAATGAAACACTTACCTCTGTAACCAATCTTGCCTTGCATTCCAGGACAGTTTTAAAGGGCTCTAAGGGATGAATTGGTAGAATTATGCAATGAACGGTGAAATCTCAAGTTGAAATATATTTTGTAAATGATTTTTGAATTGTAATAATTTTTACAAGGTAATGCCTTCAAAATACCTTGGCATGCGTTCAATGTTAATTAGAACCTTACATAAGGAGCGTCTACTTCATTAATGAAATCCTGTATTTTACACTATTTGCTATAGTAAATTGATATATTAGAAGTAGACAGTGCAATTAACAAGAAGCTATGTGTTTCCAGTTTTGTATCTATAAAACTAAAAATACAGATCTGTTACACAGTACATATGACTTTTTAAAGTTAAAACTGGATTTAATAAGAATTAATTATCTGTTGTATGAGTTTTATAGCTACTGTTGTATATGAGGCACAGTAGCTAGTCTTTGAGGAGCAACTGCTGACGGTGTAGGAAGGATGGTATTATCAATATCAATTATAAGGAGTTATGCTTTTTGTTGTATTTAATATTAAAATCCTCTTTGATTTTCCACAGACACTACTTTGCCTCTATATTTAGATGTTGTAAGCATAGATTACATAACACTTGTCTATGTCCTTGTGGTTGAAATGATGGTTTTGTCCAACATGGTTGGAATCACTTCTGCTAAATCTGCAGTCTTGCAGAAGTGAACGTCCTTGGGCCTCCTGGAAACCTCAGTTATGATAACTTCCAAGACCACTTAAGGTGAAGGTTTGTGCCTGAAGGACAGATTCATGAGACCAAACAACAACACCAACAGGTTGCATAGAATCATATTCTTGCAAATAATTATCTTCTATTCTTGTGATTATTTCTTTTGTAAGTTAAAGGTGGCAAATACTTCATATAGCTATTATCAGTAGAGTAAGAGTCTTCGTAGAGAATAAGTAAAGTTTTAAAATTGTCTGGTCATTTACAATAATGTTTGTTCTTACATGTATTTTGACACCTCGATGGTAGCATTACAAAATTTTGAGTATTATAATAACATTGCAGAAATAATATTGTGAACAATATAACAGCCGTAATTTTACAAATTGACTAAATTTGTTACAAAGACTATGTAGACTTGTTTGTACATAGCTTAGATGAGTACACTAGCTAATATTACAAATTACAAACAACAAACAACAAACAAAAACAAATAAAAAGACAACAAATTAAAAGTCTTTTTAAGAGGACATTTAACATTTATATAAAAGATACAAACATTAAGTTTTTTTAAAAACATTTTAGGTACAGTAACTATATTTTTTTATAATTGTTATCTAATAATTCTTGCATATTTTTTATCTTTTAATATTACAAGACGATCGTTGTTCATAATTTGGAAAAAAATGTTTATACTTCTCAGTTATTATGCATCATAGAGCCAAATAAGACGTGTTTTAGAATCATCAGTTTATTTACAATAATGTTTTTATTTACATAGTGTTTGATATCTCGTAAGGCTTTGAGATAGTGAACGTAGAAGTTTATTGAGTCACAAGTAAATACATTTATAAACATAATGTATGATTCAAATCAAATAAAAATTCTCCTTTTTTATCTGTATACAATTACTGGTACATGAAGCGTAATGTTATAAAAATTTGTTGAAATTAAACCAAGTCCACATTTTAAGAAACAAATTTATATGCTTGTGATGATTTTTTTCTAGTATAATTTCTAGATGATGGAGTTACATCTAAGTTTATTGGTTTACACCACATCAAAACATTGCTTACGGAATTAATTCTGGAAATGTTTCAGTCACCAAAGATGGTGTTGACACTTACAAAGCCTCGTAAGCCTTAAAAGTAAAAGTTTCTAAATAATTGAAAGTGTCACGAACATTATTAACATGCCAACTCTAGAGTCGTCAGTGGTGTGCAAATTAAACTTTTAAACTAACAATACATCTTCAGTTTGACCGTTTGCTTCTCATTGTTGAATAACACAAATAGTTTTGTTGAAGGTGAGGATTATGTAAAAAAATATAATTTTATTAAATAAACCATTTAAGTTTCCAGCTATTACTACATACTTTTTAAAACATTTTATACTTCCTGTATGTTTTTATTATTATTATTAATTGCTGTCAAAGTAAAATTGTTGGTTGGACTTCTATTAAACTTGCTCTTTTACAGATTCCGGAATACACTGTTTGTACGCCAGAGAATGGGGGAGAGAGCCACCTCAATGATGCATCACATACTGAAGGTAGTAGAAACCATTCTATAAATAATTATGTGCATTTTATTTCCTCATAGAATAAAAATTTCCTACTCTATCGAGTAGGAAAATTCTAAAATGATTCATTTTTTCTGACAGTGACCTCATTTTAGCTCCCTAGAATTGCATTTTAAATAGTATCAATCCTTGTCAGTGAATCATTTCACTGCTGAAACTACTTCAGTCTTTGATGTCATTGTGTAAAGCACACGTGATTCAACATTACTCAGGTTCTCATAGTTATTGTTAAAAAACATACTTTGTTTTTAATTTCATTAAATTTTCGTTAATTTTCTTCTTCAAGTATTATCATGTACAAGAGTTGGAAATGTACAGAAAATAATTTTTTGCCAAGTGCTGGTTCCTATCAAAATTATCTCACTAAAAATATTTAAATCTCACTAACTTTTGATTAAACTCATATTAAGTTATAAAGCAAAAACCCATGTTGAAGTCACTTTAACTCTCTGCAACTTTCTTATTGACATTTTTTTTTTGTAGAATAAAGACTTAAGGCACTGTAGACGAGATTGTCGAAAAACGTATTCCCATAAGAGTTTTCTCGAAAATTACCAATCGACAAGAGCATGTATGTTATTAACGGTAACAGACAGCAAAGTTATAAGAACAAGAGATGTAAACAGTTTTATCAGCTTTAATTTTCTATACATGTACATTTTATGTTGGACCCACCCCTACTGAGATATAGATGAAAACCCCAAAAAGGGACCATTTAAACCCCTGTCGCACTCTTCTGCTACCCATGTAGGTAAGGATTAGTACGTGTCACTACCACACCACCCTTAATCAACATCCTACACTTGGTTTCTCCGTTATCTCCTTCCTTTTAGACCATTTGATGAGTAGACTATTCGCAATTAGTAATAATATGCTGATTAAATGTAGGTAAATAATACTTTATCACTATTTTCTGTTCTTTTTTCATGGTGTGTTTTTAGTATAAAGTGTCAAACTAGTTGCTGCATATTTTTTATTATTTGTTACTTTTTACCACATTTATTTATTTGGTCACATTTTCTAAAAGTTTGAATAAGTATAATTTCTAAGTATAATTTTCATTAACATGGTGTCAGCTGTTGTTATGTAGCAGCTAACCATGTGAACACTGAGAATTAGTGGTCCAAGATTTTTTCGATAGTAGAAGTACTTAATTATTTAATAATTAAACGTAGTTACAAGCTCATTACTGCAACCATTCATTAGCGGGCTGGAAGTTTAAACTATTATCATAGTAAGGTGACCTTGGCCAAACTATAATTTGAGATAAGCACCTCGGGTGGAAATAATCAATCGTGTAATGGCTTAGGATAATACTCGTTTGACAAGAAAGGGAATTTGTTGGATTATAAGAGTGATCAAGTAATAAAAGATATAGAATGGATTGAGAGAATGTTGACACCTCTCGATTTGCACAAACCCAACTGGAAAGCGAGTTTTTGCCTGCCAGCCGTTTCACCTGCTGTTACTAAAGTGGTTCCTAATGAGTGCGATAACCGTACACAAGATTATCTAGTTAAAAGATTACTGGTTAAAACATAGCTTTGACGCCGAAGTTCATTATAACCGAGAAATAATTGGCGCATGAATAATTCAGTAGCAATTACGAAAGAAAAAACATTGCACGCTTAATTCTTTCTTGAACAGAGGTTTGGGGTTTGTGAGTGTATAAAATGTGTGTACATTTCTGTTAAAATAATACCTTACAGAGAGTAAAATATTTTATAAGAGATGATGACGAACTTAAGTAGCACTTTTATACAAACTAATTACACTCAGTAACAGAAAGATAAATAAAGTGGTGCCTGGTAGGAAGGCACAGTCCATTGCTTTTAATTTAAAAGCCACATTCAATCACTTGAATAATTAAACATCTTTTAATTTGGGGTTTAAGTAAAATTCTTGTTGCCTCACTTATTAGGATAGGGAAGGCAATGAAGATTATAGTCAAACTTTTGATGTGGGTCTTAACCAATAATACATAGTCCTGAAATTATATATTGACTTGTTTCTTTTGCATTCGCACGAGAGGAAATTGTTTTGAATCTCAACTAATTGTTATATAAAAATATAATTAAATGTGTACTTCTCAAATATGCTTTTGTGTTGTAAGTTTATTCTTCTTTTAAAGTTATTTTATATGAAGCATATAATGTTGTCAGCATTCGTAAAGAAATGTGGAAACGGGAATGCCATGTTTGTTGAACAAATTGAATTGGTAAACAATGTTGAGTTGAATTGATTAAATATGTTGCGTTCATTGATGCCAAAATATTTTGTCATGTTTGGACAAAAACTGACCTATGACACAGTAGAATAGTTCGTCACAGGATACTCGCAGATGACTCATATGGTTCAGTCAGGAAACCAACATCCTTGATCGTAGTTGTCAATAAGGCAACTCTGTTGGGAACACAGTTTCCATCAAGCAAGGAACTGGTTCCTTGTTTGCACACAAGGAACATTTTTGGGAATTCCTATTAACAATATAGAATCTTTAAACAGTGAGATATTTTTTATTATCAATTGTCCTCAAATAGGCGTACATTACTCAAAAGAGTAGAAAAAACTGGTCTTGGAGAAAGTTGCAACTAACTTGCTCCACATTCAAATAAAAACATGCTATCCCAATATGGCAAGGGTAACCTGTTACTTGTGACAATATTTATGTCTTTCCAATCTTTATGAAATTGTATATAAATGAAAGAATAAATATCGGAAGTACCCAAAATGTACCGGAGTAAGGATTTTTTCTGTTGGTAAATTGATATGGAGCAAGTGTAGCTATTTAATTATGATGGATACCTTAATTAATGTGATTGTCAACATGGTCAACTGATAAATATAACATGGTCATTTATAGATTATTATTAGGGTAAATAACAAATTGTTGGAGTCAATGTTTTCAATAGTAGTTTTGTATTGAGTAAATACTAAAATTATACAACTAGAAATCCAATGAAGTTTTACATTTTTTAATTCTGAAAGAACGGATAGTCAGACGTTTTCACCAAGTACGTTGTTTACGGATAGTCAGACGTTTCCACCAAGTACGTAGTTTACGGATAGTCAGACGTTTCCACCAAGTACGTTGTTTACGGATAGTCAGACGTTTCCACCAAGTACGTTGTGTACGGATAGTCAGACGTTTTCACCAAGTACGTTGTTTACGGATAGTCAGACGTTTCCACCAAGTACGTTGTTTACGGATAGTCAGACGTTTCCACCAAGTACGTTGTGTACGGATAGTCAGACGTTTTCACCAAGTACGTTGTTTACGGATAGTCAGACGTTTCCACCAAGTACGTTGTTTACGGATAGTCAGACGTTTTCACCAAGTACGTTGTTTACGGATAGTCAGACGTTTCCACCAAGTACCTTGTTTACATCAAAACTGTTATGCAAAACTAAACATTTTATTAGACTCAGTTGAGAAATTGGCCAGCAAAAGATGATGGTTATTGGTGTCGAGAAACGAGTTTTGAAGGCCACCCGACAGCCTAGAGAACTGGAAACTGGTTGTACAACTGACTGACCACTTACATGTTTTATGTGCAATCACTAGTAATTCTAAAAACCAATCAGCTGGCACAGAAACTGTCCAAGTTTATACGGGTTTTATACATGAAACAACTGGTAACTATTCATTATTAACGATTTATATTTTGTATTAACAGTAACATGTGACCAAACATACAAAATCAGTTAACTTGAGCATTAACAGTTCTTGCATATTGTGAGATTATAAGGCTGGCTCTCATTTTACATGATTGTGCCCTATCCGGATGGTACATGGCAGAGATTATTTCATATGTACACGTAGTGGGGTACACAATAACACATCAACACACAAAGATACACATAGCAATATTAACTTCACAATGACAACCAGATAAGTTACTTATAAACTGAGTACGAATACAATTTTATAATCAACAAATGCCATAAGACACTTTAATATAGGCGATCAAAAAAACCTATGGAGTTATGTGAAAACAACCCAAAGTCTGAATAAATTGTTCACTTTCTGTGCACAAAATGTACTTTATTAAGACTTTTTCATTAAAAATATTGTTGTGTTAATTCAATTTTATAACTACTGTTAATCATATTACGGTGTCCGCCATATAGGTTATGTTTCATTTGCATTTAGCTTAAATCTGCTACAACAATACTGTTACATTTGCAGATTTTGAAAAGTATTATGGGTTCCCGGTCATTCTAATGGCACAGGATGTCGTTTAATACATACTTAGAACTCGAAGTGTGTGGGAGAAGAGTTGAGGATTCCAAATAGTTTAGTGTAATTTCAATTTCCAACATACGGGTTGTCTATTTGAAAGCACCAATAAACAACAAGAATTACCCAAATGAACACCCATTCATGAGTAGTGATTGTATTGTTAACAATACAATAGAAATGAATGAAAACAAATAAAGTGAGATATAG
This sequence comes from Homalodisca vitripennis, assembly GCF_021130785.1. NCBI lineage: Eukaryota > Metazoa > Arthropoda > Insecta > Hemiptera > Cicadellidae > Homalodisca > Homalodisca vitripennis. The sequence goes on along the minus strand of NC_060209.1, from coordinate 16,663,938 downwards.
CAATTTTTGCAAGTCTTGAAGTGGAAAATGTTTATATAAGCTAGTAATTGTCAGCAAAAAAAAAATTCTATTGATTATTATAACTTAATTATAATTTTTTTCAACACTTGATAGTAAATTGCAAAGTTAAATTGCTTAAAGATATAATGTAACCAAAAGTACAGTGTTTATTAATGGGATCATGTCTATGTATTGGAATGTAATACTATTTTTCTTTAATAAATTGTTCTACTTTTCTGTGTGTATACAATACAATAGAAAGCAAAATTGACAGCAATAACTTCTCATCAAACAAACTATGAGAGCCTAAGAAGATAAATATTCAGAAAAAATTGTATTATTTTTATTAGGTTTCTAAAAAAATTTCTGATTAATTTGTTTAATTTCTGACTAAGCAATATGGTGATGAGCTACATTTTGCAGCTAAAATTGAATTAGATTGTACTTTAGTTTGTTCCAACAATTTACAAAGAGAAATTTTACAAAAACTAACCGAAATCATTACTATTTATACAAGTCAAATCAAATCAAAATCGTTTATTCTCAGAAAAATCAACAAAAGATATATATTTATATATGTTCATTGTCTGTAAAAAAATATATTATTAAATTAAATATCTAGTTTTTAAAGTATAATGTGTCAAATAAATGGATATTTTAAATTTAATTATTTAAGAAATATTCTCATATGGGTTACTAAAGCCTGAGAATGCTTGAGAACGAGTCACCACAAAGTACTCAGATGGTATTTCAAACCGAAGAAATTTTAGTATAAACTTGAAGGAAATTAAGTGAAAAACAAAATAAAGTCAAAATTAATTTTTTACAGAAAATTAAAATAAAATTCAAATGAGAATTTATTTAGATGAAGTCAGTGAATGGAAATTATCATTAAAAATCAAAACTGCCAACTGTCAGAGACCATGACCACGGATGGGCCTTCATGCAACTCTTTGGAAAAACTTCGTACATAATTCACCATTTCTTATCATCGAGGGTTGTTATTTATATTTATAGCATCAACTGCATTAGTCGTACATGACCTCTCCCCTGAAGACTCACACACTCATATTCACATACACAAACATGCAAAGAACGCACGCGTACAGCCACACAAACATATTCGCACACTCATATGTACACAAAACTAATACTCGTGCACACTTATTATATATAACTTCTTCACACTCACTATATTACTTCTTTCCTAATACATACTTGTACGAACCAAAGTACATACAATCATAATATACTTGTCCAAACATAACCCATATGCTTACAGCGTATTTCCAACATACACATGCAACAAACACGCACCTACGCGTACATACATACATATACGCGTAAAAAATAAAACATTTTTATATGCCTATTACACAAACACTAGTATTTTTAAGTATATAATTGAAATAAAATTAAATGAATTGTATAATAAATTTTAATGTTATACACACAAAATATGGAAAATAACTACATGGGCAAATAACTAACACAAAAAATATTTTTTAAAAAACAATAAAATATACACAAAGGAATAAACACATGTTAGGTCTTGCTAAAAACGGTTCAACAATTTGTCATTTTTATACGTTGAAAATATACGTTGCTTCATAATTGTCCATACCTGTTCATGTTTTAAAATTTCAAATCACCGACAACTGGTTTAGATTTGTTGACTACAAGTCCTCCCCTCCCCTCCCCACCCCTCCCGTCATCAAGATGTGTCCTGAGGAGATCATCAACCTGCAGGATGAGGTTGAGATGAGGCGATTAAGCTTAATCGTGCCAAGTCTGGCAGCCCCGAATTACACCTATTTGTGGTTATTTGGCCCGCATTTGTGGTGAGAAGTAAAGAAGCCTGTGTAGAAACCGAGGTTAGCCTCTAGCGGACAAATTCACCTGGGACTGTTTTCTATCATTTTTTAATTTTTATTTTTATATAAGATGTTGTGTGCCCCCAGCGGGACTATCGACCTTCAGGGTGTGGGTTGGGATGGTTTGATTGAGCCTGGCACTTGGATCCGGTTCCGGCAAATTACACCTGTTTGTGGTTGTGGCAAGACGTGGGGAGTCGGTCTGGCGAAACCAAGGCCAACCACTGGTGGTTTCAGATGGTGCGTTTCTATTAACATTGTTGTTGTTCACTATTTTTCTCTCATTTACACACTAATTTGGTTTTCTTGTTTATAAAGCATTAAATTTATTTTTTCTTTTTAGAAAATTGAAAAAAAATAATTAGTAACCACCAAAACGCCTGATTTATAATACCATATCAGCGTTTTTTTGAGTCTACAATAATATAAATTTTAAATCATAATTTTGTTTTTGTTAATATTAGATTATTATACTTTGTTTTTATATTTTGCTTTCTAACAACTTTTATCAAACTTTTATTTTTACACAAAAACTTCATCATACTTTTCATTGAAGTTGTAGGTCTATGATAGTAAAATTTAATTGAAACTGATCTGCTGACATGCTACAGTAACAGCTGTTATTGCATACAAACTATTCAAAGTGTATTTGCTTCAGTGTTTGTTTTCTTTCAATTAAATTTGAATTGATTAGTTTAGAATTTGTTTGCTATTGATTTGGATCAACGTTTGTATAAGGCTGGAATATAGAGTTTGTGAAGACGATGAAACAGGCTCAGCTTGGGGGGGGGTGGGGGGGGGGGGGGGTGGGGGGGGGGGGGGGTGGGGGGGGGGGGGGGTGGGGGGGGGGGGGGGTGGGGGGGGGGGGGGGTGGGGGGGGGAAATTGGTTTACCTGTACTACTTGGCAGTATGCCACTACTACCAGGGCAGATACAGAGACAGCCTCAACCACATTGAGGAGGCCCTCAAGATAGACTGGGAGGTGTGGTGTTGTATATTAGATTTTTGCATCAAATATGATTGTTTTTAATTAAAAGTAGAAGTGATTCTCTCCTGTATAATTTCAATGTTGAATAAACTCTCTTCCTGACAATGACCATAAATCAGCTATGAACACCCTGTAGAACCAAATTTTATATCCTCAAGGAGCAGATCTGATAAAACTCGTTATACAGGGTGTAAATTAGTCCTGATACACCTGGATATATTCCAAACGGAATTGAGACATCAATGAAAAATCTTCACCATATCATTTAAAATATTTTTTGCACCTTATGGAGGATAAAAATATTCTCCCCCCTCTTTTTTAAAGGGGGAAAACAGAGATCACTTTGAAATTGTTGTGTTGTTTGCCCAGAAATTTTGCTAGAAATAGAAATATTTTACCCTAAAAAAAACAAAAAAAGTAAGTATGGTGTAGGTTGTACATTGATATCTCTGTTTGGAATATATCCAGGTGTATCAGGACTTAATATATGTACCCTTAGGTGTGAGGGGTTGTTTTACCCATAACTTTTTCTAGAATCACCGTAGAGATGTTTTGTTTCAAGTTGTGTTTTTTTTTTAAATTTAACTTTCAAATAAATGACATGTCCACAAGATAGGGGTTGTGATTTTGAAAATTTAAAGTGACCCCTCCTCTACTCCCCTTTAAAAAGTCCAAATTTGTAATATTGTATGGTGAAGATTTTACAATCCGATATCTCGAATCCGTTTGAAATATATCCAGGCGTATCAGGATTTAATATACACCCTCTATGTGATGTACCTTATAATCCTTTCACAAAACCATTGAAACTTTTGGTTTAGTAAAGTTAAAAAATAAAGGGAAGAGGGAAAATGTAACAAATGTAACATGTTAGGGAAGTGGAAGTTTTTTGATATTTTTATAATTGCAGAAAATTTGTTGTCTTTTTAGTTCTTTACTTTTCTTCTCAAAACTGCCTCTTAACATCTTCACTGTCTCTATACTTGATAGTCTAAGCAACTTTTACGATGTTCAATGTAGGTAAGTGTCTGCCGCAGTCAACATGTTAATATTCCATCACTGAATTGTTTACATCCACATGACTAATAGTCCCATGTATTGATCTACTTCCATAATTTGTTCCTAAATTTTTACTTTTATAGTGTTTTTGTACACAGGAAGATCGTCTGTGGTTTCTGAAAGGCCACAACTTATACAAACTGAAGTTCTTTACTGAAGCGAAAGAAGCCTTCCAGTTTGCATTCAACTTATGTGAGATCACTGATGAAAAACCATCATCTGGTTAAATTAAGGTAGTCCACTATTTTGACTAGAGAAAACTACTAAATGTGAGTTGGAATATTTTTTTTCTCCTGAATTGTTTCGTAACAATAATTTTTTCATTTTGAAAAATAAAGTTTTTTTACTTTTATCCCCATACTGTATACATAATATTAAACATAGGCTACTGCGCATCGTCGGGCCGAGCTCCGTATGAAATCTCTCAACCTGTATGTGCGCATTAATTTTCAGATATCAAATGATCCTATTGATTTTAACCAAATATGACCTACGGTGTGTCTCAAAAAAATGAGTTAAAAATGATCAGTTGTAGTGCAAAATAGTCTGGCGAAAGCTAACCATTATTTTTTATTCCAGTCAAGTTTAAGATGTACAATAAGGCCGGATTTGGAAACATTCATACTAAAAAGTTTTAATCTCTTTTCACTGGAGAAAAAGGCATTAGATTCTGATCTATTTTTCTGCCGTTAAGGAGTTTTAGAGAAGGTTTTATGCAAGTGTGTTATAAAGTTTTTGTTCTAATAACGATGGAGACTCAAAACTTGCTTTAAATTACAGAACAAAGATGATGTCTGCTTTTAAGCAAGGAAAGGTTCTACAGATTTTATGAAAATTATTTACACACCTAGAATTTTGGAAATGTATATTGCTAATTTAAAACCGATATTGAACACTTTAAACATAGCAACATCCGGTCTAAAGTATGGTTTAAAATTATTTCTGGAACGAAAAATGTTTTTTTACTTTGAATAACTTTTTCCTGGAAAAACTACTTTGCAGATTTTAATGAAACTGTTTGGCAAGTTTATAACTTTTTTAAATAAAATGATAGGGGCTAAATAATTGATATTTATTTATTTATATTATAAATAGCTATATTAAGAAAATAATTTAACACAAACAATTGAAGTACGGAAATTCTCATTAAAATTAAATTCTGATGCCATTTTGGATAGTATGGAAAGAAAACGAAAGAAAAAACTTTTTTATATTTCATTGTGGATGGATTTGACTTTGCACTATTCAAAAAGAAGTAACAAAATAATTTTGTTAGAAATCCTCATTTCTGTAAACATGTCTATATTAACTTTAATCTCTATCTCAAAAAAAAAATCAAAATCAAAATCTTTTTATTCATACACACAAAACAATAACATATACACTTCCATAATTTAAATGAATAATTCCCCATATAGACTATAGGTCTGTGTAAGGGGAAGAGTCCATCAATCAGTCCTTTTCTTAATTGTACTTAATTGTTCTTAATTGTAATCATAATTGTAATTGTGTACCATAGTTTAACATAAAGATTTTACCAAAGATCTGTTTAAGTAGTACAAAATACATTATTGTAAAAATTGTATATACATATATACACACACGCACGCACGGCGCGCGCACACACACACACACCTCTATACAGTTTAGGCACCGCTTAACCACCATATTACTATTAGATGGATGGAAACAATCCAACAGCACCACCAAACCACATCCCACAATAATAATTCCTACTTACACTAAATCTGCATCAGGAAGATTTTACTAATATTCTAGATAATGCTGTGGAAAAATGATAAGATTGTGCCTTAAAATCAATCTTTTATGGGATTAAAAGGACATATTCTTAAGGTGTTCAAATGTTTGAATGGTCAAGAAGATATTATTTAGTAGTAATGTCTAATATACACGACTGAATTTTATATTTGTACAACAAATGGAAAATCTTTTTTTCAGTTCTCTGATATTATTTATTAGACTACATTTGGCAGTCAGTCAGTGGTTGATTTATATTAAACTGCTGCATGTGGATATTCAGGCTCAGGATATTTACACGTGCTATAATAATGTCTAAGATTGATATGCTACAAAATTACTTAAGTAATTATAATATTAAAAAATCTTAACCTTAAAAGCTTTGATTTTAGCTGCAGTTTAACCTTCCTTTTATTGCAGCATCTGGTATCTGATGCTGTCTCAGACTGGATTCCTGGAATCTGGAGTCATGTTTGTCTGAAGAGATAAAAAAAGTCGACGATGAAGAAGCTCAAAATGTAATACTTTTTTTTATCTCTTCAGACAAAAATGACTCCATTCCAGATGTTAGGTCTGAGACTGCGTCAGATACCAGACGCTGCAATAAAAGGAAGGTGAAATGGAGCTAAACTAAAAATTTAACTGAATCAACTCTTCCTACCAGAGCTACGTTACGTGTCTTAAAAGCTTGTTTTTTTAAACCAACAGAAACCATTTCGATCCCCATGTTGATAGAGTATTTCATTTACAGACTAGGGAATATCTTCTTGAGTGAAGGTGACCATCAAGAGGCCCATGCTTACTACCTGGATATCTGCTCCAACAGTCCAACACCTCTCTCTTGGCTTGGGCTTGGTGTTACAGCCTTCTTGGTGAGACATAAATAACGTGTTTAGTAGTGACGAGATGTTCTTAATATATTCACCATCATTTACTGATAATTTGGATGTTGATATATTATATAGTATTACAAAACACATCACAATTATTATATTAGTGAAAAATTTGCTGCCACATAATCAATAACCCACAAACACTTATATGAAAGGATTTCCACAAGACTTTACCTGATGGGTTTATTCAATGGTTGGATTGATAATCTAGAGAGTAGTCAATTTATAATGTACTAGCTGTTTCCCACGGCTTCATATGCTTTTCGTAAGCTTTGTCCGTGTATGTGCACTTCTGGTTCAAATTAATTTATATTTCCAACGCCAATGTAGAGTTTGCCTTGTTGCCACGGTTAAGAAAATTTGTTTATGTTTATAGCCATTGTACCCGTACATGTATTTTATTATTAAGTGGTCTAACACTCAGGCTTTAAATTCAACCAGAAATTTTAAAGAAAAATATACATCAAAACCTAACGCCTTCAAATAGTCTTTGGCTATTTAATATACATAACTGTACCGTAATTGCAGTTTATAATGTGCAGGCACTTTGAAAACGTTTATTTTTGCAGTGCTGCCTGGTGGCAAGTTACATCAATGGACATAGCATATAAACTTTCTCCGTGGAAAAATACATATACATACAATTTTGTATAATGATCGGTCAAATAGTTTTACGATTCTATAAAGGACATACAGACAAACATTCATTTTTATATACACTAGCTCATATAGCTGTATAGGTGAGACCTTTATCAAAGACCCAACAGGGAATTATTGAAATCGTATCACTGTCTGTCTGTCTACCCATTTGTGCTGATAACTCTTGCTCAAAAGGTCTTGGAGATTTAAAATTTGGTACATAGGTTCCTCATGGCCTAAGGAAGAACCTTATAGATTTTAAGGTGAAAAAGTCAAAGACTATAACAAAGAAGCAGTGGCCCATCATGACAGCAGATATATGTTCCGCCAAACTGTGGCTTGAAGCTGATAGTTATGCTATCGTATGATGTGTTTACACAATGTAAACCGCAACAAATTTGTTTAGGTAGCAAAAACCCCTGGAAAAGTGGAGGAAATTTACTTAATAGCTTCGAACTTGTGATGTTGAAGCCTTGTTAAATGGACTATCAGTTTTGTGGCTACTAATGTTTACAGGACCAATGCAAGCTGGCAACGAGTAAGTTAATGTGGTCCAGATCTGTGTGAGCAACAATCAATGCTTAAGTCAGTTCTTGAAAGTGTCTGCTAATTTCAATCTACTAATCTTGGTTATTGGCAACAGAACCATGACTTGGATGATGCTGAACTGGCATTGAGTGAAGCCAACCTGTTGGACTGCCGGTTGTCTCAAGTCTGGGGCTACTTGGCTCTGGTGAACCTGCTGATGGCACGCCCTGAGATCTACCATCGATGCCTGAGTCAAGCTCTGCGGGTCAGTTATATTTGGTATTAAAATATTCAAAATAGATAGTAAAATATAAATTTTAAATACTAACACATAGCTTTTACTTTTAACTACGTATTCGGCAGGTAGGAATCTATTATAGTTTAATATATTGACTGAGATGGACGCTTCTCTTGACTACTTTTGCTATTCTATTCTCGTCGTCGACTTTTTTTGGATCTCTTCAGACGATCATATATAGTATTAACTATGTATTCTGGTGGTAGAAGTGAATAATAGTTTAATATATTGACTGTGGTGTCGCAGTGAAGGTGGTAAGTATAACTATGTAATAAATGAACCAAAAATGTTTCCAATAATTGCAATAATGCCAAAGGACTAACGCAGATAAAAGAATTAAAATTGTGGGGCCCAATTTACTTGAAGTACAATTGTAATTAACATACATTTATACATTTAATTGAATCAATGTAGAGGATTTTTGTAAAGAATTGCAATTTTAATCAGTTATATTGAAAGTGTACAACAATAATTTTAAGTTTTGAAATTTCTTGTTTTAAAACTTAAAAGAACACCAGAAATGGGATCAATATTAGAACGTCAAGGTGTAACTTTATTATTTTACAATATTAAAGAATTTTTAACATTTTTACTATTGTTACAGTATGGTTTGGACGATCCTGTACTTCTTGAGAGACTTAACATTCTGGGACATCTTGTAGAGCCATCTTGAGACTTTCATGTCATATTGAGTTAATTCTACGTTATAATTTATTTCACTAAATAAATGTTTTTCATGAGAAGAGATGAGAATGCTTCTATTTGTTCTCTTAGAACAAGAATCTTAAAAATTGCACCTAGTCCTATAAGGACCTTTGCGCTTCTTCCAGAGTGACAGGATATTCAGGATGGGTTGAATGTGGGGGCCCGCCTCCTATTGAGATCCATGAGGAAGAATTTAGGGCACTAATCCTCAAAAGAAGGGGAGGTCAGCTCTAAACCAGCCTCTCCAATCAAAGCAGGCAGGGGGTGGCAACACCCTTTATGTCTAAGCTGGCAAGAACCTTTGTCTCTTAGAGAACAAACCCCACCAACTTCAACAGTCATCTCCCGCAGTAGACTAGACCTATCGAATTACCCTTGCACCCCAGAATCTCGACCTTGGTTAGTGATGTGCCGCTCCTGGACATCCATAAGGTTGCCCAGATTTAAGTGACACATCGGTTTTTGCTGTGCCCAGTGGTAGGTTCAACTGGAAGGTATAAACCAGCCAGAAGTGATCCTTGCTGGGTGCGAATGAAGTTTTATTTCACAACATTTTTAGAAAAACAGATTCTTTCTCAGCGGCGGTCTACAATTATATTACAAAGGATTTAAAATCCACCATCACTGGTGGTTTGCCACCCACATTTGCTGGGGATTTTCTACAGACAAATACTTCATATTGCCAATCCGTTTACAAAGGGACTGGATTGTCCCTTGGAAGGGACTAATCCACTGTGGGAGTACAGGGTTTGTATTTTTTATTAATTTGGGTTTAGTTATTGGCGGGATAAAAATAAGTAAAATTTGTTTTATTATACAAATATTGTATAAGTAATAAAAGTTAAAAAAAAACCGTAAACAAACATTAAAAAGAAATTCTTGTCCATTTTTACATTATTTTTGCTTTTTGCTGTTTTTGTGATAAACACCATACAACTATCACATATTATAAAGCAATTGATCATTTACAAGATAAAGTTCACTGACAAACTTATTGCTGGTGGAATTCCAAAAAACAATTTTTCACCTTGTAGTGCACAGCGGTACTTTGCATTTAGTGCAGTGTAGGAAGGATTTCCTTGTACATCCATGATTTATGCATCTTAAATTAATTTTATTATTATATACTAAAAAAAAATATGTATCATGTCAGCCAATAATACAGTTCTCAACATCAGCTGATATAAACAGCTGATCCCTTGAGTGGAATAGTCCCTTCACAGGGGATGTTTCAAATGTACCTTAATGCTTACTAAAAAATGTACATTCCACACTGTTTTTTTTGTAGTAATTATAAACCTTTCCTTATACAAAAATATATATTAAAAAAATATTTACAGCAAATAAAAATGGAATATAATTTGTTTAGCCGTGTAGTTAGTAGTAATTCCATGTTTGTCTACATATGAGAATCCAAGTAGTTTGAAATAACTCCTAAAGAGTGTGTCACTATTCATTGTAGTCAAGCAACACTATCTGTTGGTGACACAGCAAACTAAAATAGAAATAACTAAACACAGTTCATTTTAACTTATTTAAACGGATCATCCCTGCATGGGACAAATCCAAGAGGCTAAAATGCCTATCACACTCTGATAAAATCTCATATTAGATATGGCCTTACAATCTGGAGGGGCTCCTCAGGGAATCTCAAGAGAGTACTTGTACTACAAAAGAAGGCAAGGACCATAGTGAACCTGGAGTCCCAGCAAAGCTCAGAGCCTAGGCATACTCACATTACTTGCTTCTATATCCATGAAGCCATTTTATACGTAGACAAAAACCTGCAGACTCACATGGACCTTCATAACTACCTCACACACCATGCCTCCAGATTCATCTTACCCCAACATAGAACAGCCCTCTACAAGAAAAAAAAAAACCATAATACATTGGCCAAAAAATAAAAAACCTCCTTCCAGACCATCTCCAGAATCTTACTGGAAACACCCTCTATGAGAAAAAACCATAATACATTGCCCAAAAGATAAAAAACCTCCTTCCAGACCACCTCCAGAATCTTACTGGAAACACCCTCTATGAGAAAAAACCGTCATACATTGGCCAAAAGATAAAAAACCTCCTTCCAGACCACCTCCAGAATCTGACTGGAAACACCTTCTACGAGAAAAAAAACCATAATTCATTGGCCAAAAAATAAAAAAACCTCCTTCCAGACCATCTCCAGAATCTTACTGGAAACACCCTCTATGAGAAAAAACCATAATACATTGGCCAAAAAATAAAAAAACCTCCTTCCAGACCATCTCCAGAATCTTACTGGAAACACCCTCTATGAGAAAAAACCATAATACATTGGCCAAAAAATAAAAAACCTCCTTCCAGACCATCTCCAGAATCTTACTGGAAACACCCTCCATGAGAAAAAACCATAATACATTGCCCAAAAGATAAAAAACCTCCTTCCAGACCACCTCCAGAATCTGACCAAAAACAGACTGAAGAACTCACTTCAAAAATTCCTGCTAAAGAATCCTGTGTACTCTATTGAAGAATTCCTGAACTTTTTGGACAATTAACTCCTTGATTCTACTTATTGTAATTTGATAACTGTTCTTAATGTTCATGTATTGTTTAAGCATTCTTGTTGTGGATTGTATTGATTTATTTGTTTTAGTACTTTTTATCTATCACCTATTAAATCTCTCTTTCAAATTAAGTTATGAACTTGTTGATTTAACTAATTTTTAATGTACCTTTTAGTTTTAACCTTTCATGTTATTTTATCTTGTTATGTATCTTATTGTTTATTTTATTGTTATTTTATGGTCAGATTGTTATGCTGTTTTTATCTGTTTAAAGGCTTAAGTCATTATAAATTGTTATTGTTGTAAAAGGTATTGCATATGGTTTTGTTATGATGTTCTCAAAATTTAGATTGTAAATAATTATTACAACACATAATTCAATGTATTATTTATATGTTATACATTTTTGGTAACATCTATTACATGTATAATGCTTAATAATGAATAAAAAAGGATGATGAATAAATAAATTTAAAAAAATATTGCTTCACAGAGTGTATAAAAATGATAAAACTAAAATCCTGTCAATTGATGGAATTCACAATCTACCATGTTTTTGTAACCTCTTAAATGATGAAATTAGTACTCAAAATGTTAAATTGAGCTTCTAAACTTATAAACATGATTTCATTTGATCCTGACAAATAACACTAATAGGTTTATTTTTTAGTACTACAAATTTTTTATATCTACGTATATTTACACTACTAAGAGATTACTTTAATCAATAGCTGAAATAATTTAACAAATCAATCAGCTTTAGAAAAATGCCCATCAGGATTTAAAAGTCCATATCTCTAATTACCTGTTCTGACCACTCATTCACAATTCATAATTCTATTGAAAGGATTTTATAAATAAGTAATCACACTATAAATATAAATACTCTTTTATTGCTCTAAGTACAAATAAAATTAATGTAAACAACATAACAAATCCGATTAAAGTGGACAACACAGACATATTAGTAACTATATATAGATTAGCACCAATGACAGGACTTAGAAATTCCAAAATTTCTATAAAACACTCAATTTATTGGTAAAGATATCCAAATGGTGGAAGACATTGGTTACAATGAAGAAAAAAAATTAATTGTAGGAACATTATGTTATGTAATATACAATGTTTTCAAAAAATATGAAAGAAAACAATTTTGATTACTATTTTTTAATTTGCCTCATTGTATCACTGGTGTAGCAGAGCGAGGCAGACTTATAGACACCATAAAATTCGGAGAAAGTAGATTTAAAGTTATTATGTAACAATTTGTTTTCAGTTTAATACATTAAACTTGCGCCACATTACATTATATTTCTAGCAAAGTAAAAACTAACTCCACAGTTAGTTGAAATCGAATAGAATCAAATTGCCTTAAAAAAAATGTTAAAGATAGACATGTTTATCTTTAAAATTACTTTTTTACAGTACATAGTTTTTTGCTATTTTTCAGATGCAATAAATATGAAATTTAAACTGCAAATATTAAAGTTTGGATTTGTATTGTACTCTGGCTGTTCTAAAGTGACTTTGAGTTTTAGCCCATAAGAACAATATTACCCTCAAACATTTCCAACCCTATAATCTGTGCAATGTTAATGTTCAAAATGGATGTTCAGCACTTTGCAAGCTTTTTTAATCGCCACACATACAATATTTCTTCTAATAGTACATTTTTTAATTTTCTCAGAAAATGTAGATTAGGATTGTTAAACAAAATAATAATTATGAACTTTAAAAAATTTTTCACACAAGATAAATGAACTTTGTTTTGAAGAAAACCCAAAATGTACAAAAGATGCCCAATTTCATAAGGAATACAGATACTGTAAATAATTTCCCTATAAATTATGTGTAGCGGTAAAATTTTAATGTGAAAAAAGAACTTACCTTGTTTTATTTTATTAACTATGGACCTAATATTGCATCCATTTAAGTGAAATCCTGGTATTTTATGTTATGAACCTTTTTTTTTCAATTAGTAACTTTTTTAGTTTTCCTTGTGAAGTGTAACCTTGAAATAATAAAGTACAACAAAATTAGAGCTTTTATTGTAAAAAACTCAATGAAATTATTAAAAATGTGTTTGGCTGGATAGTAATCATATCTTTAAAGCTATAAATTTCCCATGATTCCAGGACCAAAAATAAAGCGGCAATATGTTTTTTATAATTGTTATGGGATTAAAATCAAGACAGTAACAAGTACAGCCATTAAATATTTCTTCTGTAAATACAAACCAAAATTTTAATATTTTCATTAAAAAATTTACATATCCAAATAAAAATATTGTAATAATTATTTTTTTACAAAACCATATCCTTATTTGATTACATATCAAAGTCCAAAATACACTCAATCATTATTAATTAAGAGGCTTCTCTTATATTTTTTATTCCTACAGTGAACTATACTTTAATACAGATATAAGTAAGACAGTCATTTCAAGCTTGTTTACTCCCTTTAAAAACTAAAATCTGTCATTTCTTAAAATATAGCTGTTTCAATCTTCATTTACTTTACGAAGTTTGACTCTTAGATTACATAAAAAAAAACAACAACTGCTTAAATTACATTTTGTTCCGTTTGTACTTAATTTACCAAAGTTAATCAATTTTCAATTAAAGTGTATAAACTATGATTAAATTTGGCTGTTTAATATACAATATTATGCAAGGCAAAGTACTGCATACACTATATAAATGTCTGTATATAGTATATAAATATATTTATTTAGATAATACGTTTAGATTACGTACTCTGGTTGGTAGTTCTTTTTCTATTTTTGGAAAATCAAATTCCTGTTTAATCAACACTGAATCAATTTGTTACAACAAAATATATACTTACTACAAATATAGGAAGGGGTTTTGATACACACTTTACTACAAATAGTTAAAATTAACAAAATTTTACACGACTGTACAGAAAATCACAAACAGTACAAAAAAAACAACACAACCATCTCCATACCACTTTGATATGGCTACATACAAGACACACAGAGTTAATGTTTTAATTATTACATTGTCTTTTATTAGTTATCACATGTCAATTTTACAAAGGTACAACACAATATTGCTTAAGGTACTAAACATATAAATAGAAAAATACCCTTAACATAAATTTGTATATAATATCTCAAAAAAATTTACGATTTTCAACCTTGCAAGCTTGGTAAAATCATTAAATTTATTAATAGTTATTGGGAAGAAATTTTTGGTCCTGGTATATAGAATAAGATTTGTAAAAAAAATTAACAACACTGACATCAAACCTGTTAATGTTATAATATTATTAGTAAAACTTGATTTATAACTTTTTTCTAGTGAAGTACTGCAAAGCACCTTATGTTATATCTGGCACTTTAAAATACACATATATTTGAAGCGAACAAATGTCATGACAGATCATATTTTTATATGGCACTGAAAAGGTTAAGAACACTTGTTCATAGGAAATCATCACATAAATGTCACTATTAAAATCAACAGTTAAAACTAATACCAATTAAACATTTTGAATATCAAATTAATCTCTAACTTTGCCACCTCGCTGCCCGCAATAGTTCAAAGCAAAAAAAGATATAATTACCCTTAATTGATACTAGTAAAAAAAAAAGAAAATTCCACCAAAGTTCCCTTTTAAAAGATTAAAATCTTAGCGTACTATATACGTAAAATTCGTAAATGACAATAATGTGTATTTATTATAAAAAATAATACTATAAAACTATATAAAGAAACCTTTTTTTGAACAATGAAATAGATTTAACAAAAACTGAGCGTAAAAATGTTTTAATAAAAAACTTCATATACTCTTGTAATAGTTAAGAAGATAAATATTAAATATGTCAGCTTATATTGATAAGGCATAATACACCTTATCAGATCTGATTTTTTTTTACACAATGTAGTATAATAAAAATAAATAATCTAGCTGAATTATATGAAACCTCACATCATTCTATTGGACATGTACATGTCATCTTATTAGTACTAATTAGTTTAAAACATTTCAATAAAATGACAACTGCACTACAAATGGGGTTTTCACTATTAAATGTACTCAAAATTAAATATTGTGTGCACAAACTTCTAATCTTCACATTTTTTAAAAATTAACAAAGAACCTAAATAATATTATTAAAAACAAAATTGTAATTATTTTAAGACAACACATCTTTTGTACATACAATTTTTTTGGGTAATTCATGTAGTTTTATTGAACAGAAAGTAAGTAAAAAATTCTTCTTAATTCCCCCCAAACATTTTTCTGATACTTCGGTATTGAATCCATATCCTTTAGATTGCATATGCTTTGGGTGTATAAAATAAATAAATATGTCCAAACATAAGAGATGCTTTATTTGACTTTCTTTATGACTTTATATTTGTTTTGCTCCACTGCTTTTTACAAGTTTAGTTGACACAGTCATAGATATGTAATTTGCATGTACATGAGGCATGCTACAAAGTGAAGCTACGTTGAGGTATATTTACTCTAGAAAAAACAATTTACGTTTTGTGTTGTGCTGCAAAAACTTAAATAACAAGGATCTTGGATTTCTTGCAATACGCTGTTTTGACTCCGCTTTTGTTTGTATTCTCATACTGTGTAGTTATCATTAACAATTAGCACGCTAATTTTTAATTAAGGCATTTCAGCACCTTGGAATTCCAATTATTTTTGTTGTTTGGCATTTGATCATCATGATATACTTTGCTTTGTTCATCAAGACCTTTTAATGTATTAAATAGTTGTAATAAATTGTATAAATAAATTTATATTTTGTTTTCAAGTTATCGGTTAGTTTTTTGTATCTTAAGTGTAGTTAATTGTAGAACTACATTCTGAGCACAACAGCTTCCAGATATTTTTCCTTATATAAAAAAAATAATACACTATATTTGAGTTCTAAAATTGTGATATGTACCAAAGACAAAGACAAGCATTTTCTAGTTGTATGAGTGTTACAAAGTTTGTGTAAGAAAATAACTGGAACCTGTTGTTATAAGATTGTAGTACCTACAATTGACTACACAAGATCAGAACTAACCTGTAATTTGAAGAAAAAATTATTATTTTTTCAATACTCGTATAGTCAATTATTAATCTTCATCACATACTATATATCTAATTTATGACAAAATAAATCAAATTCAGCAATAACAAGAGTTCTTTGGCAAAATTAGACAACTGACAAAAAAGAACAAAAATCAATACCATGAATTAAACTTAAACTATTTATAAGTGCGTGGAAAAAGATTAATACAACATTTTGTACGAGCAACTCTCTTATCAGTCATATCTAGATACTATTTTTTCAGTTCTACGTTGAATTAATATTTATACTATAAAGTGGCATCATTTTTTACAACTACAACTGCCAGGCCCTCGCTTAATAAGTATTAAAATGAGTTCCTGAATTTAATTCAGGGAACTACCAAGCACCTTATGTGTGAAAGTGAGATTTTTCTGTGAGGCTTCTGCATGTCTAAGCAACTTGAACACTTCCAGACCAATAAACTTAAGTTTTGATTTTAAATAATTAATTCTGGCTAATCTGGTTGAAGAACACAGATTACAAAATCATTGTTATGGGCTGATAAAACGACAATACAGCCCATAAGAGTATTACTTACTCTTTACAAACTTGGTGAGTTATCGTATGTAATAATAAGATATTTTACAGTGAGTTCATTTTTTTTAGAGAATTATTGAGCATGAGCATTTGCATGTATAAGACTTTCTTAACCATTATTTACAAATAGATTAATTGGCCTATACTCTTTCTAACCTAACATCAAGTTGGACATTTCACTGATCTATTCTGCATGCTTGACTTTGATTTATTATTTCGCTTGTGAGTGATCACGCACGTTTGCATCAAAGCCACGGCCTTCTCGATCTCATCTATATTGTGTGGTTGGTGCTATATGGAAGAACTTCTATCCTACATAGTCTGATATATTTGTAACAACACTTGTATCACATTTATGGCACCAACTAATAAGGATGTTTGCCCTCACTGTAAGAGGTTGGTTATCAATCGGGGTATTCAATGTGACGGTGATTGTTCTCGGTGGTTTCATCCCGAATGTGTTGGGTTGAATAAAACAGAATATTCCGCATATGCCAACGATGTTAATAAAAAATGGAATTGCGACAGAGTCGACTGCTACCCTCTTAATCAAGATCCCTTACTAGAGATTTCGGCAAACGTCGCCGCTCTGCTGGCGAAGTTTTCGACTCTGGCCACCAAGGACGAATTCAAAACTGAATTTGAAGAGGTAAAAAGGAATATTGCGTCTCTGTCTACTCAGATTGCTGATTTTGAACCTCGTTTAAGTACAGTTGAAGCTAAAATCTCTGCTCTCGAACAAAAAACCGAAAAAGTTGGTTCAAACTCAAACTCCAATCCGGCTAATTATGAGAACGTCATAGCGGAAATTAATGATCGCAGTTTCAGAGCAAGAAATGTAATTTTCTTTAAGGTCCCAGAGTCGCCCAGTCGCGATGTTCAGGCAAAGAAAACCCATGACAAGACGCTGATTGAAAGTATCTTGGCAGCCAGTAATCTTGAAAAAGAAGATTTGGTAACTTTTCACCGCCTGGGAAAAACTACAGTCACTAATCATCGTCCCCTGAAAGTTGTCCTGGTGAGCAAAGAAAAGGCAATCAAGCTCCTTAGAAATTTCAAGCGAGATGTTATTGTTAAGGTTAATGCCTCACTATCTGAAATGTCCATCTCTTCTGACAAGACTCCTGCAGAGCGTAGTTTTCTGGCGGATTTGCGATCAGAGTTAAACGATCGCATTGGAAAGGGTGAAATTGGGCTTACCATCAAGTTTTTTAACGGCACACCTAAGATTGTTCAAACGAAAAAAAACGATTAAACCTCAACGGGAAATCCAATATATCTATTTATTATCAAAATGTGAACGGACTGAGGACTAAGTTAAATGATCTAAGATTATTGTTAGCTACATGTACTTATAATATAGTAATGCTTACTGAGACTAACCTAACTCCAGACTTTCAAGATTGCGAACTTGGCTTTGTTAATTATAACTTATTCAGATGTGACAGATCTCCAGAGTCCAGTGACAAATCCAGTGGTGGAGGTGTCCTAGTGGCAGTGGACAAGGACCTCTCCTCTCGTCAAATTGTTACTCCAACATATGGCCCTTTTGAAACACTATTTTTGTCTATTACGTTGAATGGTAACATGAAGCTTCTGTTGAACTGTGTATATATACCGCCAAGTAAACCCCTCGGTGTGTATAATGATTATTGTCTTGCAGTTGAGGATGTCATGTCTACTGAGTCTGTGAATTTCATGGAGTCAGTCCTCATTGGGGACTTCAATATGCCTCGCATTGATTGGCATCTTGATGATTCTGCTGGTCTTACTGCCTCTGCCAGGGCTATCAAGGATTTGGCAGGCATGTTTGGGCTATTGCAAAATAACCATGTATTGAACTCTAGGGGAGTTCTCCTTGATCTTGTATTTGCCTCCACCGAATTACATGTAAGAAAAGAGTCATCTCCATTGCTCCCAGTTGATGTGCAGCATCCCGCCCTGAATATTGTCCTTCAGACTGATAATATTAATCCTAAACCTAGGTGTACCTATGTGCCCAGCTTTGGCAAATGTCGTCTTCATGAAGTATATAATAGTCTGATAGCTGAGGAACTTATTCTACCAGATGAAACTCTTGATGTTAATATACTTTTTGAACATTTTTGTGATGTTCTGAGGGAAATCGTTGCAAAACACACTCCACTCAAGAAAATTGGTGCTTCCAGGTTTCCATGTTGGTTCTCCACCGAACTTACAAACCTTACAATTGAAAAGAAGAGACTACATCGGAAATACAAGGATTCTCTCGATGAACAATCATACGCTGAGTTTTCAAGAATCCGAACTCAATGTCGTAACTTGTCAAGAGTGTGCTACTACGACTACATTACGTATGTTCAAGGTTGCATTACCTCTGATCCGAAGGCTTTTTGGAACTTTGCTAGGAACAACAAACGTCTTGATATGTGCCCCTCTACTCTTAAGTATGGAGATCAATCGGAAACTGAGGCCAAGCAGATGTGTGATTTATTCGCAAGCTACTTTTCTTCTGTTTTCTCGCCACCTTCACTCGTTAGAAACAGTTACAGATTCAACACTCCCTTCTGCCTTAGTGAGTTGTCCTTCACTACCTCGGAGGTTTTTGATGCCCTGGGTGAACTTGATGTTACCAAGGGATGCGGCCCTGATCTTATTCCATCGAGTGTCCTTCGATACTGTAGGGTACTGCTTTGTAACCCTCTGCAAGCTCTCTTCAATAAGTCACTCCATGATGGAATCTTTCCAGACGTCCTCAAGCTGAGCTATGTCGTACCAATACATAAAGGTGGATCTAAGGAAGATGCTACAAACTATCGTCCGATAGTAATCCAGTCAGCTGTTGTCAAGATTTTCGAAAAGCTCGTTGTGAAGAAACTCAACCCTCTCTTTCTTAATGTCATCTCACCAAAACAACATGGTTTCTGCAGAGGAAAATCTACAACTACTAATCTGATTGTATTGGAAACGAAAATTGTTGAGGCCTTTAGCAACCGCAAACAACTCGATGCCATCTATCTTGACTTTTCGAAGGCCTTCGACAGAGTTAATCATTCCCATCTTTTGGCCAAATTGGAAGCTTACGGTGTTGTCGGTTACCTTCTTGAATGGATTGGCAGTTATCTGTCTAATCGAAGACTTGTGGTAAAATCTTTTGGATCCCTTTCTTCTGAGTTCGTTGTTACATCTGGAGTACCTCAAGGCTCGCATTTGGGACCCCTTTTATTTAACATCTTCATCAATGACATTGTTGACATCATTGAGGTGGACTCTCTTCTTTTCGCCGACGACATTAAACTATACAGTTCTGTAGAAAGTGAAGTCGATTGCTTGAATCTTCAGTGTGGCCTGGATGCAGTCAAGAGTTGGTGTCGTCAAAATAATATGACGCTTAATATAAATAAAAGCTCTTGTATCACATTTCATCGAACCAAGTCTCCCATATATTTCAATTATACGCTTGACGGTGCCCTATTATCAAGAAGCAACATTGTCCGAGATCTTGGCATAGTTCTGAGTGAAGACTTAACCCCCCACGAACATATTAACAACATTTGTGCCAGAGCTGCTAAGGCACTTGGTTTCATAACTCGCTCTTCCAGAGACTTTCATGATCCTACTGTACTCGGGACGCTATACTGCACACTAGTTCGACCTCTACTTGAGTATAGTTGTGTCATGTGGTCTCCTCATCAAGTAACTTTGGTGCGCCAGATTCAATCTATACAAGACAAATTCATCCGTCTATTTGGTTGTAGGCTGGGATTCGCCTACAGAGACGTACCGCTGCGGCTTATCGAGGAAAAATTGGGACTTTGTTCCCTGGAAACCAGAAGGAGTATCCAGGGGGTTATGTTTCTGCACAAACTTATCACTGGCGGCATTGTTTGTCCAGAGATCTTGAGAGGAGTTTTCTTTCGCTGTCCAATGGGTACGAGATCTTCAGAACTATTCGGCAGACGTCACGTTGGTTCGAACTATGAAGCCAATAGTACCCTCATACGTATCCAACGTCTTGGAAACATAGTATCTCCTCACGTGGACTTCTTCGCTGATAGTGTCACTGTGGTCAAGAAGAAAACTGTAAATGTCTTGGTATTATAGAAATTGCAAGCGTCATTTATGGTTATTGATTTTTGTTGAATTATATATTATTAGCGACATTTGTTATAGATATTATTATTGTTATTATTATTTATTATCAATATGTGTGTGTGTGTGTGTGTGTGTGTGTGTGTGTGTGTGTGTGTGTGTGTGTGTGTGTGTGTGTGTGTGTGTGTGTGTAGGCTATGTATATATGTAGATGCGCTGCTTTGATTCTTTGGAAATGTATTTATTATTCGTTTTCTATAACTTCAGATTTTTATATAAATTGTTATCCTTTCATAGATATTAATTCTGTTATCTTTTTTTTCTTCTAAATATTTTATTTTTCATTTGTTGTTGACTGGTAACTTACGGATGTTTGTTTTAATATCAATTAATTATGTGCTTGTTTGTTAGTAATACGTAGCTCCTAGTCATTCATTAGTTTATGCATGTTAGCCACCACTTGTAAATTTTTCATTGTATATTTTTTGATGTATTGGGTTTCTCCCGTTGAAATAAATAAATAAATAAATAAATAAATAAATAAATACAGAAGGGGTTGTTTAGGTTCAAAAAATCTATTTCAATTTAGCAGTGAAGAGAAAGTGGAGAAAATGTCATGAGTTAACAATTT
This sequence comes from Homalodisca vitripennis, assembly GCF_021130785.1. NCBI lineage: Eukaryota > Metazoa > Arthropoda > Insecta > Hemiptera > Cicadellidae > Homalodisca > Homalodisca vitripennis. Next base: position 16,642,300 of record NC_060209.1, on the reverse strand, counting down.
GTATAAAAAACACAATAATATTAAAAAAACAAGGCTCCAAGAAACATCTTATATAGGCTTTCTCTAGTTTATCTAGTTCTCCTTCCAGTTTTTACTTTCTAAATCTATACGAGGCAGAGAAATAGCGGCATATGTAGAAGTCTTTTACATCTTTGAAAGAATAAAAGGAGTTTGGACATTTGCCATTGTTATTTGTCTTCTTTCAAAACATCTATCGTCAATAACAAACATCAGACGTAGACGATTGGTTGTTTTTGTTTAATTTGGATGTAATTATTTATAATGAATCGAAAAAATTGAAATTATATACGATTTTAAATAAAACCAATAAGACTCTGAAAATTACTGTATTAAAATTGTGGAAAATTTGGAAAAAATGTTAGGCAATTTGAAGTGACTGCGGAAAAACTATCTACTATGCACTTCTCAAATTATGAAGTTCTCAAAATTTTGACAAAATATATTAATTCACACTAACACAGTACTTAAGAATTAGAAAGTTAAGTAAACATAATAATAACATTGTAAACATCTATGTCATGAGTTCTAACTTGAAATTATTATTGTTTGTCAAATTGCGGATTAAAGAATAAGAAAAATCAGAACCAGTTTAAACAGTGTGGTATTTAAATAGTTTTTAAATATTATGAGTACATGGTTACATAAAAATAAAATAATTATATAGTTTTATTTAATTAGAATAACAAATCATGTATAATATGTTTATAATATGCATTTGGATTATATTCGACAGTACAATCTTAAATTAACACAAATTAAGATTGCACTTGTTATTTGAGAAAATTATAAGTGAATCAAAGAAGTTCATGTTATTTTCTGGTAAAATCCATAATAAGGTTATCTAACAAATCTGGAATGCGGATTAGACGAAACAGTTTCATACATTCAAATCCACTAATTTAAAGTCACTGCAAGAAGACAATAAAAAATAAATGTTGTTTACCTTAATTTATGTAAATTGTTTACATCGATACTGTACTTGTGTAGTAACAGCTTGTGAGGATTACACACTATTTCGTGTACATTAGAGATGCAATCCTAAGTAAGACCCTGCTATGGCACTAACTCTAAGGCTGTCATTTACATTACAAGTCTTTGAATCAATAAATATAAAATCTTACGTATCTATTAAAAATAAATACTTTGTTGCGTCATAACTTATTTCAACCTAATTTTACTATCACAGTTACCATAGAAACTTTCTTCATTTTGGGAGTTGCTTCATTTTGGTTTTGATGGCTTTGGATCAGTTGCCCTAAAACAGATACAATTAATTTATTATGAACACAGTAAAAACTTTGGAAACTTTACTACCAACATAAATAATCTAAAATACACATGATGTTTACATATTTAATCATCTAATTGAATATATGTTGCAATTTAATGATATTGTTGAATTCCTAGTAGCTCTGTCTGATTTTAACCATGTTAAAGTTTCATGAAAAAGTTTTGTACTGACAATGCAGAAATAAGAATCTTAGCATGTTTACTTAGCAATCCTGTAATGACAACAACTCGATTGTGGTGAAAGTTTGGCCTAATAAACTGAATATCCATTATTAAATTTAAATTTATTTTTAAATTGACAGACTATGTGTGATTAGTTAAAGAAAACTGCTACATATTTTTATCTGAACCAACTTCAGATGTTTTTGATCTTCCAAAATATGTGATTAAAATTATGTTAACTAATTGATTAATACTGTAATAGGACCAGGAAAAACGAAAACTTAAATTTTAAACAAATGGTGTCCTTTTTCAGTTAAAAATTTAAAATTTCACTTATATTACAAAACAAATTCTAGGACCCTGCCAAATGTTAAAATTAAATACAAGTTTTAATATAGATAACACTTTACATTTTATATTTTTCAAACAATAGCATCAGTTTTAAGCTAATAAAAATACAATAAAATTAATATCTGATCAATATTATATTTTATACACAAAGGAAATTTTTAAAGGAAGGGCTCTTTGAAAGCAAAGGTAATTTAAGAAATTAAATTTATTTTCATTACTTTGCGCTTGGGCAGAGTCTACTATTGGTCTTGACCTTTACCTTTTTGATTGCAAGGGATGTGAAATGAGAAATCCATATTTCACCTCCAGCTACGATCTTTCTCAAGATGAAAACGAAAACTCAGTTGCTCCACCATGCTTTAAGATTGTTTTTAAAACTTTGTTTGCACACAACTGAGCCCTTGATTAGAAAATGAGAACACCTTTTCATCTAGATTACACCTGAACGTGAAATCTAGGTGTATCTGATGTCAAAAAATGCAGCATTTTTTTTTAACTTTTCCTTTTTTTGGATCTCTTCTGACAAACAGGACTCCAGATTTCAGAATCTAGTCTGAGACAGCATCATATTCCAGGTGCCGCACTAAGTGGAAGGATTAAACCAATTCAATCAAATAGCTATGTTATCCTTACTATAAATGCCATCCAATCCCTTCCTCCTTATGTGTCAAAACATTCACTGAATAATCCTTTGTTTTCATGAAACTCTGTTAAAAGTTTAGAAATCCAAAGAAAGTATAGTTTCTTTAAGTTAAAGTTTTCAGAGACAATTTTGCCCACCACTGACCAAAAAACTTAAAGGAATTCGTTTGAGAAAGTAATTTTTTCAAGCATCGGGTTATACAAATCACCCTGAGAGCATGTCACATGGATTTTGTTGCAGCCATCTTTAAAGGTCTGACCCTCTTACGCACTTTGCCTACAATCTTAGCACAGCACCGTAACTTCACAAATCTGTCAGTAAATGGGTATAGGGCGGATGATTTGATAGTTTTAATAATTTTCAAAACACAAAACAGACCGTAAAATTTAACAACGGAGTTGCAACTGATAACAGTTCTAAACAACTACCAGAACAGCTATTTTCAGTCCAATTTTACATTTTACTGTCATAAAAGCTATTACAAATATTATAATTATGTCTCTAATCGAATTGATACATGAACACATAGTAAATTTCCAATTGGTATTTTAATTTCATGATATCTATTATATAAAAATGAAACTGTTCGTGTGTAACAGCATCACTCACAAACGGCTGGACGGATTCGCCTAATTTTTTTTTAAATTTGTTCGTCTTGATCTGTAGAAGGTTATAGGATACTTTTTATCCCTTTCCCGATTCAGGATTCCGCCCCACTGGTTACAGAAATACCCGTAAGAAATGCACTGCAGCAAACATATGTTATTAAGTGAAAGAGTCTTTTCAAATTTTTAATCAGCTGTTCTTTGTAAACATATATAATGCGACAAAAAATATATTTATATATAATTTAATTACTACACTTATAGTTTTAAAGCATAGAGTAAGCTTAAGAGAAACGACAAATTTTGTTTAAACTGTTTCTGCAATCACTGTTAAACATAGACTTTACTATCCAGATAATACAATTCAAATTTGACGTAAAAATTCACCTTTAACTGCAATATTTATTTAATATAAACCATGCTCATGCTTGATCAGAAGAGCAATGCAGATATCATAATTACTATCTTACGTTGGCTACAAATATAAAGAATGTTATAAAATCAACCTTAGTTGTTTTTTTTTGACAGAAGTATCAGGAATGTGGTACATACCTTCATAATGCGCCCAAGAAGCTCACGAAGGAACGACTATCAATTATCTCAGCAATGTTTAGAATGTGATAGAAAATGAATAAGTAAATATAGAGTACTGTTTTCAACGGGAAATTGCGTGCGAAGCCGCGGGAAACTTATTGAAATGCGCAGCGAAGCGCGCCGGGTCCGCTAGTATTAATATAAAATAAATTTTGTATACAGAATAGTAATAAAATAAAAGATAAATAAAGAACATAAAATATTCTCTAAATGCAAAAGTACAATAAACGTTATTAAATAGTAAGTGCGAATTTTCAAGTAATCTCTTGTGTCTAAAAATCTATGAGATTTGCCATGTGGTAAACTAGAGGAAGGTTTCTATCAATTCATATCCACCAACAAAAAGCAATATTCCTATTTTCCTACTTGCCATCCTACATTAGTTTGTCTCTTCTTGGCCTCTACGTTATTTGTTCAGAAAATACAATTACTTAGAACTGTTACCTCGTACCAGATAATACAGATGTAATGTACTCACCTTACTGGAAGTCTGCTGGCCAACCTTGTCACTTTCGGTGGCAGATTCTCCACTGACATTGACCTCTTGGAGTGGTTCACCTTCTCTGTCTCCAAGACACACGACTGCGGCGGCCGAACTATTCCTGACCTTGTCGAACCCAATTTGGGACTCATTACGGTATTGTTGTTGATGCAAGACATACTCTTCTTATTTCCGACATCCTTTTTCGCATCGACGTTCAAACTGTAGCGTTTATTCACATTTCCAGACCTAGTCTCGATTCTGGTGTAAGTGTTAGAGATGACCCCCACGTCCAGGCTGTACCTCTTGTTCTCCTTCTTGGACGTCCTCGTTGTCCGACCGGGATACTTCAGTCGGTCCGATGTTCTGGGGGAGTATGGATGGATAGAGTCCGACACGATTTCTTTATCCGGTAGTAAAAGCTCTTTCTCGATTTCTTCATTGGTCAAAGGCTTGAAATTTGCTTTCTTCACAGGTAAGTTGCTAGGACGGTAATTGAAGTTGATATTTTTGTTGATGAGTGTCGGTCTGGACGTTGTTAATACTGGTAGAGTCCTTGTACTAGTCTTGTGCTCTGAGTTGGATTCCTCCGAGTCTAACAGCAGCAGGGGACGATGGACTGGTCTGGGGGTTGGTATTCTCTTGACTACTTCAGTCGCAGTATTAAGGGGTATCCCTGCATCCACTAGAAACTCATCAGGGTCATCCATTGCCAATCTGGAAAAATATTGAATAATGAAACACATATAGTAGCAAGAAATGTTGAAATTTAAATTATGTTAATAATTAGAAACCACTGTAGAAAGACTAAATTTGTTAAAAGGATAGGTTACAGAAACAGTAATAGTTGATAAACTTAACATAGGAACTATCATTGTGAGGAAAGCTAAAAAACTAGTAATATAATTATATTATGTATATAATTGTATATAATTACATTTAAACACTATAATATTAAAATAGTCATAATAGGTTGACTATAGAGGAAGACAAACATCCTGTTTATATCTTCTGTTAATTTGAATTGTTCAATACATACTTTTGCATTACAGTTAATTATTTTAACTATAATGTTTTTATTAATATTTACCATTTCAGCCTTTATTGTTATATTTCATCACCACTTGGCTAGTCCTAAATAACTTTCACTATCTGACAAGTGTTATAATGTTAGAGGATTTCAAAATATGGCCAATTTCTAAGATTTCTTAACACTGAAAAAATGCTTACAATACTGTACAATACAGTGAAGTTGACGGTTGCAAATGTAATTAAATGGTCTCAAAAATGTATTAATGTTTAATCGCCATTTGTATTTATAACAGTTGAACTTATATTTGACTAAGTGATGGTCGAATGGTTATTATCTATTTGTTGGATGTGGTGAAGCGCAACACTCGACATGCTATAAAACATTTCAATGTTTATCTGTTTTCTGTCTCATCTGTATTTTTGGCTGTCAGTCTGTTATAGACTACACATATTAAGTCTTACACTTGATATGCAGAAAATAAAAATTCAAAGTTAGCCTGTTATTCAGTCTTATTGTACAAAATCCTTATTTTATAGCATATGTTTGCTAAATTTTACACTATACTTTGTCTTGTTAGTAAAGCAATTTTAATGATGATTAATATAGTTAGCGTGTAAATTGATCCCATAATTTAGACCCGATTTCATTCAGATATGACAAAAGTACAAATAAAATAAGTGATTACAGAAACTTGCGTAGGTAATCTTTTATTGAACTGATCTTATAAATTTGAATGTATATTATATGGCTAATTATAAGTACCTGTAATTGAACTTAATTGATAGAAAACATGTTTAGAGCCGAGTCCTATGGAGAATAATTTCTTTGATAATGATCTGACTTTGGAAAGAGATCTCGATTAGACCAAACATATTTTTTATGAGTTCATCATGAAGCTAAAGGAAACATTTCAATCAAATCAGGGTTGCTACAGGAGTCCAATAATGAAATTCCCTGACTTTTCCCTGATTTCTAGACAAAATTTTTCATTTTTCCCTGACTTTTTTCGACGCAATCCCCAGGGTCTTTGGCAATTAATGGGTGGGCCAGCCGAGCCGCCTTGGCTGCCTGCTTCATGCGCCGCGTCGTCTGCAGGCTTGGACTCGGCGCGGCGGCAGTAAGATTATTTGTGTAAAGGGATTTTATATTTTTCCCTGACCAACGTCGAAATTCCCTGACTTTTCCCTGACTTCCCTGACCTGTAGCATCCCTGCAAATTTGCAAGACCGTAAAACTCTTAAATTAAAGCAGAGGTTATTTATTATTGTATATTTTAAAGGAGAGTCTGATACCTTTTTAGCTTTTTATTTACAAGAACAAGACGCTGAAGAAACCCATACTGCACTCAACTCAATAGGATGTTTTATGCAGCTTCTCAAATTACAGGATATTGAGGGTGGATGTGTGTGAGGGATTGAGGTGGCTACAGGCCGACATCAAGTTGAGTGGTCATTATTTCAGCTAGGCTGCTTTGGAAGAAAGTCAAGCTAAAATGTCAGACTCTAGCAGTCAAAGTGAACAAAGGATGCTTCTCTCTCACGTATAAACTTACTGACCTTTTAACACATTCAATGTGTAAAATAAGGCAACAAGCAGATCTAAAATGCGGAAAGATACAAATGGTGACAATCCCTTGTTGACTGGAACTGATAACGTAATTTTCGGTAGTGGAATTTCAGTGCATTGCCACTGGTTCCAGTCCGTATTCAATACTCTGCTGGTTTCTCAACCCCTATCCCAACTGACATCCATGAATCAGTTTGTTTATTTTTTTAATATTTATCGATAAAACAAAAATTTACTCCTCCCCCTCTCCAACAACAATATCCACTCTCATACAAGTCGTCATCATCAGAACGATTTGAACTTGACTCGGATTCTTCTCCATCAGAAAACACATGTTCAGTGAGTTTCCTCACTTGGCGTACAGTACATATGCACAGCCATGATAAACTTAATACCCACAAAATAGAACGAACCAAGTTGGTGATCATAAAATACATGAAAAGAAACGGTGAAACCAGCAATAGATACAGTAAGCAGCATAAAACTGGTCTCACGCTCTGAGGCAATACGGCAGAGTGGAGGGGCACCCATTGAGAAACTTGCCCGAGTGGCACTTGTGCTCTTTCTAGACACGCAAAATTAATCGATATCGGGAATATTTTTCAACTTGAAAATTACGAACTTAGCGTGACAGGCAAGGCCTGTCATCGGTAATTACGCTGATGCTAATTGATGACGGATGATATACTCCATCATTGATAGCTAACGGATTAAACGATTTATACTACTGAAAGAAATGAAGATAATATACAGTAATATACATTTTTATTTATTTAGAAAGTGTGTAACATAAAAGTACATTTGATAAATTATTAGTTTGTGTTTTAATCATACAAAATAGATTATCACTAAAGAAAGAACACTGCCACTTCTGTTTACATCAGGAAAAGGGAGTGGTAGGATGTGGATTCATAAGAGGTAAATCTGCAACCAACTCATCTCCTAAAAAATAATATAAATTAAAATTATAATTTGTATTAAAGATAAATTTATTCATTTGCAAACTAAGTTAAAGTTAATCTTTCTGGTACAGCGATAATAAAAAAAGATTAATGATTGACCGCTATCTGAAATTTAAGTTTATGTAAACATACTACTAATACTGTTGCTGTGATGAAGTATTAGCTTATGTTATGAAGATTTTCCAAATTTTGAATTGCTACGTTGTAGGTTTAAAAGAACAAAGAAGATTTATGGAACCATCTCTCATTTTGTAATATTAAAAATCATAAATTACAAGCATAACTAGCTGTTTCATAAAGATCAAAGGTATAACATAGTTGTCTAAACTATTTTGCTAAACCAAATGAAATTATCAAAAAATAGTAAAGTAGAAGCAAAATTTCTTTCAATCTTTCAATAGTTAACTTTACAAATGTTCAACAATAATGGTGTCCAGGATTACTTTATAAATTTTAAATCTATTACGTGACCTTGACATTTTTAAATACCTTTGTAATGATGGCTTTCTTTTTTCACCTGGTGCTTTGACCCCGGACTTCTGTTGTGTGGTGCGGGGGGACACCGGATACCTGGGAGAACCTGTTGTCGCTGCCGGCGTGCTCTGGACTCGAATAGCCTGGTTACCTGCACATCACAACACAGGTAACGTACAAGCTTTTTTCACAAGGCTTCTGGCAGGTGATGCAGGAAAAACAAGTATGAATTTTAACCCTTCTCATGCTGTAGATGGATATTTTAGAATGGTAGACTTTGACCGACACGCCAAATACAATCATATCCGAAATGCACGGTGCAGGTGCGTGCTCCGTGCTTATCGCGGTTGCCAAGGAAGTATATATAAACGACCTTTACTCTGCAGCAGGGGGAGGGTAGCACCCTTTGTCTAACTCCGACCACCACGATTGTCAGTTCTGCGTCTCCTACAGAGCCACAACCAAACATATTCGTGACATGTATTACTGCTTCTCGGTTGTCACGAGTGTGCGTCTACTACGTATTTTGTTATTATTCTTCATCGTGTGGTAGTGTTGTGATTAGTTTGAAATATTTATCTTGTTTTATAGTGCGACAAGGTGTTTTCAATTTAATTTAAATTTATTTGAAATAAACAGTTTTATAAATAGTTCATTTTATATTTTTATCAATAAAGACGTTAATTTTAAATAAAATGCAGTTTTATACTTTTTTTACCTCTTATAATTTAGTTATAATAAAAATTAGCTTTGAACTTAAAAGAAAAAAATCTTTTCAAAGTCTTGGCATTATAAGAAAGTTAATTGATTTATTAGTGGCATGGAAAGGATTAGTAAAAAATTTAACCACTAAACTAAACACAACACGTTGTGTTAGGACAAGGTAGGAGTATGCCACACCGTGTGTCTTTCTGGAGAAGTTCATCATCCTTGGTCGAAATGTCAAAGATGGGGCAATGCTCCCTTAATAAGGCAGGGTAGTCAAAAAGCAAGTTTCCAACATTTTCTCCTGCTCATTAAATTATCTACAGACCAATTCATTCCCAAAAACATCAACTCTGTGAATATGTACTATAATCGACCCATAACCTAAGAAGACAGCGATCTACTAAAGGAGAGAAAACTAGATGCTACTCTGTGGGAAGGTGACTGCAGAAGCAACCTACTCATCCTTAGATCTAGCCGCATTCTCCACCTTCTTGCATGTTCAATCCAAACTCATCTCAAAACAACCTTAGAGGATTCACACCTAGGATTACACAGAATGATTGTGGTCCTTTCATGTTAGATGCTGAAAACATTTGCCAAGGCATGAACTCCTTATGCCTGAGAACCCCAATTCATCCTTATGACCAAGAATACCAAGTCACCTATGCCCAAGTATCTCAAGACACAGTGACATTTTTTGATTCTGCAAAGAAAAAACTAACTGATAACAATCCTAGACATATTTGGAGTTCAATATATGTCATCTCCTTTTCTTGGTGAAGGAGCAAGGAAAATATTCAAGGTGTTCTAAAATAGAGTATCAGAAAAAAGGATGTAATTTGACAAGAAATATTTCACAAGTTACAATTTTAAGGAATGTTATGGAAAAACATTTTTGTCTGAGAAATGTTTCAAAGACATTCACAGGTATCCTGAGGTTTGGGGATTTTTTATACAATTCAAGAAAATGTAATAAATTGACCAAAAAAGCAAACACTTTTTTTGTAATTTGAAACTATTTTTTTATAATGTAATATAAAATACACATCACTTTTATGTGTCTATAACACAAACTTGTTGAGTAAAGTAGCCCGACACATTGCATTGATAATGTCCTAGTTCAAATACATAGTTTCATCAAAGTAGGAAACTAAAGAAACTGATGTCGGTCCAATTGACCTGACGCCACATTTAAAGCTAAGTTTAAAATGAAACTAGTTTCAATTGTAGTGTACAAGCAGTTCTTACCAGTATAAGGTTTTGGTCTGGAAGAAGCTGCCTGCTGTTGGCTGGCCACGCTGTACTGGGATGATATACTTCTTGCCCTGTAACAATGTAAGTAACTTGTTTTATCACCAATACATAGAAAGCTTACAAAAATAAACATGTTATTTTGATGTTTTACTGGTTTCAACAAAAAAAACTGTTCTTTATATATATATATATATATATATATATATATATATATATATATATATATATAATAAAATATAAAAGCTGATGAACAGACATTTACTAAATTAAACTGTAAATCTAGACACAAACGAAATTTCACAAATATGCATTTAAAAAATACTTACGACGATTCACTAGTAAAACTTCTCATATCTGTCAAAGCTGCAACAGAAAAATGACTTTAGACTGCATACTAAAAATATCGAAAAAATACTTAACTGGAACAAAATAAATTTGAAATAAAAAAAATTTAATAACTATTGAAACTCGTGTTTCAAAATACAGTAGTATCTCTTTCAGATAACGTTATATATTAACTACTAATTCATAATAAAATAATGTATTTATCTGACCCTTGTACATTGAATATAAGGTATAAATACTCACGTGATATAGTATTGGAAAAGCCCATTGTATTGCTTTTCCGTTGCATTGAACTGCTTTCACCATCTGGCTCTAGCCGTTTACTGCCCAAAACCTAAACAAAAATAAAGAACAACTGATTAATGTCTCTAGAAATAAGCATGAGCAACAATTCAAATACAATTTTAAATCTCTATATACTGGTAGTTACAAGATTTCATCATTATAATGATTTTTGTAACTAAAATTATTGCTATCATCAATTTGAATTAAAATAAATACTTAATACACATAAAATACCTAATATGTTACAACTGAATAATTGTGGCATCTAAGGCTAAGCAACAGAGGTTGTAAAATAATGACACAAACAACAGGTTACGAAACCCATAAGTTAGGTTTTAATACAGCCGCTCTATATCAGAACACTGGAAGTACTGGGTTAAATAAATGTTACCAATATTGTGATACAACTCTGAGTTTTTTTTTTACTTTTTTCATATGAGTCGGTGAATGAATTACTTTATTTCCATAAAGATTTTACAATGTACACAGGAACAGAAAACATATGCGAAATAGTTATTAGTAATCTAAAGGAACAAATAAAAGTAATTAAACTGGTTTCTTATAATAAATTCTTATCTAATCTGCCTGAGGAAAGGATACTCTAAGGAAATGGGTCTAAATAGACAATGTGATCTGTGCGTAGTAAATCCGAGTTGCTCAAGTAAAAACAATAATTGCAATAATTATTCCAAAAAGGATGAGTTTGAACTATTATTGTTTAGTTTAATTGATTAAAGCCACAACCCAAACTATATGCAACTAATGCCAATGTGTGTCTTGAGTCAATGTGACAGTGTGTCGGGGGGGGTGGGGGGTGGAAGGGTGGCGGAGAGGTAGAGGTCAAAGCCATCCATGGTTGGTCGCTATCAGTGACTCGGCCTCTGATACAGTTAAATTAAAAATTATGTTATTTATGTTTTTTCGAACATCAAAATTGAAGATGCTGAAAAATATTAGTATTGATTATATTTGAAGAAATATTTCTATATCAAATTTAGGAGATTTAGTAGCAATTTGTTGTTGAGATCGATTTACTCACTCTGAGAGATCGAATTCCAGTACTATTGGAATAGCGGGTATTATGTCAATGTGAAACTGTAGAAAAGAGGTTACTGGAATTTTTGTAAATAAAAAGTAGGAGATTCTTAATGTTAAGTTGTCTTATGATAAATATTTGAGTTTCTCTGTATAAAGTGTCAGTTGGGAATCGCTGGGGCTTTCACTACACTTAAAATAAATACAAGCGTACACAACGCGTGCGGCGAAAGTCAGTTAACCGCTGCAAGCCGGTTTCTCTGTATCCCAGTTTATCTAATCTACGGTGTAGTCTGGATTTATTTTTGTTTTAAGATTAATTGATCACCGTATCTCTGGTGACCCTAAAGTTTGAGAATGAAGTGTGCGTTAAAAAAAAATGTATTTGTACATTAGTGTCTACAGTCAAGATTCGCAAGCTTACTATATATGAACGAGGTTCACTTTTGAAAAAGTGGTGGCATTTCATAAATGTGATTACGGCACTCAATCTCCTAGTCAGCAAGCAATCTACAAATTAAACAGGAGGTTCCAAAAGATAGGTACATTAAGTGATTTACCACATGTATAAACAATGTAGGTGGCAACTTTGGGAATTTCTGTAACAGGTAAATTACAATAATTCTATTATAGTTAAGTAACGTATTAATTTTATTACGTTATGTCTACATGAAATAGAAGCTAGAGCTAAGCTGCACCGATTCTCTGACTATTACCACACCTTGTGGACTAAAATGCATTGTTATAAGAACCAAAAGAGCAAGCACAGTACACAACTGTTCTTACCTTCACCTTGTCACCCTCATCCATGAGATTCAGTGCGATCTTGAGCTGCATCTGCACGTCACGGTCGGTCTCTCCACTCATTGAGGTAGTGGCAGCATCTATGCTAGCCAGCAGCTTGCGATCTACTGGATCCATAGCTATTGTTTTCAATTTTGGCAACAGCTTGCAGAGCATCAACCGAATGTTGGGCACCTTATCTTCTACACAGACAGAAACACAGATATCAGTGCTATCTAAATCTGCACCTGCATGTTCTGATCAGTCTCTCCACTCATTGAGGCACTAGCAGCATCTATGCTAGCCTGGAGCTTGCACAGCATTAACTGAATGTTGGGCACCTTATCATCTACACAGACACAAACACAGATAACAATGATATCTTGAGCTGCATCTACATGTCCTGATCAGTCTCTCCACTCATTAGGCACTAGCAGCATCTATGCTAGCCTGGAGCTTGCACAGCATTAACTGAATGTTGGGCACCTTATCATCTACCTAGACACAAATACAGATAACAATGATATCTTGAGCTGCATCTACATGTCCTGATAAGTCTCTCCACTCATTAGGCACTAGCAGCATCTATGCTAGCCTGGAGCTTGCACAGTATTAACTGAATGTTGGGCACCTTATCATCTACACAGACACAAACACAGATAACAATGATATCTTGAGCTGCATCTACATGTCCTGATAAGTCTCTCCACTCATTAGGCACTAGCAGCATCTATGCTAGCCTGGAGCTTGCACAGTATTAACTGAATGTTGGGCACCTTATCATCTACACAGACACAAATACAGATAACAATGATATCTTGAGCTGCATCTACATGTCCTGATCAGTCTCTCCACTCATTGAGGCACTAGCAGCATCTATGCTAGCCTGGAGCTTGCACAGCATTAACTGAATGTTGGGCACTGAGCCGGGGCTCAGTTTGGACAATTTTTTTTCTTTTACATTTCCCACCTCGGCCACTCTTGTCAGTCGGTGGGGGAGTCACTCCGTCAAGTATTGATTTTCTGCCTGGTTGGACTGTTTGGTCGAGGTCAGCTGGTTGACCTTGACTAGTTTACCCACCAGCTGTTCACCGGCACCGGCACCGGCTACTGTTCGGAGCGGTCAGACACGTTCGGAGAGGCTTACTGCGTTGCTGTCTGTTCACTGCTCGTCCCGTTCCACATGGCTGGCTAATTCTACTACTTTCGGCAGGTAATTGTCTTTTTCACTCTCTTTACTTAATTAGTTGGCGGTTTTTCTCTCCCACCCAGACATATATTATCGTAGATTAGTTATAAGTAGTTTATATATATTATTTTGTAACTTGTGTTCCTTGTGTACGTGTTCGTGTCGCAAAGTGTTCTATCCTGTCTTTCGTACGTTCTAAATTTGTTAATTTATTTACTATGCTAGTTAAGTTTTTTATTTTTGCTCTAGTGCTTTCTAACTGATCCGTTCGGCGAACGGAAATTATTTATTCCGTGTACACACTTTGTCTTTTTTAGTGTAAGCGAGACGGTACAGACTTTGCAAATTTTTGTTACCTCGTGTTTTGTGTTGCGTGCAAAATTGGGTGGCAACATTCATGATTTCAATTTTATTATTTAATTATTGCCTTTATAGTAGCGTGAACTGATTAGAATTTAATTATTGTTATTTGGGAAATAATGTATTGTTATTATTTGTAAATTATATAATTATTATTAGGCCTACCTTACAATTAATATTTAATAGCAAAATGTAAATTATTATAATATTATAATAGAATGATTAAAATCCAGCGAATTATAGTTACAAGTAATTGTTATCACGCTTAATCATTTAGTATGGCTGTTCTAGCCTATAAGTAAATGTTTATATATTTGAAAATTTGTTTTGTTTGTAATATTTAATATTGTCACCAAGTAGTGTATCTTATAATACTTGGTGTCTTGAGGTATTTTTGGGAAATAGTCTTCTGATACTTAAAAGGTACTGTTAGTTACAGATTGTTATTTTTTTTTTAATTGTTAAATTTAAATATTTTATTATACTTTGTGGCAAACATAATTAAGTTTTTATTATTTCTCGGGTTGTAGTAAAGTTGTTCTGAATATCTACTGGTTATGTTGGGATTCTATAGGGTCCCCGTGAGTGCCGTCAGCGGGACTGATGCGGCGAGTCTGCCCACAGCACTGAAGCCAACTGAATGCCCGCGCCCTGCCAGCGCTATTGGACCGGCATCCAACCGGAGTGTAGTGCTCCCATTCATTTCTTCTGGAACAAGGTTGGATCAAAAATGTTTTTTTACTTCTTATACTGAACTTGCGAGGACTGGGGTGCAGGGAGCGCTGCCAGATGTTAGATCTGGAGGAGGGCCAGTATATTAGCCAGTATTTATTTAGTTCAGTTACAGGAACTGAAGGGGAGGATTTCATCTTTAATTCGGATTCGTGGAGGCAACTAAGCCCCCGCCTCCTTCGAAAATTGGCTTTAAATATTTTTTTTTTTTAATTTTCGGCTACAAACTTGAAACCAAATTACTTTTTAAAATGAGTGGGCCTAGAAATTCTACAACCTTTTCCCTCCCCTCAGTTCATAAAAAAAATTACCTGTTAAAATTTTTATATTTACTACTGCCGTACCTGAAATTGTTATTTATATATCAAATTTCTATATTATATTATATTATTTATTTATTATGTTATTTATTTCTATTTATTATGTTATTGTCTACATTGGAATTTTATCTGTTGTTATTTAGTTCTTAAGTTACACGGTGCACCGTGGTGCTGCAGTTAATTGTATTTTGCATGGAAATGTTTGCCACCTACTAATTATATCATGTACTCGAAATCTTGTCTCGCTTTTTGTCTCTTCCCACTAGTGGCATGTGATTGTTTTTTTTATGATTTGCTCCGAGTTTGGGAGGGGCGCGCTTCCGAGACCTCCTGTCTATTTTCGCTAACTCGGGACAAAATGGTAGCAGAGCGTGGTTACGTGTTTTTACCCTCTGCGGGCCCGTGGTTTTGTTTTGCCACTGGTGGCGAGAGGAATGTGTTGGAGTGGGTAGATTGTGACTTCCTGCGCCTGTGCCGTCTCGCTGAGCTATTTATCGCCGATCGACAGGAAGTGTGTAAACTTGTTTATTATTTTCGGATTATTGTTTACTTGTGCGTTTTTGTTATATCTTGTCATCGTGTTTTTTTTTTTTTTTGGTTTTGTTCTGGTATGGCGTAGTGTTTTGCTGTGGTATTTTTGGTTTTGCTGCCGTGTTTCGTGGACGGCAGGAATTCTGGGGACCCTGCTGAGAGTGTTGTCTCACTAAGTTATTCTCTTGTCGCCTTACTAATTTTGATTTGTTAGTTGTTGACTTCGAGTCAGTGTGTTGCTTGTTAGTCTGTGTCTTCTATTTATTTATCATGCCTGTCTCTCTGGTGCCTGAATACTTGTTGAAGGAGGATCTCCATTTTGAGTTGTTGGCTCGTGGGCTTACTCCGGGTTCCGACTGCGAGTCCATGCGGAAGCAACTGCGGGATAACATGGACCTGGACACTACCTGGCCTAGGGATTTGGCGTTCCAGAAGCAGAGGCCTATTTTGGAGGCTAAGTTGGAGACTTTTGAAAATAGTCAGGAGGACTGGTTGGAGTCGCCGCCTACTGGCCGAGAGAGGGCTAGGTATTTGTCCCGGCTTACCCATCTACATATGAGGCTGTCGCTACTTAGATCCAAGCTTACCAGTTCTGGTGATAGGGAGTGGTTGGAGGAACGCATCACCTTGGTGGACAGCCTGCTGACTGTACTCGAGAGGGACGAGGGAGCAAAGGCTCCTGAAAAAACCTTGTCTGCGGTTGACTCTGCTGCGGCTGTTAAGGGTGAATGCCGGATCCCTGGGTCAGTTGTTGCAGACTTTGATGTGGGCGTGGTGTCGGGGGTGTCTGGTGTGGACGGGACCCTGCCTGCTGGATCTGGAGGACTGGGAGCTGTGATGACGGGATCCTTTGTTCAGTATCACAAGCTCCCAAACCCACTTACCCCGTTGCTGCAGCGACTACCAACGGTGGATGGTCTGGATACTGAAGCTTTGCTGCGGTTTCTATCTGAGATCCTGCGACTGCATGACTTGCCTGGTCTTCAGGGAGCGAGCTTCCTGCATGTCATCTCTCCGTTTTGTAGGCCACCTTTGGGTGACTGTCTGGTTCGAGTTCTCCAGAGGGGTGGTACCCTGGATGATTTTCATAGGGAGGCATTGGATTTCTTTGTTCCTGGTCCGTTGAGGGAACGTCTCCGTGTGGAGAAATTCTTTAGGCCTCAGGGCAACGGAGAGAGTTTGGCAAAATTTCTGGCCGAGGTGAGGGACACTGATAGGGTTTTAAGGCTCGATATCCCCGAAAGTACTGTGGTCACCACCATTCTTGAGGGTCTCAATCCTGAAGAGAGGTCCCGTCTGGTTTTTGCTGGTCGCCCTTCCACCTTTTCTGAACTGGACCGTCTGTGCATTGCTTCGCGCAGCGTGCAGTTTGCTGACCGGCAGAGGGCGGAGAGGAACAATCATCGTTCCATCCAGCCCTCCAGGGCTGTCACGTCCGTACAGAATCCCGTAGATGGGCCACACCACTCAGGTGGGCTTCGTCTACCCATCTGCTATGCCTGTGGTGAACGAGGTCATACTCGTCGGGAGTGTCCTAGGAGATATCGCACTGGTCCAAAAAACTAGATCAAAGGGGGGTTTTATCTGAAGTTCCCCCGAGGTCTAAGAAAAAATTTAAAAAAAAAATAGTACCTGTGCGAAAAATTTGATTAATAGTTTGGACACTACAAGCCTAGCAGAAAAGGGAAACCTACGGCTTAGGACAGCATCTTCGGTGTGCCCTTATATCAATATCTTAGTGGGAGACTCAGTGCATAAGGCCCTAGTTGATTCCGGGTCAGCCTGTAGCCTCATCTCTTCCCGTTTTTTTGAAGCCATTTCAAGGTTAGGTTTGGTGAAGCACACCGAGGAGTCTTCTTTAACTTGCTGGACTGCTTCTAATTCCCCTCTTCCAATTTCGAGGAAGGCTTCAATCAAGTTTAAGGTTGAATGTTTTTCATGGGTGTGGAGCTTCCTTGTGGCCCAGGACCTGAGTATGGATTGTATTTTGGGGGCGGATTTTATTCAAAAGACTGGTTTGGTGCTGGATCTTCAGGCGGGCCAGTCTTATTTCAAATTCAATCGGCGAGTGTCAGTCCCCTTTTCCGATAATTTCAAATCGACACCGCAGGTTGGTGAGGTGGAGTGTGAGGAAGGTTCTGCCCCTGGGGACCCGTTCGGTCACTTGGATGAGGAGCAAGCTGGGGTTCTCCGTGAGCTTTGCTCAAGATTTCCGGATGTCCTCACACCCAAGCTCGGTTCTACCCATCTTATTGAATATGAAATTCGTCTGACTGACACTCAGCCAGTACGCTCCCACCCATACAAGTTGGCTCCTCCAAAGATGGAGGTTATGCGTGGTATCATCAAGGATCTCTTGGATCAAGGAGTTATTGAGCCCTCAAACTCATCGTATGCCAGTCCAGCGTTCTTGGTTCCAAAGCCTAATGGAAAACATCGTATGGTGGTTGACCTAAGAAAACTTAATGCCAAAATTGAAATAGACTCAGTGCCTCTCCCCGATCTCCCCCAACTGAATGTTGGGCACCTTATCTTCTAACACAGACACAGATACAGATAAAAGTGACATCTTGAGCTGCATCTACATGTCCTGATCAGTCTCTCCACTCATTAGGCACTAGCAGCATCTATGCTAGCCTGGAGCTTGCACAGCATTAATTGAATGTTGGGCACCTTATCATCTACACAGACACAAATACAGATAACAGCGATATCTAAATGCTGCACCTAAACATTCTGATCTCTCTCCCCACTCATAAAGGCACTAGCAGCATCTATGCTAGCCTGGAGCTTGCACAGCATCAACCGAATGTTGGGCACCTTATCATCTACACAGACACAAATACAGATAACAGCGATATCTAAATGCTGCACCTAAACATTCTGATCGGTTTCACTGTACAAGGTAGCTGGTGCAGTATATACACTAGAAAGGAGCTTGCAATCCATATGATCAGAAGTGGTGTCTATAATATCAGCAATATATGTCTCAATATAATTTTTTTTTTAATGAGTCAGAATGGTCTTGTTGAGGACTCAATATCATAAAGAAAGAAGCATCTTCAAGATTGAGAATTTAGGTCACAATAATGTAAAGAAAATTTAAGGTACTGGCTTATCTTTATATTTTTAAAACTAATTATTATATTTTAATAGCAATATTTTTGCCCCTAGCCGTTACACAATAAAGAATTTATAGATCTACACTTGAATTTTACTTTGGAATTTAAATATCCCAAGCTAAATATAATGAGTTTACAAATATGTAGTTCTTGACTCAATGCAACTAACCTGCCATGGAGGTAATGTTGTGGAAGAACAACTCCTTGAGCATCTCCGGTGAGACTGTGACGAGCGAGGACATCCCTCGCAGAAACAGCTGCCGGCAATGGAAGCTGGAGTTGTTACACAGCTCTGTGGAATATTTTATTCTAGTTACAAAATAATAATGCTTTGGAAACACTAAAAACAGTCGGAGACTACAATTACAAAGTTTTCAAAAAGATTTATTACCACGTGATTTATGTTAAACTGTATTTTTATTAACTAATAATATTTATAAATATACAAATAGTATGAGCCTTCAATTACTTTAAATTATATTGTTAGTAACTACTAATTATCAAAATGATGTATTGTATTGTAAGTTTGTGTTGTTGTACAATCAATGTGTTTTTGAATTTTATTTCTTGTAAGTAACCATTATAGAATATTGTGCACAAAACAAGAAACATGTTTGTATTGTGTTTTTATATAGTTGTCTAATTTTTCACAACACTGACAATTCAATATAGACTTTTGTCAGCTGATTGCAGTTACGGCAGTATGAGTAAAATTGTTTACTGCTACATATTTGTTGGTATTTTTTACATTACATTGACTTTTCTTCAGAAAAGTGTTTTGCATTGTGATATGTAATGTCAATGCTATGACAACTTGTAAGATTTATGAAAGTTAAATTGTATTGCTTACTGGACAATGCTCTTTGTTATCTGATAGTAATAAGTAATTTTAAGAATACCAAATATTACTACAGATTTTACTGGGAATTTTACTGAATTATTTTTGTACAAAAAAATATCAAGAACATTAGACAAACATTAGCTAAGATACTGGACGCATTACTAAACCTAGCTTTGATTGAAAAGTCCTGCTGTAGACATTGTTTATTATAGAGAATATTAGGTATTTTAACTAACACACTGTTTCTACAGTGTGTTAACCCTTCGCACGCCACTAATAAACCCATTAATTCTCCTATAAGGCAAAGACTAGTTTAAAAAATTTGGTTTCTTTAAGTTCAAAGCTAACATTTTATTACAACTAAATTATAAAAGTAAAAGCAAAAAAAGTATAAAACAAGGCATTTTAATTTAAATTAGCGTATTTATTAATAAAAATAAAAAAGAACTATAAACAAAATCTTTTTTTTTTTCAAATAAATTCTAATTTCATTGTAAAGTGTAATTAAACTGAAAAGTTAAACATTTCAAACTAATCACAACACTACCACACGATGAAGAACAATAACGAGATACATAGTACACATGTGCACTCGTGACAACCGAGAAAGCAGTAACACACGCCACAAATATGTTTGGTCATGGCTCTGTAGGATACACAGAACTGACGAGCAGGCAGTTGGAGTTAGACAAAGGGCACTCCCGTCCCTCTGCCGCTGAGTGAAGGTTGTTTATAAATACTTCCTTGGCAATCGTGATAAGCACAGAGCGTGCACCGGGCATTTCGAAGGCCTTAAACTAAAAGATTCTTGAAGAGACATAATCTATAATTGGCATTTTGGTCAAAGTATGCCATTCTAATATATCCGTCTACGGCGTGGGAAGGGTTTTAAAATTCTTAAATCTAATACGAGACTTGAAATCTGAAAAAGGAAAAAATTCTTGGACTCTACTGACAACACCTAAGACGGACTAAGCAGACTTCTCTGGAGTGTAACAGGATCTATGCCACATCTGTGGCTGACTGTTGAAATAATGCTGATAAAGCATCTTGTAATAACCCACTTCAATCACTCTGACATAGCCATTAAATGGCATTACAGTGGGACTTTCTAATAAACTTCAGAAGATGCTCAAAACTTTTGTACTAGATTAATTTTCAATCTCAGGTATTATGGTCACGTAATGCCCTACGTTAAATAATTATCTCTTTTCAGATTTTAAAATCTTAAAGAGTATCACTTTCGCCCTATTGCCCACACTTTTAAATACAAATTGTCCAAGTTATTTATCAAACAATTTTAAATTTCCAAAATATGAGAACAGGTAAATCTGTATTATCCATTCTGATTGATCAAAGAACTACTTTTAGTAAACTATTTACAGATTCAGCCACTCAATAGTGGAATGCTCTCTCAGAAAACATCTCAGCAGTGAATGCTGACGGTGGACAGTCTTAGGTAATGGTGTACTTGGGGCATCGGAATGCTAGTTGAATGAAAGCGAGTGTGACTGGCAATAAGAGTGAAAATATATGTGTATGTAAATTAATTATTGATGACTATTTATTTTAAGCTATAATTTTTGTTTATTTGGTTATTTAAATTTAAAATTAAATTACATTTAATTATTTAATTTAAGCATACTTGTTAGGAGGGACTTAAAGTCCTAACTTCACTCCTCAAAAAAGTCACTTTGCCCAAGTGAAAACCTTGTTCATTTTATAGACGACCTTTGAATATATTGGAAAAAAACATTGTTCAGAAAATTAATAGAAAGACATTATGAACAGGTTTGTTTTCTTTTTAACAATCATTACTATCTTAGTTGATGTAAATCTAAGAACATTACCTAATACTTTGTTGCGAATTTTCAACTTCTGTTTCGCTTGGGATGGATCAGCAATGATGACCAGAAGCGTGTTCAAGGCTGCAACCCGACAAGGTAGAATTCTCTGGAACAGTAAATTCTAATAAGATTATTATTGAAATATTTATTATACAGTATTACCTTTGTTTTAAACACGTTCACGACAACAGCTTCTTTCCGGACTTTTTTATTTACCATAAAACTTTTCAATAATAATGGCAAAAAACCGCATCATTTTTGTACATTAAACATCTAAAGTATAATGAAATGTAGGCTTTGCAATTTTGCACAAAAAAATCATTTCAATATGCTTTTTTAATGTTTCTCCATGTACCCCCAGAGGTACCTAAAAAATTCATTTACCTTAAAAATTAGGCAATCGTGTGCTTAACGGGGTACATAATAAGGGTAATAATTAAGTTCGTAGATATAATTCCAAAGAACATTGGAACCACTAGGTCCGCCCTGCAGATATCATTTTAGTTTATTAGTACTCTATTTTGGTGGCACTTCATTCTTACTCAGTATGATTTGAAGATATGGTAAAACTTGTTAAATTTATGTTTCATGACAAAAATAACGTAAATAAGTTTTAAACTATTTAGTAACACTCATTTAAAAGAAATTCAGCTTTGCAAATACAGATATGGTGTTTGTTAAATTAAATGTGGTATGCCAACTTTGGTAGTTTTGACAAGGTTGGTGAATTTCCCTAGGAGGACCTGATAGGTTGTTTTCGGCGGATGTGGAACTGCTGAAATCATAGACTGGTAGACCTCATGGTGTGCTTCCGGGGTGCGCAAAAGGCAAGGCTTAAGTGTATGGCAGTAGGCCGCCCCATATAAGAAGAAGAAATTAAATTTTGTTTGTGTTCCTCCTTGACGAATCAACATTTCTAGAATATTAGAAGTTGTGAAATAGACTTTACCCCGCTCACGGCCCTGGTCAGCAGAAGAGGCACAAAGTAGAGGTAGACAAACTCCGGGTGAAAGACCTTGGGCACAACACGGAACCCTGCCAGCAGCTCTTCCTGGAGCCTCCAGTGTGGGGCATCGTTCAGGTTCTTCTCACAGACAAATAGTGCCTGGCCCACGTCCTTGCCTGACTCCTGCAGCAAACATTGGGTAACATTAGTGCTAGCTTGTAATACACCAACTACAGAAATAACAATTTGACTTCCAATATTTTAATTCTTCAGCCATCCGTAATCAATTCAGATACCAATCACTAATTGGTACCAAAAATTTTAATAAACCGTAGTTGCCCATCAACAAAAAAATGTTCAATTTTTGGATAATACATAAATAACTACACAAACTCATAACGAAGTATCTATGCAGCACATGTCTGCTTGTAATACTGTAGTATATTATGGACTTACATAAACAGAGAACTGTAAGCTCTTACGTTAATTTAAATATTCAGAACCATTAATTGTTGGAAAGGCTGTTATTATTGTATCATAAACTTATAAAATATACATCTATTCCAAAAAAGTTTTTTTTTTTCAAATTTGTACCTAATATCTAGAATCATACCACACTGTGTAACATAATTTATTTATATTATACAGTGTAAACAAGTTTTTATCTGTCTATTGAAAACTTGTCTAAGGTACTTTTTCATTTACCAATAGTAAATTGTGTCGTGTATAAATTATAAAAATGAATAAAGTTAGTTTTTTGGAGTACATTTTGATAATAAATTAAATTCATTTCAGAACTATTCTCTTACTGTATATTACTTTATTTATTATATTGTGTTCAAATTTCAATTTCCTATGAATTTTATACAAAAATGTTACTAATTTACTCGAAAACTGACAAATTATTGTAAGCCAAATTAAAATATTTAACAAAAAAAGAACTACAGAAACCACTTGCAGTACTAGGGTTTGTATGGTTCAATTTTGAATGTTAAATATAATAAGAAACCACCACTTCTAGAGATTTAAATATACTTATCACTTTCAGTATATCTTATCTCATTGGAGAAGCTGGTATCCAGGTGAAACATTGCACTGGGTGTAAAACAGCACACAAAAAGATTATTACATAACAGCACCCTGATTATTCATTATATTTTTCTTCAAATGCTCATATTATTAATAAATCACGGTGATTCTGCATTTATTTATATTGCTTAAACAATAGCCTTGTATTAGTATGAGTTTTAATTTTTTATTTGATAGTTTTTTAATATTTTTTTGTAATGGGAGTTTATACTTGTTAATAGTTTTATATAAGACTAGCAGTTATCCATGGCTTTACACGTGATTTCCTATTGAATAACAGGAACATCATAGGCATACCCTTTTCGAATGGCATAGTAACAATATTGAAAATAAGTGATGGTCACTGAAAGATATTCCAATCAAAATCTTGATCCATGTCAGAATAATTTGTTTAACCCTCGAGCTGGCAATGGTGTCACTCTGTACTGGCGGCTCTATTTTAACAGCCTCGCAGACGTTTCTTATAATGTATCACATTTCATAACTGTTAGTCCAAATATAAACTATTATATTATGTCAATGTATTCACAACTATATGGAGAACATTGTAATAATAATATCTTATTGTTTCCATGGAAACATATTTTTATTTTTTTTTACAAAATGTAAGAAAAAAAAAAAAAATTTTTTTGTAAATATTCCGTTGTGTAACTGCTTAGCAATAAGCTTTACATCAAAACCGTAAATGGATAACTTATTCGAAATTTTTTCCTGATTCCAAAAATATATAATTATTGTAACTTTTACCTCAAAACGTATGTGTTACAGGGCTTTGTATGAAAAAGCACCCATATTTACTAATTTTCAAAAATGCATACATTTCTAAATAAATATT
Organism: Homalodisca vitripennis; assembly: GCF_021130785.1. NCBI lineage: Eukaryota > Metazoa > Arthropoda > Insecta > Hemiptera > Cicadellidae > Homalodisca > Homalodisca vitripennis. The sequence goes on along the minus strand of NC_060209.1, from coordinate 16,617,896 downwards.
ATTGTTCGTGAGTAAACATAATCTCTTGACTGCATTTATACTTATATAAGTATGACAGTTAAAACAAAAATAAGATAAAATAATACATTTTAATCTTACCTTATTTACATATGTAAAATATATACAAAGTTTCATTTTTCACTCAGCGTCACTAGATCCCGCCCTGCGAGCTCTCTAAGATCATTTGATCCGTCTCTAAAGTTTTCATCCATACTGAACAACTAAAACTATAACCTAAGAAAGCTAAAAAAACAATAATAACAACACCAAATACTATTGGATTCGTAACCTCAAACACAAAACCCGGCACTTGTTTACAGTTTCACAACAATGTGGTTGACCCGTACTACGTTCACGTCAGCTGTCCAAAAAAACGATGTTTTACGGTAAACAAAGAAGACAATAATCGAAATAAGAACAGTAAATCGGTACTATAGTTATTGCTCTTCCAGAATATATAAAATAAAAATCATTTATATGACCTTAATTGCCTACAATTTCAATAACTGTACATGTCTACTTTGGTGACAAATATTCGTCGTTGCCAAATCGGACGGGCCTTTGGCGACGAAAATTCGTTTCATACCAGCTCTAGGGTTAAAGAGTAATGTTTTGTTGCTCGGAGTCAGAGAGTGAAATATTTTTAATGAGTACCAATGAAATATGAAATGTCTTCTTTGGTCAAAAAGCGTATATTTTTATTCATAAAAATATACTTTCAGTCAAGTTATTTTTGGTGCCTTAGTAGCATATGCATTGTTACTCTAATCAAGAATATATATATACGTAAATGAATAGATCTGAAAAATCTGTTCGGTCACAACATGACTACTTCCAACCATTGAATTCTACTTCTGATCTAAGGTATTTCTGACACGATAAAAGTGGTTTATTTTGTTGTCCTGATCAAGAAAGTATACACATACGTTGGTCTGAAAAGGCTACTTTGGTCAAATCAATCAAAAATCATAAATAATAAAAAATTTCTAAATATGTGTACTTTTATATGTTCTTTCAAATCAGTGGACCCTAGAAGTTAGTTTTTAAGGTAAGTCTCTTGACTTTTCTATCAACTAGCAACAACTCTTGACTTTCAACCTTATTAATTCAAACCTAACCTAAAAGTTTATCTTTATTGTAGGACATCAGGAAGTTGAAAAACAAACATATAGTTCTACTAGGGTTGCAACCTTATTTCAACCCCTATGGTTAATTGGTCTTTTAGAAAAATGCATTTGTTTTTTTATTTCAGTTATGAGGCATGTGTGTCAAATTTTATATTTCTAGGTTATTGGCACAATGTAAAAATGGAAATTTATTTCTTCTGGAGGGTGCACCATCATAAAAATCTGTACTCGGTCTGTCGAGAGTATGAGTTGAGTGTATTTCAAATTTCATCATTCTAGGCCATCTGGATGTTTAAAAACAAATACATAGTTCTTCAAAGGCTTGCAACCCTATTTCAATCTTTATGGATGTTTGTTCTTTATTAAAATGCTTCCTTGAGGCAACAAGTGCCTATTTTCAACTTTCTGAGATATCAGTAAGTTGGAGAATTAGTACTGAGTGGTTGAGTGAGTATGTGCTTTGTCTTTTATATATATATATATATATATATATATATAGATATTCTTAAATAATACTAAAGACTTAAGAGTTTTAAAAAGCAATCAAATGAAATTGCAATATTTTATACTGAAGATGTAAATACTTTTGATATTACTCTACCTGCACAAGCAATACAAAAAATTAAGAATTAAATAATAAGATGTGTTTCTTTAAAAAAAACCTTGAGATATGTTGACTTACAACTTTATCTGAAGTTAGCGTGTTGGTACTAGACATACTGAGTAAGATGTCAGGAACATTTGGCACGAGGCCTTCCAGAACAATGTCTATGTCATCCTTGAGCAGCCTGATGAACTCCACCTTGAGTGCTGCTTGCCACTTGGGCATCAGCTTCATCACCTGATCAAACACAAAGTCAACATTAGTTTGTTCTTGAGGATGTTAGGCACGAGGCCTTCCACAACAATGTCTATATCATCCTTGAGCAGCCTGATGAACTCCACCTTGAGTGCTGCTTGCCACTTGGGCATCAGCTTCATTACCTGATCAAACACAAAGTCAACATTAGTTTGTTCTTGAGGATGTTAGGCACGAGGCCTTCCACAACAATGTCTATATCATCCTTGAGCAGCCTGATGAACTCCACCTTGAGTGCTGCTTGCCACTTGGGCATCAGCTTCATTACCTGATCAAACACAAAGTCAACATGAGTTTGTTCTTGAGGATGTTAGATACGAGGCCTTCCAGAACAATGCATATGTCATCCTTGAGCAGCCTGATGAACTCCACCTTGAGTGCTGCTTGCCACTTGGGCATCAGCTTCATTACCTGATCAAACACAAAGTCAACATGAGTTTGTTCTTGAGGATGTTAGATACGAGGCCTTCCAGAACAATGCATATGTCATCCTTGAGCAGCCTGATGAACTCCACCTTGAGTGCTGCTTGCCACTTGGGCATCAGCTTCATTACCTGATCAAACACAAAGTCAACATGAGTTTGTTCTTGAGGATGTTAGATACGAGGCCTTCCAGAACAATGCATATGTCATCCTTGAGCAGCCTGATGAACTCCACCTTGAGTGCTGCTTGCCACTTGGGCATCAGCTTCATCACCTGATCAAACACAAAGTCAACATTAGTTTGTTCTTGAGGATTTTAGGCACGAGGCCTTCCAGAACAATGTCTATGTCATCCTTGAGCAACCTGATGAACTCCACCTTGAGTGCTGCTTGCCACTTGGGCATCAGCTTCATCACCTGATCAAACACAAAGTCAACATTAGTTTGTTCTTGAGGATTTTAGGCACGAGGCCTTCCAGAACAATGTCTATGTCATCCTTGAGCAGCCTGATGAACTCCACCTTGAGTGCTGCTTGCCACTTGGGCATCAGCTTCATCACCTGATCAAACACAAAGTCAACATTAGTTTGTTCTTGAGGATTTTAGGCACGAGGCCTTCCAGAACAATGTCTATGTCATCCTTGAGCAACGTGATGAACTCCACCTTGAGCGCTGCTTGCCACTTGGGCATCAGCTTCATCACCTGATCAAACACAAAGTCAACATGAGTTTGTTCTTGAGGATGTTAGGTACGAGGCCTTCCAGAACATTGCATATGTAAAATTTATATTTTTTGTAAAAAAGACATTTTTCAGTAAATTTTGGTTGAAAAAATTAAATTAGGTTGTTACTCCTTTAATGTTTTAGCTTTTAATTTAACATGGATGTGTTTCATTCACAGAATGACTCCAAAACATAACCCTATACTGGTTAAGTGTTAAGAGTCCTGAGGTTAAGTGTTAGAGAGGGCTCCTTAGTCCTCATAGCATAGAGATAAAGCACACAGTTCCTATTATCCCGTACTTGGTTGATGCTGACCCAATTATAATAATGAACCAAATAACCAAAAATTATATTTATATTTTAGATGTCCATTCAAAACACCCTACTTAATGTTTCCCATTAAAAACATCGTTGCTATGTGCAAGATAAACAACAACTACATTTCTATGTTTGTTGTTGCAAAAATAAAGAAAATGATTATACAGTTTATAAACTATATCAAACAATAAATAATAAGCGAAGGAAACCCATTGAACAAGTTCTTAGAAATTTTTGGATGTAGTAAACAATGAACATAACAACTGTGGGGAAAATGTGAAACTCACCTCATAGAAGCCCGAAGCTATTTTCTTGCGGACCTGACAGAAGCTGTCGCTGGCTAGGTTACGCATGACACTGATCAAAGCATCTATCAGCTCCTGCTTGAGATCCTGGGAGAACAGGACCATGGCGGGAAAATTGTAGGCACAGTTGAGTCGGCACTCAGTGAGCCGTAGCGCCAACTCATCCTCGTCCATCACGATCTGCCTTACAAACAAGTTGTCGTCTTGTACTTTGATGAGAGAGAATGGAGACTTGAATAGTACTATCTTTGGATACCTAAAAACCTTCTTTTCACCTAGAAACTTTGTAATCTAAACTTTAAAAACTGATCAGTACTCAAAAGATTTCACCAGCTATGTATGGTGCAATCTGTGGAATCTTTGCAATCGTATGATAATGGAAAAGAGATTGTTAATCTTTTCTTATCTTCATTCTCTTTAGACATCCTGTGTTAGAGTAATGTTAACCTTCAAACTGAGTTTAGAGTATTTGATATTACAGTCACAGAGATGAAGAAATGTATATCTACAAAGAACATCATACCAAAAAATATTTTATAACTTATAAAATTCTAAATTGAACAGATTCTTAAAAAGTTTTAACCATATAACTGATGCGTAATGTGTAATAATAGTTGATAGTTAATGAATAGCTAACGTATAATCTTTACATTTGTAAATCAGATTTTACACTCAATATATTTGCCATTTCAGGAAAACACACAAAGTTCATAAGATTCAAATCCACTAAGTTTCAATACTGATAATCTGGTCATCAACATGATTGTAATGTATTAAAAAGGTTTCAAAATGATAAGAGAAATAAATTATAATGTAAAATACCTCATGTGCAGTCTGCCTATTATAGTTTCTTAGTGGCTAGAGGATGTACAAGTGAGCATATTTTCAATTTTTTTATTTGATTAATGGGGTTGCTCCATCCAACTAACTCTTAACCCTAAACGTAGGCCTTATATCTATATCAGGTTCAAAGGTATTTGCTCTAATCCACGGTTTTTTAACGTTAGCTCGAGGCATTCTTTGAGCTACAGGACTAGGCTTAGTAGTATTTGGATCGCTACTCTTATTGATTTCATCATCAGATGTTTCAGTTTAGTTGACATCAGGACATAGTCTTTGTCACTACCTGATGAAAAATCTAACAAGTTAGTTTCCGGAACATCTTCTGCATCGGTCATGTACGTTACTGCCACTAATTATCACATCTTCATTTTCTCTATCAATCTCACTTGTTCGTAAAGGCTCCATATTTACGTAAAATATCCACAGCAACACTAGTAACAACACAAACATGACAAAAAGTAAACAAACATAACAGAGTATAGCTGAGACATATCTTTCAGCTGCATTTCAACGCTACATCTGTTATTTAGTATAGTCTGTAGTTTCTAACGATCCCAGATACAGGGCTGTACTCAGCTTTGGCGGACTCTGGAAAAATATTTGACTGGGCCCCATCATGTCCTGCTACCCGCTCCGTACAAGTGTGGCGGACCCTAGAAATGTTGTCCAAAAAAACCGGTCTGAGTACGGACGGACCTGCCCGTATATAACGTGTTTTGTGAAGTATGATTGAAGCTATAACAAATTAAAGACAACACTGTCCAATTGCCAATGCAACATCAATAAACCCTTTTAACCCTTAGCACGCCGTAGACGAAATAATCCGCTGATCGATATAAATATATTTTATTACTGTTTTTGAAGTTTATAAGCTCAATATATAAGCCACAATACTAAGTAATACACAATACTGGTTTGACCAAATAATCCAGTTTCAGCTGTCTGCTGGCCGCAGTAGCTAAACAATACATTTTTTTGTTGCTGGCAGCTGTTTTCCCTCTCCCGTCTGTACGCCGATGACGATACTATCCGCCATTACCGACTGTCAATGGAGCACGCATTGTGCCTTTGGGAAGTGTTCTTTCTTTGTCATTCCTTATACAAACAGTTGTAAAAAGTTATTGTTACCCTGTTTTAGGTGTTAAAAATCAGTTTTTATTGTTTTGTCTGTTGTGTAATTATGGCTCATCACCGTGACGATTCTGATTATGATGATTTTGTTGCTAACGTTTTGAATGCTACGTTTTCTAGTGCTTATAATGATGTGGATGAAGATGATATTAGTGATACTCTTTTAAACAATTATACTGACAGTGACGATAATGATGATGTGAATGTTCAACAACCACAAGTATTAGGCCTAGACCTATGTCAGCAACAGGTAAGAAGTCCTACTTTGCACAATAATGCTCAACCTACGCCTACATCTGTATGGATCAATGTTACAAATGATGATCCTGGGCCATCTAAAAGTATACCAATTTACAATGTGAATCATGGTCCAGTTTTACCATCTCATTTTGACAGCAACACCAAACCCATAGAATATTTTGAATTATTTATGAATGATGACATAGTACAATTTATTTGTGATGAAACCAATATTTATGCCAACAAACGAAAAGATAACACTCACTCTCCTCATGCACAAGTAAACAAATGGGTAGATATAAATCCTTGTGATTTCAAAGCCTTTATTGGCATTATTATAAACATGGGTTTGATGCCACTGACTTCAATTGAGGCATACTTTTCTACAAAATGGGATAGTAGAATCCCATTTTTTAGCGATGTTTTTTCGAAAAATGAATTTTTGAACCTATTTTGAACATTCATTTCTATCATGAAGTAGGTCAGGGCGATGCAAAACCCAAAGGATACCTGATTCAGCTATTTGTAGATCACATACGGGAAAAGTGTGCTCTATTTTATAATACTAGTAAATATGTAGCTGTGGACGAAAGTACTATTTCTTTCAAGGGAAAAGTATCTTTCAGAGTCTACAATCCACAGAAACCCACTAAATTTGGAATAAAAATATTTGTAATTTCAGACAGTACAAATGGGTATATATACAATTTTATACCTTATTATGGGAAGCAAACCCTAATTCTACCCTTCTCAAGACTACACAAATCGTAAAAGTGCTTTGTGAGTCAATCTTGCAGAAAGATCCTAAAAACCCTTATGTAGGATTACAAGTTTATACAGACCGTTACTACACAAGCCCTGAAGTTGCTAAAGAACTCCTTGATTTAGGGTGTGTTTTAACTGGTTCTGTTATGCCGAACCGAGTTGGTATGCCTCCTAATTTGAAAGCTGATGGTAAAAAGCTCAAGAAAGGAGACGTTCTCTCCAAAAGAAAAGGAGATTTATTGGTCGTGTCCTGGAAGGATAAAAGGGTCGTGCACATGTTGAGTACGAAGGGAAAAGGGAGCAGACGTAATATGAGCCTTGTACAAAGTAAGTGGCCAAATAATCCTCCAACCCCTAAACCAGATGTAGTAACAGACTATACCAAAAGAATGGGAGCAGTTGATAGAAGCGACCATTTTATCGCGTCTTATCAGTTCATGAGGCGTACGGGTACCGCAAGGTTTTTTTTTGGCTTTTAGAAGTGGTCACTGTCAACTCTTACTTGTTATACAAAAATGTTCAAGAAGCAGCTGGAAAAAAACCACTTACCCATAAAGATTTTAGGAAAAGTTTGGTTAATGATTTGGTAACAGATAGAGTACATCTACATACACTACGAAGAAAGCGTGGAAGACCAACTCTAAATGTTCCTTAAGAAAAAAGCAAGCAACATTTTATGGGGGAAAGAGCTCAAGGATCCAGGAGGTGTGTTGTTTGTACAAGAAATGGATTACGAAAGGAGACAATGTACTTCTGCAAGTCATGTCCCAAGACCCCATGGTTTCATCCCGATTTGTGTTTCGAAGTTTACCATACAACTGACTAAATCTATCATCAGAACTTATAAACTAATCAAGTTCAGCATATTACACTTTATTTGTTTTTTTATTCTTGTACATATCCTAGTTTTCATCACGTGTATTTGATTACTCTGTAACCAGAATTTGATTTTTATTGAAATATTCCATTATTATTAAAAAATGTGGTTATTTTACTGAAAGTATTACATTATTGTAAAATTTACTTTTTTTGTGTGTTATTAGTCATTAGGAATTATTTTAAAAATTAGCTTTAAGGAATTTTCATTTTCATTTTTTCACCTTAAATGAGCGTAATCTAAAAAAATACTAAATTTAAATCGGCGTTCATAGGGTTAATTGAGTTAATTATGCAGACACATCAATAAACCACGGGAAGGTTAAACAATGAAATACAAAAGTTTGATTTAAAAACAAATTACTAGTAAAAAACTGAAAAAGGCTAATAATAAAATCTTTTTAGGCGTACTGATTTTATTTAAAATGAGACAATTCCCACCACTCTACAATTAAAAATAAAATCATACAATTGTTTGAAGTTTAACACTGTTGTTATAGGGCTAAAATCAAAATGGTCACTAGTAAAGTCTGATCTTAAACTCCAATATCTCATTAGTTGCAGTACATGATATTAATTCTTTCACACGTAACTGTGGTATCTATTCCTGTAGAATCTTAGACCAGTAAGCCATTAAAAGATTATTTTCACACAAAAAAGGTTTCCTTTTCTGTATGTGATTATTACATTGTGTTTAGTACAACAAATAGGTTTACTTTGTTGATTTTGACCATATTGCCATAATTACATGTTAATTTCAATATGTTTTTATGAAGATGCGAAAACTTAAGTAAGGGCATGTTTTTTTTTTTATCTTAACAAAGCGTTTTTATCTTGTTAATTTTGATATTTTAAGAAGAAAACTTTTCAAAATTGGTATACGCAGCCACATCCTGTGTTTGAATTAGTTTGTACATAACAAATTATGTACATAACAGATGTCAGTTTGTATGGACAAATCACAAAATCAAAACAAAATCTACCTCAGAGTTTTATTTCAATATCAACGATATAAAAGATAGAGTTCCTCAGGGTTTCATCCTAGGCCCTCTCTTTTTCCTTATCTTTGTTAATGACATTACTAACATGATCCCAGTGTAAAATTAAAATTGTTTATGCTGATGACACAACTATTATAAATATTAATAGGTCTCCATCACTGCTATCATGCACACACACACACACACACACACACACACACACACACGCACACACACACACTTAAAAAAATCAAATCATTCCATTACTATAATTATGCTTGATACTGAATTAGAGGAAGTTAATGATACTACATTTCTGGTGTTAACCCTCTCCCGCTCGCAAGGCATGAATCGGCACGCACTGCTTTATCTACTAGAGCCGATAAGTGCTGCTCTCGAGTAGCAATACTTTGTACTACTACGGGTTGTTTGCTATCAGGAGACCATTTATTTTACTTTTACAGTATATTTATTCCATTATTTTGCTATTTATATTAGTTGTGTGGAAACAATCGCGGGTTGTAGTCGTACACTTCTTGACAGTGAAATCGATCTCGTTATTAGTCGTGATTGCGACGATTCAAGTGAGTGCAGTGATGTATCAGAACCTTGTGAAGTGGTTGGTGGCATTGAGGATGTAGTTCGGAGTGATCACAGTGGCAGTGGCAGTGATGGTGAGCCAGACAATGACCTTCACCAAGTAACTGCGCAACAAACAACCCCGCGCCACCGGCGCCCAGCTGTCCGTGTGCTTATAATAATAAATTATATAAATATAATATTATTAATTATATAATATTAATATATATATAATTATAGTTAATTACAATGACAGAACGTGTGTAAGTTGAGGCGCCGCGTATTTTGACCGAGCGCGACCGCCAGAGCGAATTAATTAAGGTTAGAAGCACCGTGAGCGCCTGGAAACAATGCGAGCAGGAGAGGGTTAAAGTGGATCTCTTCTGATCTGGAAGGAACACATAAATTATACTTCATCTAAATTATAAACTCGACTTTTCATAATAAAACATATCTACTCTAGAAAATAAAAAATTTCTAGAATTCTATTTACACATTATATATTTAATCACACTATGAGGTACCTCTTCAAAATACAATTTACAAAGAATCTTTATTTTACAGAAAGAGCAATTAGGTATATCGAACATTTAAAGAATAATGAATCATGCAGAAATCCTTTCCGGTTAAACAAACTTTGAACTGTTCTATACATTTATATATTGCCCGATAAAAGACAATTAACATGGGTGATAATTACACCTTAGTACAGGTAGTACTCAGTGAAGCTTACCGGATTGTAGGGGTTGATCTTGTTGCGTCTAGTGTTGGAGTTGAGTTGGGACATCTGGATGTAACGCTGTAGAAACTGGCTCTTCTCTATCACTGTCATGTAATCTGAGGGACAGAACAACTTTTCTCAACATAAACACAGTTTTCAGTAAACCATTGCATTCACCCAACAGGGATCACTTCTGGCTGGTTTATACCTTCCAGTTGAACCTACCACTAGGCACAGCAAAAACCGATGTGTCACTTAAATCTGGACAGCCTTATGGATGTCCAGGAGCGGCACATCACTAACCGCAAATGTTGAGATTCTGGGGTGCAAGGGCAATTCTATAGGTCTAGTCTACTGTGGGAGATGGTGGGGTTCATTCAATAAGTGTCAAAGGTTCTTGCTAGTCTCAACAAGGGTGTGTCACCCCCTGCCTGCTTTGACTGGAGAGACAGGTTCAGAGCTGGCCTCCCCTTCTTTCGGGGGGACATAACTTGAGATAAGTGCCCTAAATTCTTCTCGATAGGAGGCGGCCCCTTCCCCCAACCTTACCCATCCTGAATATCCTGTCCCTCCAGAAGCAGCGAAAAGGTCCTTATAGGACTAAATGGACAAGTTTTAAATCAATCCACTAAATTTGTACTAGAAAAAACAAACTGACTACTGAATATCTCACGGAAAGTGAAAGTGCGTAACATTTTAAAATTTTTTTAAACATGAAATTACAAAAGATTATTCTGCGTTGCAGTGTTTAATAGAAAATTGGATTTAGCAACTAAAAAATTATTAATAGAGTTGCAGCCAACTACAAACATATTATGAGGATTAGGGTAGGTCAATGATATTAGGGTAGAAATCGCCAATGATATAACCCAGGAGATTGAAACGCAAAATAAGATAATACAAATTTTAAATGAAGATTTAAATTTAGCCAATGAAGAAATCAGAAAACTCAAAAACCCACTGCTCAAAACTTGAAACAATGGTTTTTAAATAAAGAAGAAACTATATTGCTACTAGAAAAACAAGTCCAGGAGTTAAATTCTATAGTTAAAAAACCTGTATGGCCTAAGTTAAACAAAAGTGTTTCAGGATGTTCAGATCGTAGTTTGCCCATTCCTCATTCAACGCCTATCTGTAGAAGCATGATGGAGAAAAACAAAATGTGTAGGCCTAACACTGAAAATAATCCAAATGAATCCTTCTCAACAATTGTAAAAGGGAAAAAATCCAATGCCAAGTCTACAAGAGCGGGTTCAATTTTTGCTATTGAAACACAGAACCGCTATAAGCTACTTGAGGAAGAAGAGGATGTAATTTCAATTGAGAATGATTGTGAAACCTTAAATGAAAATCTGTTTACCTCAAAAAAACACAAAATACTTATCTGTGCTGACAGCTATGGCCGTGACCTTGCCTGGCAATTAAACAAAGCTCAAGAAACACATGAAGCTGTAGGGTTTGTAAGACCAGGTGGTCGAGCAAGGGATGTACTAAATAAAAGAAATATAGAAGCAGAAAAATTAAAGAAAAACAATGTACTGATTGTATTGTGTGGGACCAATGACATTGCGAGGAATGAAGCGGAAGAAGTTTTTGTAAACTTAACATCAAAACTACAAAAAACTACAGAGACTAATGTTATTGTGGTGGACCTTCCAAAGAGGTATGATTTGGCCGATTGGTCATGTGTGAATGGAGAAGTTTATGAAACAAACCGGCGAATTAAAGACTTCTGCCAAAACTATAGTAATGTAATGTGTGTAGAAGCAAGTGAAGCAGGAAGACACCTACATACTCAGCAGGGACTTCATCTCAATACGAAGGGGAAAAGATGGATCGCTGAACTCTTAGCAAAGAAAATTGTGGAACTGACAACCAAGAAGACAACTACTGAGGAGGCTCTGAACTTGAGCATCAGTAGAGATCAGCCCCCTCCCCCCGGCACTGAGCCCTCTTCGGGAAACGACCTCAACACCCTCGAGGCAACGGACCCATAACTTTCTCAACAGGACAAGACAACAGACCCTTAAGTATACTCCACTTAAACATCCAATCAATCAGGAATAAGCTTGACTCACTAGATTTATTCTTAGATAATACTAGCTATGATATTTTGACTATTTGTGAACATTGGCTTTGTGAAGAAGAGATATCTCTGTACACTCCCCGTGGGTATAGATTGGCTGATAGTTACTGTAGGAAACATTTGTTAAGAGGAGGCAGCGTAATATTTGTCAGACAGGAAACTGAATGTAAAATTTTAGATGTAACAATGTTTGCTTATGACTTTGGTTTTGAAATAACAGCAGTATTTTTGCCTGAATTAAATCTTTTAATTGCCTCTTTATACAGAACACCTGACACTAATGTAAATTGTTTTCTGATTTCATTAGAGCTATTTTTATTACATGTTAATAAAAAATACGGTGATAAAAAAATTATACTTTCAGCAGATTTCAATATAGATATTGGTAAAATAACCTCAGAATCACAGTCTTTCCTGAATTTGTTGAGATCATTTAATTTATATTGCTTGAATCACAACCCAACTAGGGGAGATGCAGTACTAGATAATATTGTTACAAATATTAGCAAAGATAATACAGATTGTCAGGTTATTGAACCAGATTTGTCAGATCATGCAGCTGTGTTTGCAAAGCTGTATGGTCTATTCCTTGCAAATAAAGTTAGGCCTCATAATCCAAGCAATTTATATAAAAATATTAGAGATTTAACCCCTACAACTATTATAAACTTTAAAGACATGTTAGTTTTAAGAGACTGGAGGCAACTATATTGTATGTCCGATGTAGAAGAGGGTAGTGAATATTTTATTTCTGTTTTGAAAAATTCTTATAACAAATGCTGTAGAATTAAACAGGTTAAATTAAAGTATCCTAACAGGCCAAGAATTAAATGGCTTACACCAGAACTGAAAAAATGAAAGAATTCATCATTTTACTTTATGACAGATACAAGAACAGTAAGGGTACAATAAATGAAAGTAAACATAAAGAAGCATATACTGATGCAAAAAGAATTTACAAAAACAAAATAACTTTAGAAAAAAAACATGCCAATGAAAACTTTATTGCCAATGCTTCAAATAAATGTAAAGCCGCCTGGAATATAGTTAAAGCTCAATCAAATAATGGCAATGGTAGTAACAGCTCTAGTCAAGTTAGTGTTATTGACTCTGAAACGTTTAATGATTATTTTGTTAATTTAGTAGGTAAGTTAGGTTTAAGTAGTTCTAATAGAAATGTAACTGAGAATCAAGCCATTGATTATGTAAATACATATGTCACAAATTGTTCTGAGGATGGAAAACATTTTAAATGGAAACCAATTAGACAAGTTGATATTTTAAAAAGTGTGCAAAATCTAAGTACATCTCGTAGTGAAGACTACTATGGGTTTTCAAAACTTTATTGTTAAAGAAATTATTGCAATAATCTTAGAGCCCCCTACATTTTCTTTTTAATAGGGTATTAGAGAAAGGTGTATATCCCAGTTCTTTTAAGATAGCTAAAGTTACTCCAATATTTAAAAAAGGAGACAAAAATGACTCATCAAGCTATCGACCAATATCTCTGGTTCCCATTTTTAGTAAATTATTGGAGTCTTGTATTAAGCAACAGTTAAGCGGCTATTTTACTGAAAATAGCCTCTTTTGTAATGAACAGTTTGGTTTCATACCGGGGCGAAATACAGTAAAAGCAGTAGAAAAACTTGTGGAACAAGTTATTTTTAATTTTGAGAACAAATTAATATCATCTGCTACTTTAATTGACTTGACAAAAGCTTTTGACTGTATCTCGCAAAATTTATTAGTAAAAAAAGCTGTTTGCATATGGAATACAGAATAAAGAACTTGATTTATTAGCATCTTACCTTAACGATAGAAAACAAATGGTGGTCCAGGGCCAAGAAAAATCAAGTTTTAAAGGTGTGAATGCGGGAGTCCCCCAAGGATCTGTCCTTGGACCATTTTTATTCATCATATCAATGAATGACATAGCTTTTAATTTACCTTGCCCATCAGTTTTATACGCTGATGATACTACGCTTTTGAGCTGGAATAAAAGTTTGGATATACTGCTTGAGGACGAAACACAAGCCATAGAAACTGCATTAGAATGGTTTGAAGCAAACAACCTTGTTGTAAATAGTAACAAAACAGAAAAAATTATTTTTTCCTTGACTCACTATATTTATAAAGATGTAAAGCCTGTAAAACTGTTGGGACTTCACCTAGATAGTAGATTGAGCTGGGACCAACACATTCAAGAGTTATGCAAAAAAATTATCTAGAGTCACATTTCTTTTACGTAAGCTTTTGAATTCTGTGACAAAGAATATGCTAATTACTACCTATTATGCCTTTTTCCATTCTCATCTTAGATATGGCATTACACTATGGGGTAATAGCTGTGGTTCTCAAAAGGTTTTCATATGGCAAAAGAGAGCCCTAAGGGTAATAAAAAATGTCCCAGAAAGAGAGTCCTGTGAGCCTCTTTTTAAAGATAATGACTCTACCTAGCCTATACATTTACTGTTGCTTGGTTGATGTTAAAGAAAATCTAAAAACACTCAGGGTTAGACAAGAAGTTCACAGATATCCTACTAGGAAAAACCATATGATAGAAATGTTACCAATAAAATTAGAAAAAACTAGAAGTAGTCACTGTATTATGAAATTAAAGATGTTCAATAAACTGCCTCAAGAGGCATGGCATGTAACATTAAAAAGATTTAAGGCAGTTTTAGAACATTGGCTCAAAGATAAAGCGTTTTACTCTGTACAAAGTTATTTGGCCTGTGATATTAGTACCTTAAGATTTTAAAATTAGTGTAGTACCCCCTGTTTATTTATTTAATTGTTAATAATTTATCTATTACAATTTATCCTTTTGTAAATTTTTCTGTTATATCGTTGTTAAATTTTTTAATTTTAGCTAAATTAGAGCTAAGCCTGGTTGATGAAAGAATGTAATAATTGTTACCTGTAACATTGACTAAGCCCGCTAGACAAGTTTGTTAATGTACACAATATATAATAGTGGGATTTAAGCTTTAGCATAGAATGACTTTGTTGATTGCATATTTTATGTTTAAAGACAATAAACTTTCTCATTTCTCATTTCTTCTCAATCAAGAAATGTTACCTCCAACATCATACATTTTCTAAGAGAAGACTCATGACAGATAGTGCAGTCTTAGTATGATTTTACTATTTATTCAAATTTCTACACACAAACCCTAGCTGGAGTACACACTGTCTTTTATCTGAGCATACTTATGAGTATTTCTACTGTGTTCACTTCAACTATCATTGTAAAATGATTTCCTGTTTTCTTGGTAACTGTAAGTCACAATATCAAAATAAGAGTTTATAAACATTTCTTAGTACAGTTTATGTGCAAAAATTAAATAAGGATTGACCCTTTGAGTGCTGCAGCCACCTCTCCAAATCATATGCATATAATGTGCCAGCCATTATTCTGTAAATTTGCACGAAGAAAAAACTATTGTACAAACAGACCTTCATAGTTCTTTTTTGTTTTTGTGCAATGAAGTGATGAATACTATTATAAATACTCAATTATTTTTACACACAAATAAAAATCACTGTGTTTTAGTGAAGAAAACGTTCTTATTGTTTTATAAAAAATCAAATTTTAACCAACTCTTGGTATATTTAATCTTGTTAAAGAATTATTTTGGTACCACCTTATGAAAGGCCATAAAAAAACTAACCAGATTTAATACAGTATTAATTTTTCTAGATCAAAAAATTTTTTATAGTGATGCACTGAAAGGAAGTTTACTTCAAATCCAAGTCTATTTTTCAAAGATTATTGTACTAAAACCATTTAGTAGTTAATGTTTATACTTTTCTCATAATGTTATTGAGTACATTTTAAAAACATTTACAAATAAAAACTGTTGTCTGTGTTTTACATGAAATTTTTAAGTTTGAAGTAAGTTTTGTTACATGCTATATTTTTTAGATTTATTTATAACTATTTTATGTAAGAGGGCATAACAATCTAGATAAAGTTCATATATAATATACGTTTTTTGAGGTATAAAGACGTACGCTGCATCGTAATTTAAGCATTAAATATAATGCCAACTGCTGCCGCCACCCTTATCTATACACTACTAGGAGGGTTTTAATTTAAAAACACAGTGTGTCCATATAAGTATTATATAGTACTTAGTTTATTAAAAATACTTACTTTTCAAACCGACAGCATACTGCCCATAAACTTTAGTCAGTACTACCAATAAACCATCTTCATTCTTCACGATATCAGGAAATACTTTTTTGGTAAGTGGTATGATTGTACTCTTCAATATGTCTGCAATAAAGACATTCAAATTTAATTAATGCCACAAAATCAATGTTACAACACACATGTTTAACATCAGCAACAAAACCATCTTTGAGAAGGGAACTGGAAAGGAAGGGTATGAAGGGCAGTAGTGACCGCAGTATAATCGTTTTTATTCAACCGTATCTCACATCTGCAGTAGACTGATTTCTTTAAGCAGGTAATATGTGAGGAGTAAACTATTGACACTATGGTCTGGTAGTGCAAAAACAAACTGTAGGGTTTTGAAATTAAATATTTCGGTTAAATCGAAAATCAGGTAAATGTTTTATACTTATTTTTAACCCTGGAACTTTTTTCCCCTTTTAAGCCTTATACTGTCCGTCCCCATGGGCCACTGGCCTGTGTGAGGATCTTATCAAACAGAATAAGGGGGAGAGTCGATACAGTACAAGGTTGATTGTACTGATAAAAAGTGCAAAGGTCACAGACAGGATTTGAACCTGCGCTATCTCTGACTCAGACCCAAAGTCCAACGACTTAGACCGCTCGGCCATCGGCACTCCAAACTAGCATGCATTTTAGCCTTTATAACTCATTGCAAGGAGTTAAAAAAAAAATTAACTGCAAAAACAATTACTACTCAAAACCTAAGGTGTTGTATATCATTTTATCCAAAACAAAATACAGTTTATTATAGAGGAAAAAAACTGGGTTTACTGTTACATTTATGGAAGTATCGTGCTCAGAAGTTGAAATTGTTATTTTCTAGAATCCATTTTTATTTTCTACAGCCCATAGAAATCACTAATCACTTTAAATCCAAAATATACTAAATATCTGGGTTGTAAAGCTGATAAAGAAAATGTCTTATTCATAATACAGAACGAAAACAATGAAGAACTCAACAGAGCAGAATCCAGTTGACTTGGACAGTAACAGTTGTCTAAGAAATCTTTAGCGTTTAGTTGGCCAGTAAAATATAAATAAACATTTTATACATAAAAGTGAGTACATTAAAATAAAGTGCGGGATCTGCCGATTACAATGATATGGTTTTCTACGCTTTAAATGAATATTGTTCAAAAGATAACATAACTAGCAGACGATGTCTAATGTACAGCAAATTACGATTCTGCTAGTTCACGGTGGGAAAAAAAATGTGTTGTAAATTACAACTTTGCCAGTTCTACGGTTAAAGGTAATGTTTACTTTTGACTAGATTTCATTGCATACATCCTAACACTTCTTCCTGTATCCAGGTCAGCAAGTCTCGAAACTGTGAATTAATTTTATTAATGTATGCCCAAAAACTGTAAGTTGTCTTAGAAAATATGATAACTATGAAGAATATGTTTATATTGATATTTTGTCAGATACAACATACGGTAAAATGTTAGGCTAATTTTAAAAACAATTATGATTTAAATGATCACGCTATTTAAAATATGATGCATATTTCAGCTCCCTAATGATATTTTACGTTTCCGTGGATTAAAATCTTCTCACCCGCACAATAAGAGATTAACTATTTTGAATATTATTTGAAATCTTTAAGTAGGTTTATCAAAGTTAAGTACATTTTATTGTTAAGAAATTGGAATACTTTGGAGGTGCATAAAACTATTCACACAATATTTTAAGAAATATTTATTAGGATATGTTACAGCTACGCCATTGCACACATTTTACTGGTTTGCAAGAGTAATATCAATTTGGAAATATTATTAGAGTGTTTTCACACATATGTGCATGGGAATTATGTGGTTTTCACACACATATACAAAACCGGAACCAGATAATTGTACTCTCTCAATAGTCCAGTCTGCTTGTATGAAGTGAGGATATCTCCTGCAGTTAACCTGTGGTAACTGCCTAGCTTCTTTATTTGAGGAAAAAGTACAGAAAATTAGAGTTTACTAGATTTATCCTCTATAAAATGTGGATCACTTGGAGTTTATTACCCTTATAGATAAATTGGAAAAATGACTATCCATCCTAAAGGAAAATTACTTTTAAAAAATGAGGCATTAGTTAATATTGACAAAATATATTGGTAGGCTAATGACCAGACACAATTTCAATACGTGGTTACAAGACATTCAACATGAGAACTTCCGAGGACAAGTTGCTTGTTTGCCTGGACAAAAAACCAAACTAAATAAAATCAGTAACATAGATTTAAAATAGTATTATTTTTATTTGTGAGCATATCGATTTCATAATGTGCACAAAATTGTTGAAAACTTCACAAACTTGTAAATGTTACGGATTTTTAGAATTTTTTAGTATCAAGCTTAAAAAGAAATTAATAGTATACAAAGGAACAGAACGTATGTACATCAAATGACGTACCCGGGGGGAACTTCGGCAACATGTAGGCCACCGCTTCCACAGCAGCCTCTCGGACCAAAAACCTCTTCGTCTGACACGAGGTCCAGCAGATGGTTCAGCAGGAAGTTGCTTGTCTCCAGACCCAAAGTGGATGCGAGATTGGGCAACTCCTTGCTCATGGCTGCTCGCACCTCTCCGGAGACATCCTGACACAGAGAGATCACCACGGGGATGATGTCTCTCTTGACTCTGGAAGTCAGAACACTATTTTTGAGCATGATCTTTCATTAGCTTCAAATGACTTAAGATATGGTTGGCATGATACCAATTTTATGTATATGGCTAATAAACATATACAAGCTTACTCCTGCTCCCTATATAATTATTTTAACCATATGATTTAAAAATATAGTATCTGAACGTACCTATTGTTTTCAATTAGATTATTCAGTTATAACATTAGTTCTGGAGCTTTGGAAGTTAACAGGTACCATAAACAGTTTAACTGTTACTGTTAACTGTAACTTTAGGTTAAAATCCACAAAACAGTTAAAATTATGAAGTTAAAAAGTTAAAGTAAGTATATTCTTTATTTCTTCCAATAATAATTTTGAGTTTTTTTTTGTTCTCATAGGACAAGAAACTTATAAATTGCACTTAGTCCTGTAAGAAACTCAGCACTGCTTCCGGAGTGACAGGATATTCAAGATGGGTAAGGTTAGGGGTAGGGGCCCGTCCTATCGAGATCCATGAGGAAGAATTAGGGCACTTATCTCAAAGTCATGTTCCCTCGGGAGAAGGGGAGGCCAGCTTTGAACCAGACTCTCCAGTCAAAGCAGGCAGGGGGTGGCACACCCTTGTTGAGGCTAGCAAGAATATCTGATACTTAGGGTAGGAACCCCATCAGTCATCTCCCGCAGTAGACTAGACCTATTGAATTGCCCTTGTACCCCAGAATCTCGACATTTGCAGTTAGTGATGTGCCTCTCCTGGACATCCATAAGGTTGCCCAGATTTAAGTGACACATCGGTTTTTGCTGTGCCCAATGGTAGGTTCAACTGGAAGGTATAAACCAGCCAGAAGTGATCCCTGCTGGGTTTATAATACTTTTGAGTTACTACTCATCTCAAACCTTACAAATAAATTAAACGTTGTTATGTTTGGGAAGTACCAGATAAGTAGGAAGGCTGCAGAGAACAAAGAATGGCAAGATTAAGAAAGTAGATAGGTTGAGATGTAAATGATAAGTTTAGAGATATAAATGACATTCTTAAAGGCCATGCAGATGCTTTAGAGAACTGTTCATTGTTGAACACTTCTGTCATGGAAATACAACATTATACCAACCATGGATTCCACATGAGTAAATCTGAGAAACACTTTTTGGCTCGGATGATTGACGATTCTCTAAAGGAGGATACATCAAATCAAACTGTCACTAACCAACATAATACGAATGCTTTAAATGAGTCCAATAAAAGTAGTAAATGTATTCAAGTGACAAACAAAATGTGATCAGCAACAAAGAAACAAAATACAAACAAGTGGATGTTTGCGACAATAGGTTAGAGTGGATACACTCGAATCACATGATATGGCCATGTACTCACCGTTCGAAGTAACTGCCACGTATAAGTGTAAAAATGAGTTAAAAACTTATCAAGGTAAACAAATTTATATTGGAACACATTAAAATAATTCAATTATAAAGAGTACTAATGAAATTTTTATTTTATAATGAGATATATTGGATTCATTGAGCATGTTGGTGTGGGTACAAGATTGTAAGAGGAAGGAAGCCTCTTTCACCCTTCTTGACCTCCTTTTTGAGTAGCATCTTGAACAGTTAAGACTAATAAAATAGTTTTCATGAAGTGAATTACCAATTAATGATGATGATTTGGTAAACACATGTTTCATAAACCTAACTAGTTCATATTAAGTTTATAAAATAGAATTCAATAGTGTGAAGTTTAGCGAACGCGATAAAGGTATCAGAACCGGAGGCTCAATATTCGAAAAATGACAAACAAAAAACCAAAAGGAACAACAATTTAAAATTATTCTTCAAAGTTATCCATTGAATTGTTGCTAATGGCAGGCGAACTGCATCATGATGTATTTATTATTTCTGAACACAATTTCAAGCCTGAGACAGTTGGACTTTTCAGAATTGAAAGCTATAAATTGGCAAGCACTTTAAAGGGTAAGGTGTGAGGTCGCTGGAGTTAAAAGCGATTTAAGATCCATGCACAGAGTTATTGTCATTGTTCTATACAGATCTCCAAATGGTAGTAGCAACAATTTTTTGAAGATTTTTGGAGACTTCAATATCGATTTTTTAAACCACATTGACCCCCTGACCCAGTGGCTTTGAGATGTTCTAAAATCGTTCGGTTTAAATTGGTCTGTGGACTCTCCAACATGAGCGACTGCTACATCGAGAAAAAGGCATCGACAACGTTATTAACAGCATTCCAAACGTCTTGGTCACTGTAGCCCACAATCATACAGGCAGACGTATTGTGACCTGTATTCTGTTGTTCAGTTTTAATTATAAGTGAAGTTTACGCATTTCTGACTTAGGAGTGTCATGACGCTTTGGTATGATTTGTTTATTTTAACCAATTTCTAATTATGTATTAGGTTAGTTATTTACCTGAAAAAGATATCAGATTGCAGATCTCGAAACGTAGTGTTACTGATTTTTTGTTTCACTGAACGATGGCCAATGTCCGGAAAAATCCTGTTTCCTTAACAATCCTTCCATCGTCAAAAATAAACTTCAAATAAAAAAAACATGTTGAGAAAAACACGATTTAAAGAGCAGTTGTATAATGATGTAAACTCACTGTGCAGCTGAAAACGAGAGAGCAAGATGGCCGAGGATGCGACAGCTGGTTACTCGGACGTGAACAGGCTTGGAGATATGCGCTTTGTTGACAGCAATCGGCAAAACCTGTACATCCATGTCAGACATTGAAGCACCAAAACAATTTCAAAATATTTGTTATTACATTCAAAGTAACAATATAAAGTTGGGTATATGGTTAACACCATTTACAATATTTCTAGCGTCTTATGCAAAGTAATATCCTACAATATTACAAACTAAAGTTGTAACAAAATATATTCATTAATTTAATTTCAAGTGTTAAATTGCCCAATCAATATTTAACACTTTGAAGACCTAACCAACATAACTCATACTGGGGAAAAATGTTGTACCGTTTGACGATAACACATGGGGGTGGTGACTTCTGAGGTCGTAGTAATAAATACTCGAATTGCAAAGTTTACTTATAAGTTCAGTTTAATTATGAAAACTTACAAGCAGCACTTTTAGACGGTAAAGGAAAAGTATGTAATGCCACGTTGCTGCCATTTAGAATACATTGAACTAAAAAAAGTATATCTGCTAGGTGGGCCTAAAATATCCAATGTTCTATGGAATTATGCCTAGATGTTTTACTTTATAAAACAATAAGATTTCACTTCCCTTCGCAATATGTAGACTCACAACCCGGGTGTCGGAGTCTTGGCCACGAGACATTGAAGCTGTAGTCTAAGAACGGTTATTTCTAGAAGAGGAGTAGAAGTTGGGAAAGTGGTAGCCATCTACTCAAACAACACGTGAGATACATCAGCTACGTGAACTCGCGGACAAGGCGCGCGAGGTCTGATCGGTCACGTAGTTGGGCTGCTATCAAGGGTTAGAAGAAAATATTCATACACGTGCCAATTAGGTAGTTACTCCGCCGATAATTTAGTTCCGGAACATTGGATAAAAATAATATTAAATTATACTGGCTGACTAGGTTGTGAAATTTACAATATATGAAATTTAATTAACCAATTAACGGTACACATTTACAAGCCAAGTTTGCTTAAAAACCCCAGAGTAAACATTTTATTTTCTAAAGTTAAAAAAATATCCATATCTTCAGTTCCACAAAAGATATTTTAACCTTTTTGGGATCAAAATTCTTAGAATAGATCCCTTTACAAGAAAGAAAGTATATGAATAACCTTACAATACCTTTACAAGGTGACACACAAATAAATAACAATATATATTTTTTTGTTTTTACTAATATTTGATTTTTTTAAACTAAAAATTTCTTCACTATTTTAACATTGTTATTTGGAATCGATGTATAATAGAGCACAAGTACACAAAGTGTCAGACAAATTCAGCAAAAATTAATGATTCTTTGGATTTTTTTAACAAAGCACGTTAACACAGGAACCCGCCCGTTCTGCCAGCTGGGAATGAACGACAAACAAAGAGAATTAAAAGATTCACTAGCCATCCATTAGGCCTTTTTTGCACAAAGAATAAAATTATATCGGCTAAGCTTCTCAGGCAAACTTCAAGGCCTCAAACATTAAATACACAAAATATACACGTCTTTTCAAACAATGTCGTCATATCAACTGTATACAGCCAGCTGGTCTTTTTCACGTAGATATCGGTTAACTATACATAGTTGGCCGGTATTTTTTACATAGTTATCTTATAACAATATATCGTTGGCTGGTCTTCAAAAGCTTAAAAGCAATGGTTGCCTAGAACTTTTTGGAATTGCAAGACCTTTTGTCTATCAAGAACAGTACAGCCTGTCATATCAGGCCTAATGGGGTGATGGGGTAGGCCTGATATGGAATTGTGATAACAGAAATAATAGGGACTGAACATGTATTGGATAAACAAATTTCTGATAGTATGTGGTTACATTAATACGAAAAACTTCCAGAAAATAAACTTAGGTTCACTTAAATTATAACTTTAACGTGTTATTTATAATATGTAGAGAACAAGAAATATTTTACAAACAAGGCAATACAAACTTTTTGTTCTAAAATAAATCTGAAATAAAAACATATATAATCATCCGAACCTCATTCTTTACAAACTTCCGCATTTATAATATTTATAAAATGATACAAAAAAGTGTATTGTATTTTAAACTCTAAACTACACTAATGCACTGGATGTTATTAACTTTCGTGATGACATATGTACAATAAAATAAAACTGAACACAGCAATATACTCTTTTTTTTAATGAAACATTCAGCAATGTACAATATTTTAAATTCAGATCTTAACTTACTGATAAAAAAAATAGTAAACTAATCCGCTACTACAACCAGTCCCAATGCAAATTAGAATGCTAACTCAATAGCACTAACATCATTTTCAACAAGGTCATTTGTTTCTAAAAATACCATGGTTGGTAAGGGGGAACAAAATCCCAACCTACTTCCCCCCTGCCTCACTAGCTTGACCATGAGGTATTTTTTGATTGCAAAGCTTGCGATTACAAAACACTATCATATGTGAGCAGGCTGGGCATCGCAGGGCTGGATATGATAGGTTGTATTATATCTGGAAGTGTGCTATACATTTTTTGTACAACAAATAGGCTACATATATACATAGATTTAACATTCCATCTTATAAATTTGAGTTAAATTATTATTATTAATCTTAAAGCAACAAATTTGAGATAATCTGGAACTAATTCTACACAGTTACCCTGCCCCGTAGTAACGTAATATTCGTTTTGTACAACAAAATCAATTTTTCGGTTGAATTTCTTTGTTAAATACAACAGTCTTACTAACCTCAGTGTGAAGCACGTTTATTGGCAACACTTTTATTATGTCCAATAAGACGTTGAGCCATTCATCTGCTGCAACTGAAAGAAAATTAAATTTTTTTAAACTTTACCTTATTTATTCTACATTTACTCTACAACACACAATATTTTACTGGCCTGTAAAATTAAAATTTCAATTTAAAAAAATAAAAAAGTAAGCTTTTTAAAGAGTTATTGAGTATATAAACATAACATATAGGTTGTGTTGAGCAATAAGTTTTGGTTGGTATATGGCATAGCAGAAGCACTGTTTCAATAAAACATTCATAGGTTTATTCCATTACTAGTACTACAGAATTTTAATTAAAAATAATCAGAAAAAACTGTTGATCAGTGTTTTTTTACTATGAAATTTGCTACTGTACTTCCAATTCAGAAATCTCAGCCACTACCAAAGTGAAGCTATGAGCAACACTGTAAACTATGCCAATTGCCAAAACATAACAGAACAATAAAATGAATACGGTGACATTGGTAGACAAATCACAATGTTCACAGTCTTCTAATGTGTATGATGTGGGTATAACTTCTGATACAATAAAAGTGTCACCATATTATGTGGTAAAGTGGGCAAAGCCAGGTTTCAACATAGATATCAAATAGGAAAGACACAAATTTGTATTCCAACTTGTTCTTAAGACAAAACCGGTTCATATATTTTGCTGGCTTGCGCTTTTTTTTTTACATAATAAGAGATGTGAATTGAGGTTGGAGTCTGAGCTTTAGAGAAGCCTATCACTTAAGAGACTATGAAAATAGCATTTCTGTATGTCTGTCTTGAAAACAAATTTACCCATAGATTTAACCCTTTGAACCCCAGGCAACGAAATGTCGTCGCCGAGAAAATATGCAAAGATCAGATCCCCGCGGCGATGATGTATCGTCACCAATGAAGATGCGAGAATCCCCGGGCGACGTAATATCGTCACCATGGTATATGCGTTTAATACATATTTATTTGAAACAGTAAAATACTTATTTTACGAGTATTAATACATATTTATGAGTATTTTAGTAAAATAAAAAAATTCTTGTTAGTAACATAGTGTATTTAAAATAACATCTATGCTCAAAAAAATATATTACTCTTTGTTGCTACAGCTGTATTTGTTTACAAAGCGGTCTAATGTTACGTATTATTGTCTTTGTGCATGTGAATTGAGTTAAATGTTGTAATTGAGGACTGTTTTTAGTCACTTTTTCTTTAGTTTTAATCTTATAGTAATAATCAGTTCTGTGAACAATGAGTGACACAACATTGTAAATCACCCCAGTGAATTGGACAGACAACTGGATGTTGACCTATCAGATGACGATTGGTCTGACGTCTCATAAATTTTCAGTGATGACACTGATGTTGATCCTACCTATAGGCCAACTATCTTGGACTCAGATGACGAAGAAATGCCATTTAGTCAGATATCTACTTCTCGCGGTAACGCCGCCGCTAGGCCTACTCTGGACAATGACCAACCGGCCTCAGTGAGATCGCGGTTGCAAAATCTTTATCTTTAGAGATATCAATATAATTGTTTTTGTACATACATAGAACTAAATTTAGAAAAATAAAATGTGGGTGCTCATAGTAAACATTTTTCTTATTTTTGAATTAAAAAATCTTAAAATCTATTTTTTTACCTAAAAAACTATAAACATATATTTTAAAGTTATTTTAATGTTGTTAAACAATTTTTTTATACTCCAGACTAAACTTTTTCTGTGTACACAATTTCATTCTGGACATTTTGGTGTGTAATACAAGACAATAGCATGAAAAATAGCAAAAATATTAATTTTTTACGAACAGTATGCAATACAGCTGTTTCTGCTCCAGGGATTCTCTGTAGTTCTTAGGGCAGATAGTTTTGGTACGTTTTTCCCACCATCAATATTTTGGTCTGGGGTTCAAAGGGTTAAAATTTTGCACGAAGCTTCATTCCTATATGATGATGGTAAATGTCACTTCATGGAATTTGGCTGAGCATAAGAAAACATTTTAAAATTAGTCTTAGGTACCCAAGATTTAACACGAAAATCATACAATAAACAAATTTGTAAACAAACTGAGTAAAAAGTCATTTGACTTTTATCATGTAACGTAATGCCACTAAACGCTGGAAGAAACTTTTTCTTAGAATACCTATTGTATTTCATTGTTTCCTCTTAAAACAAATTTTCATTTTTTTTACCCAGTATCTGAATAGTAAATTCTTTGTCTATCTACATGATTTCAACACTGTGGCTACTGCTTGATCTGTTTTTTTTTTTATGATTAACTCATTTTTTTATAACAACGTTTTACATCTAATACTTTCATGAGAGACCAACTCAGTTTAGTAAACACACATACCAGTGTCACGGCTCTCCAAGGAGTTAAGGATATGTTGGAGGAAGACCTTGGTGAAGTTGTCGGTAGACATGAGGTTCTGCCGTGCTACTGTCCTCACAGCATCGCAAGCTCCCATGTTGTACTCGGTGGTGCCATGGGGTAGAGTCTATCATCAACAAGCTTTATATCTTAAATAGCTGTAATGTGAGTATTATTATCATACTAACTCTAGGTGTTAATATTGTACTAAACAAGTATAATCATATGTCATTGTAAGTTAGTTCCTCATGTTGTACTCGGTGGTGCCATGGGGTAGAGTCTGTCATCAACAAACTTTATATCTTAAATAGCTGTAATGTGAGTATTATTATCATACTAACTCTAGGTGTTAATATTGTACTAAACAAGTATAATCATAGTTTTTCTGCAAGAAGTGATTGTATCAAGCGTATCTATGTCATATTTGTTCTTATTTACCGCAACTAAAGTAGGTCAATAAGATTTGGTGTAAAGCTACAGATTAAATAAGAAACAATATTGAAATTTTTCATAAGTTTAAAAACGAGTTCACACTAAAAAGCTATGTAGTAGCTAGATAAGCACAGAGTTAAACTTCAAATCTGTTCAAAGTTGTAAAATTGTTCATTTAAAACTTATTGACAATAGATGCCTTAAAAGAATAACAGGATTTTCGATATTTACCGTTGTTATATGTTACAATAATCTCAAAATCAAATCAAATCAAAAAACATTTCCATTATGATACAAAAATTTAGAAATCGTAGGAGCACAATTTTACATTTATAATGTAAAATTACTTTAGTAATTAAAACCAAAACATAAAATTGTAAAAATAATAAATACTTATATGGACCTGTACTACATTTATATTTCATAACATTCGAAATATCTGAAAACCAACTGTCCTCCTATGATCTGTTGTAGCAATGTCATGTAACAAGTGCCATTTCTAGAGAAAAGCCTTCTAGATTATCTTTGGTGACCCATATCTTATCAAACACAACCCAGTCTTCCTGCCCATGTTCTCAGGGTGAACAAAACTGCCTTCATCTTCTTCTGCTAACGTGACTCTTCATCTGGTATGCCTCAGTCGTGCTCTGTAATTGCCTTATTTTCAATCCTATTTTAAGTAATAAACTTACAAGTATATATCTTTGACTATTACCTGCTCCTGTAGAGAAAGTAGATACATCTAAATAAGCTTGCCTCTCACGTGTATATAGTAACCTATCACAACTGTATATAGTTTTAAATATTACAAAAGAGCACTAGTCCTTAGCTTTCACCTATCTCAAATTCATCATTCGATTCATAATTTGAGACATAAGCATCCTCGCATTAGCCTAGTCTGATAAATACTTAATAATTTTAAGAGTACTATCTACTATACACCACTTATTATATAGGGTGTCCCGTAACTCTCTGGAGAAAGGTACCATGTTATTGCTCAGATCAAGACAAACATATCTCACCATATAAACACGGGTCTCTGATGCTTAGTTTCCCATCTGTCTATTTGTATGCGTTTTTAGAAAAAAATTATGTCTTAAAAACTAATAAGTTTAATTATACCAAATTTGGTTTAAATGTTTATGATAACAAGACCAATTACTGAAAAAAACTATCAACTGTCTTTAGTATTTTCAAAAATGGTGGCCATTAAAACTTTTAAATTTTTGAAAATCTGAAAAGCAGCAGTTTTTCTCAAGAGTTACATGAATAACACTTTTTAGAAGACAGTTATTATCACAAATCTAATGGCACCAACATTATTTAAATCGAATAATAAATAACTGATTTAGAGCAAAAGTTTACTGAGATAAGACATGTCCCACATTGAGGTTCTCAGCGAATAGCCAACAATACAAAAACTGAATAAACAGCAGCTCTCAATGTGGGCCATGTCTTGTCACAATAAATCTGCTCTAAATCAGGTATTTATTATTCGATTTAAATAATTTTGGAGTCAGATTTGTGATAATATGCTCTTAAAACTATTATTCTCGTAGTTCTTGAGAAAAACTGCTGTTTTTTTACAATATTTGAAGTTTAAAAGTTCTTATGCCTGCCATTTTGAAAATACTACTCATGATTTTTATCAGCAACTGGCCTTGTTATTACAAACATTTGAGCCAAATTTGGTATAATTTAATTTATTGGTTTTTAATACATTAATGTTTTAATAAAAAAAACACATACAGACAGACAGATGGGAAACTAAACATCGGAGACCCATATTCATATGGTGAAATATGTTTGTCTCGACCTGAGCAATAAAGTTGTATACTTTTGTCCAGAGAGTTACATGACACTGTATATTTTGTTTACTTATACTATATACTACTACTAACCTGTTGCATTCGTGGTATGATCCTTTGCATACATGCTGTCAAGTCTTCTTTGATTAACATGGGCAGGTTTTTCATCACACTTATTTTTTGCAATTCATCTCCGACTCTGAAAGATATTTTAAACATTCACCACGGACACCAGGTCAATGTAACAAAAGTAACAATTTAGTAACATGGTTTTTCTTGATGTGTAATTGATTGATTTCAGCAAGGTCCTGTCAGTTCGTTAATTGGAATTTCGTTTGTATAATGTTGCAATTTAAAACTACTAGAGTTCAAGTCTTGTGCGACTTCTGATAAATATCTGTGAATGTAACAACTTACTATGGTATTGGCCTAATCTGCTTTGAAATAACCAGCTATGATAAAACGACTCAAGTTTTATAGTATGAGAACATTTTACACATTAAAACCTTTTAGCCCTTACGTTTGGTCACAGAGTTATAGAGCATATCTCAATTTAAATATATGATCAATAACACAACAAAAAATTGGAGATTTATTATAGTGTAAAGTGTATACTTATAATTTTTTTTTAAAGCTAAGTAAAATAATTAGGGACTTTTGAACACTTAATAACATGAGACGCCTGCAGTATAATAAGTGGCCACCATGACAATCAAATTAGTGAACTGAACTATCGATTAGAAATAGCCAAAGTATCTAATACAAAACCATTCTTATTATAGTAATTTAAAATCAAATTTAATGGTAGCTTTATTAATGTAATACAACAATATTATTTAGACTTAATTCAAACTATGTAAAATAATATATAGTATTTAAGTAATGGCCGCAACTACAATGGCGATGACCTTTGTTATTTGCGTCACAAGCTATCAGAAACGCATCTGATAAAATAATAAGTAAGTTTTACAAGTTGCTTTTTGTATACATATACATAGTTTTTAACTCATCATTAAATTATTACTTTTTAGACATAAAAAATAGCTGAAATATACCATAATATGAAATACTAATAACATGATTTGGTTTCATACTTTGGTTTGTTCGGTAGTTTAGATTTAATCAGAAATATCAATTATTCGATTGTCGTGGTGGCTGCTTAATTAAACAAACTGCAGCCCATGAGACATTTGTGGTTTGTGGTTTTGACATTATTTTTGTGCGGTTTAAAATCATCATGGCTACCATTATTGCTGGGTCTTAATAGTTTTGACGAGTTTATCACGCGTTCATTGCATTATTTGAATTTCATGAACATTACTTGAGTTGTGCTAAAAGTGGTTACTCCTGTAAATACATTGCATATGTGCCATATGAGTAACCGGTTACTTGTTGCCTAATGATTTTATAACAAAGAAAAAAAGAGTCCAATATCCTTTACAGCCTTATTCTGCCTGTATATGTCTGCACGCTATTTCTCAGTAGCTGACGTTCGTGGAGCACTCTAGGTTAATTTGGAGGAGCTGTTACAACTCTATTGCCAATAAAGTACTCAGTAGGAGAAGCAATTACCACAAAATAAATAAACGGGTAAAATTTGGTTGAATTCATATCTTTAACTTCAGAAAAAGTTGTGTACATACAGAGTTAGCAAGTTCAATGAGATGCGGAATCCAGTGGAAGTTGGATGAAAAATTGATCTGTAAAATCACAGTTTTTCAGTACTTTTTCTGGTACTTTGGGATTATACCGACCACACCAGTATGAAGAACACAAAAATATAAATTTATAGAAACAAACATTATAGAACGAAAAAACAACTCTTTAATTATAAAAATTACAAAACTTACAAGCATTTCCAGGTATTGTGATCGGTATTGTTGTCGCTGTTATCTTATCTTTCTCGAGAATCCCGATTACGGCAGGCCGCGCGGCATCACATGATTATCTAAGTTTTTTTGCACGGTACATAATTGCCTTTCCATTACAATTAAATTTATATTTCTGATCAGCCCCTCTAGAATTTGATATTTTACTGATAGGTACTATCTCAAGGGATGTTTTTCTTTCGTTGACGTCAGCGCGGGCTTCGGCAGCACCGGAGGCACTCGCATTTTGAGTGGTGGAGTGTGATCAAGAATAAAAACAAGTTTTGAGTTTTTTTTTTTCAATAAAGAATTTAGTTTTTGTTTGTAATGTTTGTTTTTGTTGAATTTTTGTGTTTGGAGAAATGTAGGGGTAAAACACAGAAGTACAACAAAGCGACGCACCAGCTGAACGAGCGGCGAGACTCTGCAATCACGTTATCTACTAGACCGCTCGCTCGACTTTGACCTCTGTCTGAGGATGGGGAGGGGTTTGCGATAAGACAATTTCTGTTTTATATTGACGAAATATTGTTTCTACGCTAATCTAGTAATCAGTAGAAGGAAAATATCAAATAACGATTCATGTCTGGGTGTGGTCGGTATAATCCCAAAGTACCCTTTTTCTGTTTTTCCGTCATTTGGTTTATTTTTTTAAGGAGAGGCCGATCCCCTTTAAATCGGATCCCCAAAATTGAAGGTAACATCACAGAGTCGATGGAAAGACAGCACAGAGAGGTGGGCTTCTTCCTCACTCAATTCCTGTCGGACCACGGTTATTTTGGATCACACCTACACAGGATAGGGAAATGGGGGTTGCCCAATTGGGGTTTGGAGATTCACGTTGTGATGACAAGGAACATACCTTCTTTAGGTGCAGGCGATGGATATAAGAAAGAAGAAAGGACCAGGAGGAATCGGGGTTTTCAACATTCACACGAGGTTATTCTTTCGCTACGTTTCCTGTTTTACGTCATTTGGTTTTTTTTTTTAAAGAAGGGGCCGTTGCCCTTTTAAGCCTTATTCTACCTGTCCTCAGTGTACCACTGGCCTGTGCGAGTATCTTATCAAACAGAATAAGGCGATTCGATACAGTAGGCCTACAAGGTCGATGATACTACGGAAAAAGTGCAACGGTCACAGACAGATTTGAACCTGCGCTTCCTCTAACTCAGACCCAAAGTTCGACGTCTGAAACCACTCGGCCATCTGCACTCCCAAATGACTCTTCTATCACTCTACTACTATGGAGAAGCAAGGTTTAAGATGAGATGAAAATTTTCTTCGCAAGAATGCTACAAGCCCTTCAGACTTTTAAGCAAAAATGTTTGTCTTGTACCACTTATTAATAATATTGGTATTCCGCGAAGATTACAATAATACTAATAGAAAAACAGTTTTCAGCTCTATAATACTTTAGCCTCCAGAACCGATATTTCCATTAATGTTCTTAAAAAATATTTTCCATTAGTGTTCTTAAAATATTTAAAATCTAAATAATTAAACAATTTTGTTTTATTAAAAAAAGTATAGTTAAAAAATAAAATTTTAAATGTATTGTAAAAATATATTAAAAAAAAAAAAAAAGTCTTCTATGAATTTAAAATAAAAAATAAATGTAAATAGTATGGTTATTTGTTATAAAAGAAGTTACTTTTAATATCAGTTTATCTTTAAAAAACTAATTAGGTCCTACCAACATCATTCAATCGTTTTGAACACCAACTTAAGCCTTAATTAATTCCTTTCTATTCGTACCTTCAATAAAGATCATAAATACATTCTTTGATTGGTTATACCAAACCTTTTACAAATGTCTAACATTAAATTCTGACTATAACACACCCTCAAATCTCCAGTACTAGTAACAGACATCAAGAAGTGTACAATGTTCTTTATTGTTCGTATGTGGGTCAGTCACAGCGCATCAGCACCACTGTCATAGCAACAAGCGTTGCCGTTCGTTGGGTACTACTCTCGCATCAAAATGGTACCTGTTTTTCCTGTTTTCATCCAAACTACAATTTTGAACATTCATAAACAGGAAAACTTGTAATTCATATTAACAGCAAAGTTTTATACAAGATAATATGTATAAGAGTACTAACTTAGAGAATGTAATTTTTTGAGTTTTTGAATTATATGGATAAAAGTTGTCAAACCAGTTGTTTTTAAAACCATTTAAACTTTTATTCTCAACCGGGTTCAGTTAAATAGACTCGGAATTGGTCACCTTATTGAGCTTATAGTCAATATTTTTGTTTTAAAGCAACTTGTTTTTAACACCACTTATTAAATAGATTTTGATAATGTGCAGTGGCTGGTGCCTGCTCGTTAGAACGCGGCAAACTGTCGAGAGCGATGTTGTAATGATCGTCCGTGGTCCACTCGCGCCCTTAAGTGTATGAGGAAGCTTAATACATTAAATATAGTTTTAATGTATTAGACCATTCCCTATCAGCTTTTTTATATGAGCTTTAGGCCTCCAATGGCAGATTTAACAATTTGCTTTCTACGTCTAGACGTAGTAATAAAGAAGGTTAAGTTTTAATGCAACTCCATAATTTTATCTCTATTAGTTAGTTTTCGTTCATCGTTCAAACTCGGGTATCTATGTTTGTCGGCCTGCAACGCGGCACAGTGTCTAATATTGTATATACATGAAATTAAATGTGATTACAAAATATATGATATTAATATAATTGAAAAACAACATTTTTAACGCTGTAAACGGATTTTCAAAATTCGATAAACATATCACAGTTGGTTGTTTTTGTCTCGCTTTTGTCACAATTTTACGAGAGCTTTTCTCGATAGTATCACATTTTCTCTAACTGTTTCGAAAAATGCGACAAATGCGGTTACAGTTTAAACCCTGACAGAAATACTTGTTCTTTCTCTTGTGACAAAAATGCTTTTTCACTAGTGAGTGATATTTCTGTATATTCGATGTAAAAGTGTGTGTTGTGAGTACACTTTAAAGCATACTTAGTTACTATTATTGCATAAGAATAGACAAAAATACCTATTGTTTTCTTTTACTTCGTAATGGGAATTTAAATTCTTTAGGACTGCCATTGTCGGCCATTATTATTTATTTACTTTTAAGAACAAAATTACCATGACGCATTTTAAGGTAAAGTATGGTTTGATCTCAACAGATAATGTATGTTTTCATTTCATTTCTTACGCTCATAATATTGCACATGATTTTAGAGGGTATATACATAAATAGTTAAATTCTTAATGTTTTAATGTTCTGTTTTGTGTGCTATGTCTGGATATCTGTAAATATTATCTGGGGGTGGGACTGATAGCGTATCTGTTATTGGGTGGGGGGGGGGGGGGGTGGGGGGGGGGGGGGGTGGGGGGGGGGGGGGGTGGGGGGGGGGGGGGGTGGGGGGGGGGGGGGGTGGGGGGGGGGGGGGGCTCCTTGTCGAATACAGCTGTCTCTACCGGTGATCAGAACACGTCACCTGCATCTATTCATCTACTTACATTCCCTATACTTAAAGACAGGATTTTCTGCTATATAACCGCCACAGTGAATGTAAACTCCTTGTCGAATACAACTGTCTCTAACCGGTGATCAGAACACGTCACCTGCATCTATTCATCTACTTACATTCCCTACTTAAAGACAGGATTTTCTGCTATACCGCCACAGTGAATGTAAACTCCTTGTCGAATACACCTGTCTCTACCGGTGATCAGAACACGTCACCTGCATCTATTCATCTACTTACATTCCCTACTTAAAGACAGGATTTTTCTGCTATACCGCCACAGTGAATGTAAACTCCTTGTCGAATACAGCTGTCTCTACCGGTGATCAGAACACGTCACCTGCATCTATTCATCTACTTACATTCCCTATACTTAAAGACAGGATTTTCTGCTATACCGCCACAGTGAATGTAAACTCCTTGTCGAATACAGCTGTCTCTACCGGTGATCAGAACACGTCACCTGCATCTATTCATCTACTTACATTCCCTACTTAAAGACAGGATTTTCTGCTATACCGCCACAGTGAATGTAAACTCCTTGTCGAATACAGCTGTCTCTACCGGTGATCAGAACACGTCACCTGCATCTATTCATCTACTTACATTCACTATACTTAAAGACAGGATTTTCTGCTATACCACCACAGTGAATGTAATCTCCTTGTCGAATACAGCTGTCTCTACCGGTGATCAGAACACGTCACCTGCATCTATTCATCTACTTACATTCCCTATACTTAAAGACAGGATATTCTGCTATACCGCCACAGTGAATGTAAACTCCTTGTTGAATACAGCTGTCTCTACCGGTGATCAGAATACGTCACCTGCATCTATTCATCTACTTACATTCCCTACTTAAAGACAGGATTTTCTGCTATACCGCCGCAGTGAATGTAAAACTCCTTGTCGAATACAGCTGTCTCTACCGGTGATCAGAACACGTCACCTGCATCTATTCATCTACTTACATTCACTATACTTAAAGACAGGATTTTCTGCTATACCGCCACAGTGAATGTAATATTCTTGTCGAATACAGTTGTCTCTACCGGTGATCAGAACACGTCACCTGCATCTATTCATCTACTTACATTCCCTATACTTAAAGACAGGATTTTCTGCTATACCGCCACAGTGAACGTAAACTCCTTGTCGAATACAACTGTCTCTACCGGTGATCAGAACACGTCACCTGCATCTATTCATCTACTTACATTCACTATACTTAAAGACAGGATTTTCTGCTATACCGCCACAGTGAATGTAAACTCCTTGTCGAATACAACTGTCTCAAACCGGTGATCAGAACACGTCACCTGCATCTATTCATCTACTTACATTCCCTATACTTAAAGACAGGATTTTCTGCTATACCGCCACAGTGAATGTTAACTCCTTGTCGAATACAACTGTCTCTACCGGTGATCAGAACACGTCACCTGCATCTATTCATCTACTTACATTCCCTACTTAAAGACAGGATTTTCTGCTATACCGCCACAGTGAATGTAAACTCCTTGTCGAATACAACTGTCTCTACCGGTGATCAGAACACGTCACCTGCATCTATTCATCTACTTACATTCCCTACTTAAAGACAGGATTTTCTGCTATACCGCCACAGTGAATGTAAACTCCTTGTCGAATACAGCTGTCTCTACCGGTGATCAGAACACGTCACCTGCATCTATTCATTCCCTACTTAAAGACAGGATTTTCTGCTATACCGCCGCAGTGAATGTAAACTCCTTGTCGAATACAACTGTCTCTACCGGTGATCAGAACACGTCACCTGCATCTATTCATCTACTTACATTCCCTATACTTAAAGACAGGATTTTCTGCTATACCGCCACAGTGAATGTAAACTCCTTGTCGAATACAGCTGTCTCTACCGGTGATCAGAACACGTCACCTGCATCTATTCATCTACTTACATTCCCTATACTTAAAGACAGGATTTTCTGCTATACCGCCACAGTGAACGTAAACTCCTTGTCGAATACAACTGTCTCTACCGGTGATCAGAACACGTCACCTGCATCTATTCATCTACTTACATTCACTATACTTAAAGACAGGATTTTCTGCTATACCGCCACAGTGAATGTAAACTCCTTGTCGAATACAACTGTCTCAACCGGTGATCAGAACACGTCACCTGCATCTATTCATCTACTTACATTCCCTATACTTAAAGACAGGATTTTCTGCTATACCGCCACAGTGAATGTTAACTCCTTGTCGAATACAACTGTCTCTACCGGTGATCAGAACACGTCACCTACATCTATTCATCTACTTACATTCCCTACTTAAAGACAGGATTTTCTGCTATACCGCCACAGTGAATGTAAACTCCTTGTCGAATACAACTGTGTCTACCGGTGATCAGGACACGTCACCTGCATCTATTCATCTACTTACATTCCCTACTTAAAGACAGGATTTTCTGCTATACCGCCACAGTGAATGTAAACTCCTTGTCGAATACAGCTGTCTCTACCGATGATCAGAACACGTCACCTGCATCTATTCATCTACTTACATTCCCTACTTAAGGACAGAATATTGTTATACCGCCACAGTGAACGTAAACCCTTAGTTCTATATAAACTGTGTGTTTACTCAACATCATCCTACTCTGAATATTGTTTCTTTGACCGTAGTTTAGCAATAACGGTTTTATTTTAACTAAATATTATGTTCGGAAAAAGTTTGGAAAAATATGGTGGCAGTACATAATCTCATCCAGTGAGATCATATGATGATTGTAGTCTTACTTTTTCTGATACTACAAAAAATATGAATTTGCAATATATATTTGGACATTCTAATAATAATATATATAATATATATATTCATTGAATTATTTGATCATTGTTATTTGTTGTTGATTCATTGAATTATTATTTGTTCATGACATATTTGTTGAAACCTTGTGGGGGGGGGGGGGGCGGTGAAGGACACCAAAT
This sequence comes from Homalodisca vitripennis, assembly GCF_021130785.1. NCBI lineage: Eukaryota > Metazoa > Arthropoda > Insecta > Hemiptera > Cicadellidae > Homalodisca > Homalodisca vitripennis. The sequence goes on along the minus strand of NC_060209.1, from coordinate 16,580,705 downwards.
GCATGCACCCCTAAAGATGCAACCGACTCGTACTGCAGCATTACCATAAATTGAAATCCACTTGGTCGGTGATTTCATGAATAACTATTGTATTATACGTAACGAACCTGAGGCGTGCGTTTTTTTCTGACGCACTTGACCTTGAATTCCTATAATAACTAGTATTTTACTGTTTCACACCTCTGCGGCCAGTTTTTATGACAATTACTTATAGTAACATTACGTTGTTACTGCCATAAAACCGTGTAATTAATTGTAAATTACTCAAGTGTATACTGAGGTACACGACTATTATTTATATAAATAGCCGGTAACAATTCTATTGGTCACGGTGCTTCCCGTCAAACACGTCATGTGAATGCTCAATTTTTATATGACGTCTGCCTCGGACATGGGGTAGTCTGGCAGCGTCCGATTCACAGTATTGTGTCCATTCATTATTGTGAATGTTGAATTTAGCTCCAATTCACCTTCCTCTTACGTGCCTGAAATCTTGAGGGACTTAACGTCCCTTCAGACGAACATTACTCCAGATTTCAGGAGTCAAGTTTGCAACAGAATTAGATTTCCGATGCTTCACGTAAGAGGAAGGTGAACTGGAGCTAAATTCAACATTCATATCGAATCAGCCCTTCGCACCATAGCTGCTTTATGTGTAGAAGAGTCAATTACTCCACCGTGCTTTAGGACAGTGTCAGTCAACATCGTAGTGCACTCAATTGTGCACCTGACGAGACAATGAGAATACCTCTTCACCTACATTACATTACTTTTTGTAGTCTGGGTGTCTCTGATGTCGAAACGATACGGGGGTTCGTTTTGAGCGTCTTCGTTCTTCGTCACCGACTATTTTTTGGATCCCTTCAGACGAACATGACTCCAAATTTCAGGAGTGCAACAGAATCAGATTTCCGATGCTTCACGTAAGAGGAAGGTAAACTTGAGCTGAATTCAATATTCACATCGAATCAGCCCTTCCCAACATAGATGCTTTATGAATTCATTATTGATACACTGTATATATGTAGGTGATAAATGTAGTATAAGCGAAACGTACAAATAATACTAATTCAGTATATATAACTGGAATATGATGACACCGACATGTAGTAACAATGAAGTTTCACATAGGCCTAGGCCAACCACTAGGATATTATTTCAATGATAAATAAAAACGTGAGGAAGCGCGCCAATTACAAGCAGCAATGCTTGTAAATATGCACACTAATAGGCGTCAGATAGTGGCGAAGGTGACTCTGGCTATCAGATATGGTGTCCTCGTCATTATCCAAGGTGACAGGCCTAACAACAGTCCACTGGAGCGAGCAATACACATATAGTTGATATTACAATTTCACAAAACTAAATCCCACTCATTGTTACACGACAAAGTGGTATATCTGCCACTTGATACAGCTTTACAGATCTTGGTTTGAAAGTGTGCTGAGGTATAATAGGATTTTACATTTTGGGGGTACATATTCAGTGGTGAAAAACTTGCAATTATGTGTCAAATGCAAGCTTTACGTATAATTTTTCGAGTTAAAAGTAGAGACAGACTAACCTAGATTTTTTCGGAAAATGGGCTGCTCACTTTTGAGCAAATACACCAGTTATGTTCTCTGATGCACGAACTGAGGAGTTTACAATGAGGCAATTTAATAGAGTAACGAGATTTGCACAATATATTACACTTGAATTGCCAAACTTGAACAAGGAACGCAGCAGAATGCAACTTTGTTATTTGGGTACATATTGTTAAAATTATTTAGTAGCATTTGTTAAAATTTTGGTAATAGCATCATACTTGAAAAGAAACCTAAATTTAAAATGAAAAATTATGACTTTTTTACTAAGTAAAAAAATTGAATAATGTGGGTTATTTATGTATTATTGTCACTATTTATTTATTTATGTAAAGAAAATTCTTGTTTGTGTACTATTGTTGCTATAGAAATTATTTGTTAATATTTATAATCTACTGTTTTGTTAAAACACAATAGTGCTATTTGTTTTTATTGTTCAATTATTTCTTAAGTTAATTATATTAAGTTTGCTATTACATTTTATTGTTTACTAATTTCATAGTTTGTTATGTTCTGTCAGAGTTTATATTTGTTTTACGTCGACACGACTATAAACACAACCCACACAATACACTGACGCCGAACATAAGGGAACTAAGGCGAGCTCGATATTGACAGGTCACACACAGAACAGATCCTGGACAGGTGAGAGGCTAACAGACCAGACAGGCAGGTGGACTGAGCCTAGTGCCGTAATCTGCAGATCAGAGACCTAGGACAACTATGCTACCAGTACACTGACGCCGAACATGGGCGAACTAAGGCGAGCTCGATATTGGCAAGTCACACACAGAACAGATCCTGGACAGGTGAGAGGCTAACAGACCAGACAGGCAGGTGGACTGAGCCTAGTGCCGTAACCTGCAGATCAGAGACCTAGGACAACTATGCTACCAGTACACTGACGCCGAACATGGGCGAACTAAGGCGAGCTCGATATTGGCAAGTCACACACAGAACAGGTCCTGGACACGTGAGAGGCTGACGGACCGGACAGGCAGGTGGACTGGGCCTAGTGTCGTAACCTGCAGATCAGAGACCTAGGACAACTATGCTACCAGTACACTGACGCCGAACATGGGCGAACTAAGGCGAGCTCGATATTGGCAGGTCACACACAGAACAGGTCCTGGACACGTGAGAGGCTGCCAGCCCGGACAGACAGGTGGACTGGGTTTAGTGCCGTAACCTGCAGATCAGAGACCTAGGACAACTATGCTACCAGTACACTGACGCCGAACGTAGACGAACTAAGGCGAGCTCGATATTGGCAGGTAACACACAGAACAGGTCCTGGACACGTGTTAGGCTGCCAGCCCGGACAGACAGGTGGACTGGGTTTAGTGCCGTAACCTGCAGATCAGAGACCTAGGACAACTATGCTACCAGTACACTGACGCCGAACGTAGACGAACTAAGGCGAGCTCGATATTGGCAGGTCACACACAGAACAGGTCCTGGACACGTGTTAGGCTGCCGGCCCGGACAGACAGGTGGACTGGGTTTAGTGCCGTAACCTGCAGATCAGAGACCTAGGACAACTATGCTACCAGTACACTGACGCCGAACATAGGCGAACTAAGGCGAGCTCGATATTGGCAGGTCACACACAGAACAGGTCCTGGACACGTGTTAGGCTGCCGGCCCGGACAGGCAGGTGGATTGGGGCTAGTGTCGTAACATGCTGATTAGATCTAGGACAACTATGCTACCAGTACACTGACGCCGAACATAGGCGAACTAAGGCGAGCTCGATATTGGCAGGTCACACACAGAACAGGTCCTGGACACGTGTTAGGCTGCCGGCCCGGACAGGCAGGTGGATTGGGGCTAGTGTCGTAACATGCTGATTAGAGACCTAGGATAACTATGCTACCAGTACACTGACGCCGAACATAGGCGAACTAAGGCGAGCTCGATATTGGCAGGTCACACACAGAACAGGTCCTGGACACGTGAGAGGCTGACGGACCGGACAGGCAGGTGGACTGGGCCTAGTGCCGTAACCTGCAGATCAGAGACCTAGGACAACTATGCTACCAGTACACTGACGCCGAACAATGACGAACTAAGGCGAGCTCGATATTGGCAGGTCACACACAGAACAGGTCCTGGACACGTGTTAGGCTGCCGGCCCGGACAGGCAGGTGGACTGGGCCTAGTGCCGTAACATGTAGATCACACCTAGGACAACTATGCTATCAGTACACTGACGCCGAACATAAGCGAACTAAGGCGAGCGCGAATGTGTGCTCGGCCTGTCCGTGTGTGCGCCTCGCCTTGATTCGTGTTCCGTTTTTGGTGGTTTTTGGCACGAATCAAAGAAGACGAGCGGTCGTTAATGAACTCGTGCCAGATCGTACTAGTTTAATTCGTCATCCGTCTGCTCTTCCCAAAAGAGTGACAAGTCTCATACTCGGTCTGTTTTTCCACAGTGAGTGTTATTTTTAACTTTACCACTGTGTACTGTAGTGGCTGTTGCGATGGGAATAAAATGGACAAACGAAGATTCGCTTTTGTTTTGGAACATTACCATGGCGCGGCGGTTTTATGTGGTCCATCGCGTGAGAAACACGAGGATAAAAATAAAATTAACAGCGTGGATTCGTACAAGTAAATAAATCAACCCCTCCGTCCCAGAACTGAAAAAGATAAAAGATTCAGTGATACTAACCTTCCGAACAAAAGTTCTGCGGCAACTTCAACGTGAATAAGTTGGGCGGACTTGAGAGGGTGTGTAATTGGTTACTTCGTGGTGTACACTCATCTTATTTCGAACAACATTCGTTGTGCCACTCGTTCTGAACATTCGGCGAAACATAAAAATGTTTGCCTCTAATTTCTGACATCTCTCATCTACTTTCTATTCTACCAAAATTTACAACTAGCCCCGCCCCCCCTTTGAATATTGGGACCCATTCCTTCTTTTTGTGGTTACGACCCTGGGACCGTCCCACACCGGCACTCTGCCAGAATGTGAATCCACTTTATGGTTTCTGGGTATCCGCACATGTGCTAGACACTACCTACCTCTCTTAAACTCGCAGTGCCAACTGAATTTTAATCAACCCTAACATGATCGGCCAAGCATTTCACCTTTGACTTTCTCAGAAAATAGACATCTCGTCTGTAGGAGAATTGCGTGGCAAAAATACCATGCGGAGATAAAACCGGTGTGTACATTGCGATGTGTAGATTCTGCTAAATTTGTGCTACGCTTTTTAAATCAATTGAACTTCAGATGCATGCCTTTAATTGTGTGAATTCAATTAAATATAACGTGATTTCTTTGTTATTATTACCAGATTTTACTCGATATAAAAAAGTAATAGCGTTGTGTAATGTATTTATTGCTTCTTTTGTTAACATCTAGATAGCATGCATATAGAACGTTTAAGACAGTTATCCTAATAATATAAATTCAAAAGTGCCTTTGTTTGTTTCTTTGTTTCGCTTTCACACCAAAAATTTCAACCTACTGAAATTTTACATGGACATTCTAGCGGTTCCTGGTATGAATAGAGGCCTATTCTTATTTCGAACATCCCTCCGGGCTACGCCCCACTTGCCTTCAACGTAGAAAAATCCTTACTTGGTCTCTAATTTATGAAATATTTATTGAAAGAGCCCGTCAAATGTAATCAAACTGTTTTGTGCAAACATTGTTTTATGACAGCACAATTATATGTTTGATTAGTTTAATAACTATTTGTTTGCATTTACAAAGTGTAAATTCTCTAAGGAGTAACCATTAGTTTTCATGCCTTTTTTACAGTTCAGCGGTTAGGTAAGTACTCATCTACCTTATAAAATGCCCTAAAACAAAAAATTGTAAAGGTTTGAATCCGAAGACTCCCCTTGAAGAAGTTTGCTACAATTACGCTAGATGAAAGTTCGCTAGGCGTTTGCACTAATGTACTAATTCTAGTTCTAAAATACTAAAAATACTTTTCAATTCATAAAGAAACAAACACGTAAATGGTGCCATTGTTAATTTGAACTGTACATTTTTGGCAAATATTAAGTACTAGATATAAAGGATAAAGTTATTATCTAACGTTTACTATAGATGTAAAGACCGTTATAAAACCCATCTTAGTTGTCTTTTGACAGATGTAGACTTCTACGATCTGTGTATGTTTTAATATATCTTCTTGGTCGGGAAACATGGTAAATCAACAATAGAATGAAAAATACTAAGAACAAACGTAAATTAAAATTGCAATCAATATACACTTTTTGACGTATTTTCTTGATCGTGGCGACAAGACAAACACAACATTGGTGTCGGAAATATAAATCACTCGAACCAGAAGTGCTCAAACAGATGCAAAACCTACGAAATCGCGTGTCAGGCCGCGGGTATTTTAATATTGGACAATATGTTCTCATAGAAGGTTGCACTGTCAAAGATTTTGAGGGCATTTTCGGACATTTGTTGTCATAAGCATATTTTCTATCTTGAAATTGCGTGTGAAGAGCCCGGCCCGTTCGCTTGTCAATTTCCTTTAGCCAATTCATTCTAAAAAACCATTATAAATTAATGATGGTAAAAAAGACATGAACATTCTGCTAATAGTATTATCTTGTCACAATCAGAGTTCTGACTGGTAGGTCTTGCCTCTATCGGCGTGTTGAGGTCCGCTTCATCAGTTAATCAGCAACTGTCAGTCATTCTAAGTATTATCTTGTCACAATCAGAGTTTGCCTGGTAGGTCTTGCCTCTATCGGCGTGTTGAGGTCTGCTTCATCAGTTAATCAGTATCTGTCAGTAATTCTAAGTATTATCTTGTCACAATCAGAGTTCTGACTGGTAGGTCTTGCCTCTATCGGCGTGTTGAGGTCCGCTTCATCAGTTAATCAGCAACTGTCAGTCATTCTAAGTATTATCTTGTCACAATCAGAGTTCTGACTGGTAGGTCTTGCCTCTATCGGCGTGTTGAGGTCTGCTTCATCAGTAAATCAGTAACTGTCAGTCATTCTAAGTATTATCTTGTCACAATCAGAGTTCTGACTGGTAGGTCTTGCCTCTATCGGCGTGTTGAGGTCCGCTTCATCAGTTAATCAGCAACTGTCAGTCATTCTAAGTATTATCTTGTCACAATCAGAGTTCTGACTGGTAGGTCTTGCCTCTATCGGCGTGTTGAGGTCTGCTTCATCAGTTAATCAGTACCTGTCAGTAATTCTAAGTATTATCTTGTCACAATCAGAGTTCTGACTGGTAGGTCTTGCCTCTATCGGCGTGTTGAGGTCCGCTTCATCAGTTAATCAGCAACTGTCAGTCATTCTAAGTATTATCTTGTCACAATCAGAGTTCTGACTGGTAGGTCTTGCCTCTATCGGCGTCTTGAGGTCCGCTTCATCAGTTAATCAGCAACTGTCAGTCATTCTAAGTATTATCTTGTCACAATCAGAGTTCTGACTGGTAGGTCTTGCCTCTATCGGCGTCTTGAGGTCCGCTTCATCAGTTAATCAGCAACTGTCAGTCATTCTAAGTATTATCTTGTCACAATCAGAGTTCTGACTGGTAGGTCTTGCCTCTATCGGCGTCTTGAGGTCCGCTTCATCAGTTAATCAGCAACTGTCAGTCATTCTAAGTATTATCTTGTCACAATCAGAGTTCTGATTGGGTAGGCTTTGCCTCTATCGGCGTGTTGAGGTCCGCGTCATCACTTAATCAGTACCTTCAGTCATTCTCACTCTACATAACTTATCACGCTTTCAACTTCAGAATGTGAGATAAATGTTATGTTTAAGATTCTTGTGTTAGAGGAAGAAACTTAAATGATAGTATACTCTTATATTTTGTTTATCAATAAGTCAACATCTACTTGCTTCAGCAAACAACCTATTTGTATAAACGTCGATAAAAGAAAACCTAAAACACACACAATTAAGCTATCAGTGTACAGTTACAGTTTGATATTGTGCAAAAGTGGTGAAAACCGTCTAAACGGTTACAATACAAGCATTTTAACAAAACAAGATCTCTCTAAAAATCAGTATTTAATGTTTAATTGTCAGCTTTAAAAAAATCCTAATCAGTAAAAAGGCTTTGAAACTAATAAAACTTAAAACTGTTTATACATCTGTCTCAACTTTATGTAAATAACTGTTTCAAACGTAACTTTACTCTAAAAAATTCTTTAACAACACACCGAAGGCAGCCTTATTGTGTTCTTCCGTTTAATACATAACTACACATGTATTATATGCCCGTTAAACATGAAACAATCATAATGGTTAAGTTACAAATATATCTATTCTGGAGAGAGATTATATAACTAAATGAAACCCTTCTAAGCGTCCAAGAGTTAATCCTACATTCACTAAGAACTTTTGAAGTATCCAATGCCACTATGAAGCATTCTGCACAAGATTCATGTATTGTTATCCAATTTTTAAACAGTTTTCATCTGGGATACAGAAGCTTTAAATACTGACTACCCCTGATATATTTAGCCTCTATTGTGATATGCAAATGACCCAAAAAAGGAACAACACATTGTGGGTCCCAGACCTCATTAGTGGCAGTGGCGTAGCGAAGGGGGGGGTCCAGGGGGTCCGGACCCCCCCCGAAATTTTAAGACATATTAAAAAATAAAGCATGGAGCAGGAGAAAAAAGGAGAGTTATCATTATTCTTGTCTCCAAACATTGAATTGATTGATGTAATTGATGAAAGTGACTGTTGTTAAAAATATAATTGGTCCTTTCGTTTAAATCAGAAAGTATCAAACGATACTTTTGGGCTCGGTCTTTCGATAGTGTAGTCAGTAGTGTAATCACGGTATTTCTATAGGGCGCGGTCACGTGACGTCGCAAAGTAATCTGAACCGTAACACGGCGAACAGTTTAAATTAGCGACCACTTCGTTCAAACTCGTCTTGGGACGTAAAATGGTGCTTAGAAATTAAGTTTACGACGTTGATTTTAAGTGTCATTAAACTGTAGACGTGTATCGAAAAAAATATATAAAATCACTTTCTGTCGGAAAAATACACTTGAAAAAACACTACTGATCAGAACTTAACTAATTTGGACTTCAATGATTGAGGTAAACTTGGTGTTTTTCCATTGAGTTAGGACTACGATTTTTTGTTATCATTAAAACTGCACACTGTACCTATATAATTATCGAGAAAAAATAACTTCCGGTCGGTAAATACTGAAGAAAACGCTCTCTACAGATTCAAGTTTTTGACGATTTTAGATTTTACTGGTTGAGTGGTTGAGGTAAAAGCGGTACTTTAGAATTATGTTAGAACGTTGATTTTTAGGTATTAATTCAACGCCGACTAATAGTCTACATATATAGTTATCGAGAAACAAAACAATAAATAACTTCCCGGTCGGTAAATACCAAAGAAAAGCTCTCTACAGATTCAAGTTTTGAAACGATTTTGGATTGCACTGGTTGAGTGGTTGAGGTAAAATTGGTACTTAGAATTATGTTAGGACGTTGATATTAGGTATTAATTCAACGCCGACTAATACATATATAATTATCGAGAAACAAAACAATAAAATCACTTCCGGCGGAAAATACCGAGGAAAAGCTGTACTGATTCAGATTTTTGACGATTTTTGGATTTCACTGGTTGAGTCGTTTGAGACAAAAGTGGTACTTATAATTATGTTAGAACAGTGATTTTAGGTATCAATTAAACGCCGACTAATTCCTATATCATTTATCGAAGAAAAATTGAAAAAATCACTTCCGGTCGATAATACACAGGTAAAAACTCTACTGAAGAAGTTACGACTACTTTTGATTTCACTGGTGAGGTATTGTTTCATTTTCCTTAGTATATTCAGATCGAAATGATTATTTTTGTTTTTTTTTTCTCGATAATTATACAGGCTGATTATGCTCCTAGAGTACAAAATCTTATGGAGTCTTAAAAAAACACAGAAAGACTGGCAAGTCGGCGATTACGGTAGCGAGCTTGATACTCTCTTTGTGCAGCACGCGCATTTCCATCACAAAACCCGTAAATAAAAGTGCATTTCAGCGTATTCCTCGAGTAGTGAACTCCATGGCAGCCTACACTTGACTAAATTGAACAGAAAAATAGTTTATTGAAGGTAGAAGTAATTCATGTGGACACTGGTCTTACAAAAACAAGATAAGGAATGAATGTACAATACTGGTGAAAGTGGTAAGATAAGGAGTTAAAACATTGATAAAGGATGTGACCATTAATCCGTAACTAGCATCCACAAATTATTTTAAACTGCTTTACTTTTTGTACTCCAATTCCTTGTTTTATGAGGCAGTTTTATAAAACAAAAAAATTAAGTACATTTGTTATTAAAATTGTTTTTGCTCTTTTTGTAGCTTGCATGTTTTTAATATTCAAAACCGATAAAGGTAGGTAACCGAATACTTAACTATGGTCACATGGCATAACCATTTTAAAGCCTATTAAAATGGCAAAGTTTTTTAATATCACTTGACACATTCTTGTGTACATGGTGTGGTAAAAAGATGGGGTTCAATGATATTTCAGTTTTTCTGAAACTTAGCAACTTTACCATTTGAATCGACCCTAAAGCTTAATTTTCTTTTTCTTACCGTTTGAACTGATAACTTTTTCAAATTGAAAATTTAACGGAGAATCTAAAAAATGATGTATTTTGCTCTCATATGTCTATACGTTGCTGAGAAATAATCATATTTACATACAAAAACACGTTTTTTTTAGAAAAACTGAAAAATAATTCATTTCAGGCCTAATTTTGGAGTTAGACTTTTTTATAACCGCCATTGTATCACATTTACATTGCTTTATAACTCAAAAAATTTTGTCACACCAAGAGCCACTCACCCTGTATATTTATTAGTCGGCATTGAATTAAAACCTGATATCAATGTCCTAACATAATTATAAGTACCAACTTTTACCTCAACCACTCAACCAGTAAAATCTAAAATCGTCAAAAACTGGGAATCTGTAGAGCTTTTTCTTCGGTATTTACCGACCGGAAGTGATTTTTTTCTCGATAATTATATAGGTAGTAGTGTTCAATTTAATGATAACAAAAAAATCGTCGTCCTAACTCAAACCAAAAATATTACGTTTATCTCAATAACTGAAGTCCGAAGTAGTTGAAGTTCTAATAATTAGAGTTTTACAGGTGTATTTTATTTCCGACCGAAAGTGATTTGTTTTTCCCGATAATTATATACTCGTCTACAGTGAAATGATACAAAAAAAAAAAAATCGTTATTATAACTCATTCATAAATACCTCAATCAGTGAAATCCAAAGTAGCCGAACACTTCTAATCTGTAGAGTTTTTTTCCGGTGCATTTTCCGACCGTTAGTTTGATCTGTACCCGAGCAACGCTCGAAAAAGGGTTTTCCGGGCGCCGCCAGTGGCCCAATGTCCCCGAAGGAGTATTTCATTTTCCTCCACAGAATATAGTTTGTGTCAATTATAAGCTTGAGTGAAGCTCTGTTTTGTTCTTTTTCTTTCTTATCCGTTGAATCCAACATCACTTTGGTGCCTTCTACTCGGCCAAAATCGAACTTCGTAAGGTTTCTGTAGCTATACAAGAAAATGTGTGGTACTAGAGTTGTTGTGAGAGTTGAATTTGCCTATTACCTCTTTCCACTTTCTAAAAGGCGTAGTTACTAAAGCTTCATATTTTTGGTATTTAACCTTTTTACCAGTGAAGTCATTGGCAAATAACACAGAAAACGTCCCCCGGATCCCCGATTTCGGACCCCCCCCGAACGAAAATTTCTGGCTACGCCACTGATTAGTGGTGTGAAAATGAGCCAGCAAGGGAACAAAACATTACGTGGGTGCATAGACCTCATTAGTGGTGTGAAAATGAGCCAGCGAACGAACAGCACATTACGTAGGTGTCCAGACCTCATTAGTAGTGTGAAAATGAGCCAGCGAGGGAACAGCACATTACGTGGGTGCCCAGACCTCATTAGTAGTGTGAAATGAGCCAGCGAGGGAACAGCACATTACGTGGGTGCCTAGACCTCATTAGTGGTGTAAAATGAGCCAGCGGGGAACAACACATTACGTGGGTGCCTAGACCTCATTAGTGGTGTGAAAATGAGCCAGCGAGGGAACAACACATTACGTGGGTGCCCAGACCTCATTAGTGGTGTGAAAATGAGCCAGCGAGAGAACAACACATTACGTGGGTGCAAAGACCTCATTAGTGGTGTGAAAATGACATAACCAGGGAACACTCATTACGTAAGTGCTTAGACCTAATTAGTGGTTTGGAAATGAACGAATGAGTGAACAATACTCATTACTTGAGTGCCCAGACCTAGTTAGAGGTGTACAACCAAAAAATAGTGTTACTGCTTTTAGTCATAAAGGAAAGTAAATGTTTTTGTTTAATTATGTATTACAATATTTTCCTAATGTTTTGTTTATCATTATGAAATAACAAAACAAAAAATAAAATGGAAATGGAAAAACAAATTTTAATAATAGTAAACAGATATGCTTCGAAAAAATAACTTTTTAAATTCTTAAAATAAAAAACGCTGTGTTTAGAGTATTCCAAGTTCTTGTAATATGGAATGCTTAGGTGGGACAAAAAATGATTGTTTAGGTTGCTTAGGTGGGCTACTAAATGATTGTTTAATGTGATATAAAGTGGAATGAAGCCATTACAATATTGATTGATCGAGACATATTTAGTTGTTCTTTATGTATTCTTAGTGTAAATCTTCTTTTTTTAGTTCTAGAATAATTTATTTCTTTAAATGCTACAATAGTTCTTGTTTTTTGTTGCATTATTGTTAGCATGTTGTAACAGGGACAACTAATTTAGATTTTATTTTTAACTTTATGCTAGACAAAAGGCTACTAAATGTGATTGTTTAATGGGCCATAAAGTGGAATGAAGCCATTACAATATGGGATGCTTATGCTAGACGAAAGGCTACTAAATGTGATTGTTTAATGGGACATAAAGTGGAATGAAGCCATTACAATATGAAATGCTTATGTGAGACAAAAGGCTACTAAATGTGATTGTTTAATGGGACATAAAGTGGAATGAAGCCATTACAATATGGGATGCTTATGCTAGACGAAAGGCTACTAAATAATGTGATTGTTTAATGGGACATAAAGTGAAATGATCCCATTACAATATGGGATGCTTATGCTAGACGAAAGGCTACTAAATAATGTGATTGTTTAATGGGACATAAAGTGGAATGAAGCCATTACAATATGGGATGCTTAAGCAGACAAAAGTCTACTAAATGTGATTGTTTAATGGGACATAAAGTGGAATGAAGCCATTACAATATCGGATGCTTAGGCGAGACAAAAGGCTACTAAATTTAATTTTTAAATGTGATAGAAAGTGAAGTATTGAAGTCGTTACAACACACTCTAAAGCAGTTTTTCCAACTTAAACTAATTCTGGATTAGTACAAACTGGAGATCAGCCGGTATCAAACTTCTGTTGAGTCAGGACAATTTACCAATATTTCAACAAGAATCAACTCCTAATCAATTTTGGTATATAATTGAACTTTAAAGTTTAAAGATAATTTTAAGGCGCTGTATTTCGAAGCCCCTGGTAATTTTTACGAGTACCCATGAAATAAATCGGATTTTTTCTTCAACATCCAATAACATTTTATATAATGGCTCCAATGATTAGAGTAACACTTGAAATAGCCTTTTTAGTGAAAACATTTACTATGTAATATAATGATACTCACACAGGCACATACGGCGCACACATACTTTTTTTGATCTATCGCGATGTGCTTTTATAATATTTATAATTATTTAAATTCCCTATACTGAAATGCATGCCTACTTTGTGGACAATCCAGCTTGCTGTGTTTGCTTTTATCCTCGGTATTAGTTCTTCAAAGTTATGAATATCTGTAAACCTGATAAGGTACAATGTATGCCCTTGCTTTTCAATTTAGGTTTGCTATATTATCCATTTTCTTGGTTCAGTTTAGGCATTGCATACATTTTTATGTACCCAATTATATCATCTCTTCAGTGCAAAACGAACCTAATGGGTCGTATTCATTAAAACGAAGGATATCATTCAAAGCATAAGGTAGAAGTATAGGGTTATGATTTTAAGTAAAAGGTAGAAGAGTAAAAGCATTTCCTTTTTTCTGTATTCATGTGATTACCTTATACTTGCGAGGACACACTCGTAGTGTGAGTAAAAGGTTAGCCAGTCTGAGACTTAAGCGACATGCAATTTCAGTTTATAAAAAATTGGCCAAAAGTTATTTGAGTTCAACAATTTGTTAAAATATTTAAATATATAACAACTATACTTCGATAAAATTGTGTGGTATGGTTCAAAAAATTAAAACACATGTTTTTACGTATTTCATTTATACTTTTTTCAAAATTCATGATTAAAATTGTTAAAATTGATAGAATTTGAGTACACAATACTCAAGTTTATTCTGATTTATTGTCCTTGACGGCGAAAAGATACTTCATCATTATCGTTAATTTCAAGGTTTTCCTCATCTTCTGGTGCATCTTCAGTTGGTTCGAAATCAGGATCGCACAAAGTTTTTACACAACGTTATGGAGCACAAAGTAAGGCAACAATTATGTTTGGTACATTTTCCTATTTTACGTGACAAACATATTGCAAGATAGGGAACCGGCATTTTAGTTGGCTATAACATTGTTGAATTATTACTTTTTATTTTCAAAAACTTGTTATAATTTACCTCTGCACCAGCAGCAGGATTTCTACATGGAGTCATGAGGCATTGTTCTAACCCATATCCGTCAACACCTAGTAGCACAACATTACTTCTATTTCTCAGTTGTAATGACTGAGTGAATTTTTCCTTTTCCTGGAGTCATTCACACATCCAGGCCAACTAATGTCAGCACTAGTGAACATTCTCTCACTTCACAAGTGGCTTGAACATTCAAAGAAGGTTCACCTTTTTGGTTAATGAATTCATCACCGTGGAGTTTTGGTTTTAGTATTCTTTACTTTTTCAAAACTGCTTTACCTCTATTATTTCAGGGTTGGTAGTTTATCCATTCATTTGATTGTGCAATTATTGTTGTCAACTACTGCAATAACATTTTGAGACACCGTAGCTTGGCTTACACCCAGTTCTTGACCGATACCTTTTTGATAGCCAGGACCACAGAGATAACGTAAGCACACCTTCATTTTATGAACAGAGGATAAAGCACCACCCCGAGTTTCTTCACTTGTATCTAAAAACCTGTCCGCAAGCCATTTTTACGTATTCTTCTACAAAACGGTATAACATTTTGAAATCTCGAACAAGTGTAATGTTTCATATCCTACATATTCACAACATCTGCGTTTGGTCTGAACATCGCGGAAACAACTGTTCAAAATAGAGGTGTTTGCCACTGACCAACCTCAGTTTTCCTAAAGAATATGCTTTTTAGTTGAAATAATGAGGAAAGTTTATGAATATCCATTTACTTTTTTAACAGCAGAAGGATATGATTCTACTCTACAAGTATACGGTTCTGCTTGAAATTATTATGAATAGAAACAGAAGGATATCCTTGAAATTATGCAAATATAATTATATGCTTTTCCTTATCAATACGGCCCAATGTCCCCTAAATGGTTTACTGCTGTAAAATTACACTTTGCCTGGTGCATTGCTTTGTGATTTCATTTGAAATGCTAACAGGATCACTTCACTTGTTTGTTTTCTCGCCCCTCTGTTTTTGTTCTTTCATGAATTGTAAATATGGGCAATCTACAATGTCAATGGAAAATAAAAAAAACTAAATAAGTTGAATTCGTGACTGCTGCGATCTATCATAAAAGTCAAGCATTACTATCATAACTATTTACAGCATACTTCAACAGATTGTATTTTATTCATGGAAATAAATAATTCTGGAATAAGTATGTTATTATGAGTAGTATTTCTGGATAGAAATGTATCTATGTATTATTCTGATACCCAAGCAATATCCATCCCAAATTTCGTTCACTAGATTTTGTGTAATTAACTATTAAAAAAATCTAAACACCCAAACACATAAATATTGTTTGTGTGAGCCATGATCCAGATGGAAAGAAATCAGAGTACTACAATTACACAATCTAGAAGTAGAACACATTTTGTAATCAGTATCTACTAGTCAGTATTAATTGACAACGTTCTTACTTAAAAACACATTTGCTTTTAGTTAATTTTTATCGTTTATAATATTTTATTATAATTTTTTATAGTTTTCAGTGCCAAATATTTTTTAAATATTCAAAACCTGGAGCTCCCTTGTCTTGTGGGGAGTAAATCAGGAGAACGGTACCATTCACAAGAAAAACAATGGCCCCACATTTGATTCTAGCCAAGGACCCCTAATTTTAATGATGCCATACCACCCCTTAATGTAGTCACTAGGTTTTAACGTAGATTACTCATGTTTTAAAGCTTGCAAGATTTCAGTAAAAGGTAGTCTGATTTAACAATAGTACCTGTTTTCGTTTGACATGACTTTGGACCTATAACTCTTTCTCAACACGTAGACTACTCGTATTTCATCCGCAGGTATAGAATCATGCGCCAGAAGAGTCATACAAAAGAGGCAGAAAGGAGCAGAATATTTAATACTCTCTGACAGTCAGGCTGCACTAAAAGCACTTGACGGCTGTTCATTGTGCCTCGAAAGCAGTATGGGAATGTAAGAATGTCCTAGTGGAAGTGGAAAAGAAGAACAGAGTTACACTCGGTTGGGTGCCGGGCTGTGAGAGCATTCATGGAAACGAAAAAGCAGATACCCTTGCCAAAATAGGTACAGAATCTCTTATGATAGGGCCTGAGCCAGGCTGTGAGATAGCTTTCTCCGACAGCAAAGCTTTCGTAAAAGATTGGGAAAAAAGGATTAGACCCTTAAACTGGAGTAGGGTCTCAGGACCAAAACAATCTAAAATGTTTATGTGCTAAAGGGTAGGCAGCTCTCTTAGAACAAAGTAAGGAGGATACAAGATAGATATTAAGAACGTTGATAGGACATGGCCCCCTTAGAAAACATCTTATGAAGGTGGATCTAAGTCAGACTGATCAACGCAGACTCTGGAGGGAAGCAGAAGAATCAGTGGGAACACTTATGGCTAAAGTGATCAAAAAGTAAGGAAAAATTTCTATGGCCGTATCTTCCCAGCCCCATCAGGACATCAGAGAACAGGAGCCCTTAAATTTGATTGGCTTCTGTAAAAGTCTCAGACTCTGAGGGCACAAACAGAAGTAAGGGGGAGGTGCAAAGTTTTTTTACAACTATGTGCTGAGGTAACCGTCTCTTTCCCTCGAGAATGAAAAAAAAGGTGAGTATTGAATTGGGTTTCCTCAGGCAATCCGCAACAGCATATTTACAGAAGCTGAAGGAATCAAAAATGGAGGGACTGGGCATTACAGTCAAACCTCAATATAACAAATTCCTCGATATAACGAATTTTTTTTAAATCCCCTAGAAGTCTCCATAAGAATCAATACAAATTTCACCTCTACATAACGAATAAAGCATACTCACAACCTCGATATAACGAATTTTTTCGATTTTTTAATGAACCGTTAACAATTCGTTATTTTTAGTTTAGTAATACTGTGCAGTACGAGTACTGTATTTTATTTTACTAAATTTTTTACTATCTGTAGCGTAAGATTTTTAAGTTTTGTTCAGGTCATGTTTGCTTTTCAACTTTCTTTTAATGTGTTTTCAAAGTACATCGCTACTGTATTACAGTTTTTTTGTTTTACATACTATATTCTTAACTGAAACAATAAAGTAAAAATAAAGTTTCATTGTTCCAAATTAAATGCATTTTTATTTCGTTTTACTCACTATTTAAATACAGTACAGCATATGATTCCACAATGTTTTAAACGACTGATGGTCTGTGAACCTCGATGCAACGAAATTGTACCTAACCTAACCTCAATATAATGAACCTCATTATAACAAAATACTCGATATAACAAATTTTCTGTCCGGTTCCTTGAGGTTCGTTATATTGAGGTTTGACTATCATGATTCCATAAACCATTCGCTCCATGAGTAGAATTCAAGAAAACAAGCGAGCGCAGTGAGTCTGTGATTATAGCAAGTGGAATCAAAGCAATACACGAAACACTAAATACAATTTTTATAACATAAAATTGTCGAGGGGACATCGCATCCATTTCTCACTGACAGGGTATAAGATAGTGCTTAGGTATATAAATACTGATATAATTTCTAGACTGGACCGAGGAAATAGTATGATATAGTGAACACAGATTGGGAAGCAAAAACAAGCATACTTTACTGCATCATGTATCATCTTTATATATGGATGACAACTGTCATAATATAAGTGTTATTGATGTTGGTTTTAATTTTTTTTTAATTTTTATTAAAAATATCTACATCCATACCATTTAGAACATTTTACCATTTTACTGTTTTGAATCCAACCTCATTGCTAAATTATATTGGTCTATATATATTTATTTATGTACATTTTTATTTATTTACTTTTGTAAATTTTGTTTGCTGTTATTTTTATTATACCTTTTTGAAAAGGCAAAGCCGAAATATTAAAGGAAACTTATATCAAGAAGTCTAATAATTGTTGTAATAGAGCAATTCTGCGTTGATATAAATTTCCTTTAATATTTCGGCTTTGCCGTTTTCAAAAAGGTATAATAAAAAATAACAGCAAACAAAATTTACAAAAGTAAATAAATAAAAACGTACATAAATAAATAAACAGGAATTTTTGAACATGTGATTAACACCAAAGAGAAATATCATGAACAGAGAAAGAATTTAGAAAAAATAATACATAATAAAAACAATTTATCATTTCATCTTTTATTCAGACCAAAGGGTACTTTTGATTTTAATATTAACTGATGTGCCTGTTCTAAATTTTCTAAGTAAATTTTGTTTCCATCATATATATATATATATATATATATATATATATATATATATATATATATAGTCTCTGGTCCTCTTAATCATGAGCACTGAGAAATGGGTACATGATGCGTGATATCTTAATACTATCATAGGACCCTATCGTATAACATCAAGTGTTTTCACTAAGAAGAAAGCCGTGAACTTTGACTTTAGAGTCCCTTTAAATTGGTCTAAATAGTTGAAGTGTTATTGAAACCGTGGAAGCTATTCAATCAAATACACGGAATGTTGCATAGAAATTGTGGGTGAAGCCGCAGGTATGTGCTAGTAATACATTTAAATAAAGTATGACTATGACTTGTGCTTTGATGTTTATGTCAAGCGTGTAGTGAACCGACATACGGTTGAATCTTGTGGTTAAGTATTGAATTTTATCGACGACCTAACCATATACAAACGTTGCAGATAAAACAAGAAAATATTACTCTGTTTTTCCAAATTGTAACTTTCAAAATATTAATAATCATTGCAGGTAATACAGTGGAAATATAAGTAAACAAACTAGCAAAACTTCTTCACAGGATATATATTTATTGTGTCTACACTTTATTGGACTGCAATCATTTTGTAGGATGTTATATGATTTCAATGTAATGATTAGTTGTAAAGATAACAGCTTATGATATTTATGGACACTGGATTCTTTGTTTTCTGATGGTAGTAACAGTGTTGATATTGAATTTTCTCAAGATAAAAGAATTATAAGAAAAGTGATTCTGATTCCCATAGATAAAGAAATAAGAATGTTATCTTTATCACTTTCTTTATAACTTTATAAGGATTAACAATAAAAATACATTTTCTATATACTGATAAGAATTTTATACAATACGGAATTATGGATAATCATACTATAAGCAAATGATTTTTCATCACCTATGCTTTTTTTCAGTTTACCTTCAGCTTTCAGAAAAATCTTCTCCCAAAAATCTATCTTTTACTATACTTTTCTACAACTGAACCATTTTCTCTGTCTTTCCAAGCGAAGGTGGAACAGCATTTACCAAGGGCTACATGGTCAAGAGAGAGATTGATCCCTAATATGCGAACTCTGGATACTTGGTGACCTCCAATAGCCTTCCCCAAGAAGAGCGGGCCACTGTTTGGGGTGACCTTTAGATCTCCGCTACTCGTGTGAAGACAATGAGTACAAATGAATCAACAAAACACCAAACCAAACCAGAGAACACTGGCAACTCTCAAAAAGTGGACAAAAGTCCACAAAAAAAAGAGGGATTAGAAATGGAAACACTCTTCCTGAAGAACGACGTTAAGAAAATCTTATGAAGGTGGGTCTAAGTCAGACTGATGAATGAAGACTCTGCAGGGAAACAGAAGAATCAGCAGAACACATATGGCTAAACCGTCCTGCCATATCTAAAAATAGGACAAAATTCGTAGGGGTATATCTACTCAAGGACATCAAAAAACTGGAGCCCTCAAATTTGATTGGCTTCTGTATAAGTCTCAGATTCTGAGGGTACAAACATAAGTAAGGGAGGCGCAAAGGACCTTCTAGGACTAAGTGTGGACGCAACCGTCTCCTTCCCTCAAGAATAAAAAATTTTTAAAAGTAAGGAAATATAAAACTAGATGTTGCAACATGACTTAATCCTGTAGCAAGCAATAATAGGTTTCCTAACCTACCTAAACTAGATCTACCTGGGGGCCAGGAGCCTGGGCAATGTAAGGGATCATCGGTCAATCCACAAGTATTTAGATAATTTAACAATTATTATTTAAAGTAAATTAACATGATCACAATGACGGCTTATTTCCCGACTCTTTTGTTTGCTGTTGAATTTTTCAACAACAAAGCACAAAACCGTTATAATTTTTTTTACTTTAAACATCTAAGTATAACGAGATATGAATATAGCCTTCGCAATTTTGCACCAAAAAGTGTATTTCAATATGTTTTTTCAATGTTTTTTCCGTATACCCTAAAGTGATATCTAAAAAATTTATTTACCTTAAAAATGAAGCAATCATATTTATTTAAGAGCAGGATCACATTTAAGAAACCACCAAGACAGGCAAATAATATAAACGCAATAAAGAAAAGCATAGTAACGTGTACCCCATCAGGCTAACCTAATCTAAATACCTAATTGTCAGACCGTCCAACCCGAAAGGCCGACCAACCTAAGTAAAAGCCAACTAGCCTGGAAAAAGTTAACAAAAAATAAAGAAGTTATGACATAAAATACGAAAATTATGGTGGTTGTATCAATGGTAGGCCAGTAGGATAAAATTCAATGTAGAAATGAAAGTATACTAGCCTACTTATATACATAATGGAAGAAAAATGTATTGTGCCAACTGAAAATACCCGAAAAATCTGGCAGAGTCAAACAATTACTGCAACAGGTGAGTTTTATAGCACTCAAAAAGTGTCCATGTTGGAATTTTACATAATTTAGACCTGCATGATTAAAAAAAACTAACTGAAACAAAACACTTAAGGAATGTCAAACCTACTACAGTTATCAACAACAATAAAATAACTCACGTGAGCAACGATGATTCTAGTGAAAATACACATTGCTAAATTCATCTGTTAGTAGTCTAGCGACAGCATTTGAGAAAAATAAACAACATAGGAATAAATGAATAGTAGTTCTTCTAGTTTATCTATATATATATATATATATATATATATATATATATATATATATATATATATATATATATATGCGTTATATTATATATATATATATATATAAATGAATGTTTGTGTGTTTATCCTATATAGACTCGGAAACTATTTTACCGATCATTATTAAATGCATATCCATCAATGCAACTCAGCACCAGGCGGCGCTGCAAAACTTAAAAGTTATCAAAGCGCCTGCGCATTATAAACTGCAATCACGTGACAGTTACGTATTTTAAATAGCCAAACATTATTTGAAGGCACTAGGTTTTGACGTACGTTTGCCTTTAAACAAATAGATTTTCTTGATCGTGGTAACAAGGTAAACTCTACATCGGCGTTGAAAATATAATTTACTTGAACCAGAAGTGCTGATACACGGGCAAAGCTTACGATAAGCGTGCGAAGCCGCGGGAAACAGCTAGTTACTATATAAAATACATCGTTTAATATCATCATTTATGGATGCTTCGTCGTCAAATGATGACCAAACCTCATGCACTGCAATGTCAGCACACTATTAAGCTCACGAGGTTAGCACTTAAGAGGGTTAATATTGCTATCCATAACCCTTTTTAAGTACTTCCACTAAAAAAATACAACCAAAAATGTAAAGTGGAATTTTAAAACATTTACCATATTGTTTTAGGTAACATGGTCAAAATAAATATTACCCAAACTAAGAATAAACCGTAAAAATATGGGCTGCAGTATAGTAAGCGAATCAGAATCAAAATTATAGGTTATAAAAATCTAAACTATTGAATACAAAAATATTCTATAATTGTATTATAGGACTACAGCATAATAAGCGGCCACCAACACAATCGGATGATTATTGATTTTAAATATCAATACTATCAAATATTACATTTCACATATAGATACTCATATATTATCATTGCCAGCTTTATTTTATTTAGACTAGTGACATCATTACCAGCTGGGTAATTCTAAGCAATATATGGGTCAACCTCGATTTTTCTCATATTACAATATAATGTTCCAATAGTCAATTAGAAAAGGAAATGACTAGAATTTCTTGCCGGAAAGCAGTTATAGGGAGCAGGCAACAGCCAGACGGTCATATATTGCTTAGAGTTACCTATTAGTGATCAGGGGCACTGACGTGATCTGGGCTTCAAATTTTGAACTACTCGAGTTAATTTTCTTTCCAAAAGAGCAAGCAGCGCGAAGCGCTGCGCAGCGGGCAGGCATCGTGCGTGATCCTTTTTTTTATTAAAAATTTCTGATAAATTGTTATTACATATCACAATATAATGTAGGTAATGTATGTAAAACAATCTTAAACACATAATTACATGCTGGAAAGCAAAGTAAACCAATATAATCCGCCCAATACAAAATCTCCGTAAAAATCTGGTAAAGGAATCTGTGTCATTCCTTTGGCCTGAATCAATTCAGTATATACGAAGATCACGCACGATGCTTGCCCGCAGCGCAGCGCTTCGCGCTGCTTGCTCTTTTAGAAAAAAAATTAACTCGAGTAGTTCTAAATTTGAAGCCCAGATCACGTCAGTGCCCCTGATCACTAATAGATAATTCTCGCGGTTGCCTGCTCCCTATAACTGCTTTCCAGCAAGAAATTCTAGTCATTTCCTTTTCTAATTGACTATTGGAACATTATATTGTAATATGAGTTGCCTGCTCCCTATAACTGCTTTCCCGGCAAGAAATTCTAGTCATTTCCTTTTCTAATTGACTATTAAAACATTATATTGTAATATGAGAAAAATCGAGGTTGACCCATATATTGCTTAGAATTACCACCAGCTGTTGTTATTTCAATTATGTACGAGAAGGTTAGTAATGGTTACATGAGCAATCACAAAGAATATTCAAATATTGGCTCAAAATGTTTTTATAAACACTGAGCAATGTTTTAAATGGCTGTAAGAAAAGGAGCTAGGTCCTTAAATTTGAAGTATCCTGTTTGTAGTGAGGAGATGAAAACTAGAATCAAAGGTGGAAATCAAATAGTGTTTCACTACAAGTAAAGTCAGAACAAACATGAAATTGTAAAAAAACGCACAAGGGAAGACTGTTTTTGAACATTCTAAATTTGGTATTATGAATATACCAAAAATCATTTACTACTTTAGTTGAAATGAAACAAACTATAATATTTTAATTAATTAATGTAGTTTTACGGCATCAGTACCGTATTATTTATTTATTTACCGTTGAAATAAATAAATAAATAAATAAGTACCTGCAGAAATATTATTTAAAATTGGTTAAAGTAGTTGTTAGTACTATGCTGATCAAACAGACTTTAAATAAAGTTTAGTTAAATTTTATGTAATCTGAAACAAATACATTTTGTAGCCTATATATAAAAGTATAATTTCTCTACATTAACATTTTTAAAGCCTAAACCGTAATTCAGCTTGACATATCGTTCAAAATGCATTCAAAGTAAAAACATTTTTAGAAATAAATACAAAATTTAAATCATGTGTTTCGTTATTGACTAATGGCGGAAAGAACAGTGACGTACAGTGTCTTTTTAGTTTCACAAGCATTCATGTTTATCCTTGAAAATACACACAAGGTAAGTATATAAATGTTATTGTTTTGTTGTACTTACATATTATATTTTAATTTGTAAATTGGGCCTACAGTATATTAATATTTATAAATTAATTTCTAAGATTGAAAACTAGGCTAGCCAAACCATATTATTCTTTGAAATATCTGTTACGTTATTTGGTCTGACATTTTGCTTTCAGTCCTTTGGATAGTCATGAATATCGATGATTCCATATCATTCGATTGTGTTGGTGGCTGGCTGCTTAAAATTATTACTTTTTTTAGATATAAAAGTAATTGAACTATACTGTAATTTGAAATACCTTAAAACTAATTTAGTTTGACATTTAGACTTTGGTAGTTTTTATAATAATAATAAATATCAATGATTGGATTGAAGTGGGGTGGCCACTCATTATACTGCAGCCAAAATATGTTCCACTGACAACCAACTTAAACATGTTTTACAAAGTCATTGCACTGGAAATTGTTTCCAGTCATAATATGTATAGCAAGTTATAAGTATTATGAATTTGGCAATATTAGGCCTATTCATGATTACTAACTATTATACATGCATTGATAAAACATAACCAAATATATGTGAGTAAATGTTTACTTTGCAGTTTCGTGATTTGTTAAAAACTAGGCTACTGAGTATTGAGCACATCTAGCTTATTCAACATTAAACACGATTATTTTGAGAGAGAAATCTTTTAAAATATCTTAGGGTTAAACTAGTGTTAATTAATTATACTATTAGTAAAAAATTAACAACTTACTAGAGGGTCCAAAATGTTCATTTCAATTCCTAGTTCTTTATCTTAACGTAACAGGTTTTCACCAGTGTCTATCACTTACAAATTAACTGAGATTCAAAACAAAGGGTACGGTCCAATAAGCGGACCCGGTTTTTTATATCGAAATTGGCAAACGATATTACTTAATCATAACCATCGATATAATCAATCGATACTGATGAATTATTTTTAACAACTTAAATAATCTATATGAACAGCTGTAAACACTTTCAAATAATACAATTAAGGTAATATTTTAAATTTCACGTAACATTGTGTATTAAAATGGCCGTCAATCTTAGGAAGCTTCACGAAATTGCTTTAAAAGACGATAAAATATGTTTTTTATGGCTTCAGGATGTTGGGTTAGTACCTAAGAATCCATTATGTGATATTTGTGGAAAGGTAACAAATGTAACTGTCAGAGGAGCTAACATGGTCGTCTTCAGATGCAAAAAAAGAAGGTAATGGTGGACACAACTTTAGTAAAAACGTTTTCGTTCTGTTTCATTTAGTTAAAGTTATGAGTTATGGTTATGTTCATTTATTATTTGTTATCATTAAATTCACATTTTAATTTAAACATATGATTGTTATTACTTTTATATCGATTGATAGTCTATGATTCGATATGCGAATATTAGGTATCGATGATTATATTCTTCGATATAAAAAACCGGGTCCGCTTATTGGACCGTACCCAAAACAAAAATTAAATCACCATTATCACTTGTTTACTTCAAAAAATATGCCTCAAGATTGACCATCAACAAAGATAAGGTTGTTCTGCAATCAGTTCCGGCTGAGGAAAAAATGATCACGGCAGCTGGCCTAAATATCCCGTTTATTCCCGATACTATAAAATAAAAATCCCTTGTAATCAGTAGATCAACGGTACTTTTTTCCAAAATTATACAAATGATAATAATGTTTACTTTAAGGGAGTTAAATAAAAACGTTTACCTTATAATGATACATTATTAGGCAATCAAAGAAAAAGCTATAGTTCATTTTTACCCACAGTTTTTTTCTTTTAAGTCAAACAACATAACACTCGTTTTCTTATTCTGAAATAATTATTAATTAAATCAGGTTTATTTCAACTTAAGGCTTGTTAATATATTGTGTATATGTGTATTGGAGATTTTAATAGTTTAATTTTAAGTTGTAATTGAGACAAGTATAAATAAATTAGTCATTGATACGTGCAATTAAAGATGCACATGGTTAAGGTCAGTCGATAAACTATAGGAATACAGCCACTCTCTGTTGGGTAGACAAAATCTTTTTAAAACGTCTTTCTAATATTGAGAATTTACTTTCAGAAATAAATGTTTATATGGGATCTTGACGACGCACCTAAGATATCAACGTTGTATATAGGCCACTGTTAAGCAGCTAGCTCTAAAACTGTGTCAATTATTTCAGTAATACCGGTACTTCTTAGAAATATTCATCACACACATCAACGTAAATAAGTAACGTACATTTAAAATTTAATGGGTAATGCAAACCTAAATATGGTAGCAACTGTGAGTTCTGAATTTCGATCCAGTGACAGTCTTCTACGCAAGATGCGAGAGTTCGTAGCACCAGCACGTATGTTCACGATTCTCGCGAAGGCGTTCTGAGGGTAACATTTTAAAGGCGTGGAGTTCGTATAAAACAAAATATATTTACCCTAATTCCAAACATAAACAAGTTTTTAAAATCTTATCGTAGAGTATTAATATTGCTAGGAACTCTTAAGCTCTCTGAAATTGTTACCATGCATATTTTTTCAAACTATTGTCTTTTAGATTTCATTTTTGTTTTAAAGATTATGATTAATATAACTTTGTTTACATCTCTTTAAATTTGGCGAAATTTAATTCTTTACATTAGCCAGTTTTTTATAAGGATATGTAGAACATAAATGCAATTTTATGTTGGATTTTTAGTTTCTTTCATTCGGTCTAAGATCTGATAGTTTGGTTCTGTATAATAAAAAAAGATTATTTATAATGATGTCATTGTTTAATCTTGTACCTCTTTAGAAATATAATATTTTCTGTCTCCGTGTGAGATAAACCTTTAACCATATTTCTATCATGTATTCATTGTTGCTATGTTTTTGTTTTTTGTAAGCCTCAGTGTTATAAAATAAATAAAAATTTTTCAAATTTTGTTTTACGAGTCCTAAAGATGCACGGAGTTTAATTAACGTTTATATTTGTGTTGCTCTTCTTTACTCCTATTTTTTAACATACCGGTATCCAAAAACGGTAAACACTACTGTAAGAAAGATACGATAGAGAGTAAGTTTGGTTCTCATAATAGTTATCTTTAATTTACTCAAATCCAGCTGATATTATGGGTGAGCTTCCTGTCCTCACGAAATTCCTGCAACTGCCCTTTGTTTCAACTAGTGAAGTTCAGATAACTACAATGAGAATTGTAATGTTAAGTTAGTCTAAGCGGCAGAAACGTTAGAAGCTGAGGAAACCTCTCATAGTATACTTGGACCTAAAAGAACCTTTGTATCAGGAGAAACAGGATAGTTGGGATGAGTAAAGTTGGGGGTATGGATAGCGGGCCTCATGTCGAGATCCTATGATCACCAGTCACGTCACTTTATAAGAAGGTGAGGCTAGCTATGTTCCTCTTCCAATCAAGTGGGCAGGGGATAGTACTCCCTCGTGTCTAGAAAGCTCCACCCACTCCAACTGTCATCCTCCGCAGTAAAGTACCTATACAACCTTTTTATCACAATTTCTGGACATTTGCGGTTAATCATGTGGGCGCTCCCGGACATTCATGGGGTTGCCCAGAGGTAAGTCACACATCGATTTTTCCTATACATATGTGTGGATTCGACTGGAAAGTATAAATCAGCCTGAAGGCAACCCTCTTGGGGAATGTAAACTCCTTATACAGTTAATATCACAATTGTTATATAGGGCACTTACAACGTATGGTATAATCAAATATAAATTGCTATAACTACTAGTATCTTTAGAGATTTATCTTTCTTATATTATTTCTTTGCCTTAATAATTAAAAACAATCATTAACTATCACATGAAAGGACTTTCCAGGTTAATATGTTACAGTACACCGCGCTTCATTAATTTCCTAAACGATCAAACAATTTAAATGGCTATATAAGTAATCTAGTTTTACCATATCTAAGCGTGGTATTGATATAAACCCGATTCTTATTTCTCTAACAATCAAAACAGAGCACTTTATATAATCCTGACATTTACTCATTGATTCTTCTACGTCACCTTTCTGTTCCCAGACATTAACATTAACGAACACAAAGTTATAAGAAATGTATGTTTGAACGTTTTAAACATCTGTTTAACATGTGATATTTAAGTTCATACTGTCAGTTAATATTTGCTTATGTTAAACTAAATTTATTCTTTAGATGAGCGAAACTAATAGATCTTACTGAACAATTATTTGTTGAAGATGATACCAGGAGGAGGAGATGGCTCTTTTCAAAGTCAATCAATCGTTGTGACTGAAGAAAAGGGATTCTTAATCAAAGTAGTCAATATTGAAAATATTGTAAGTAGCCTACTCGAAATATAATATCAGTATCTACCGATTATTAACATGACACCTACATGCCCAAGACAAAGTATTATGGTGGAATATTTTAGGCGAGGAAAATTGATTACATCATTCTCACGTTGTTTATGTTGTTCTCAGTCTGTACTAGAGACGTCTAGAATACCTAATTTAACTAGATGTAAATCAGATCATAGTCAGCGTGAGGATTTGGAGCCGGGTTGTTATCGAGCCAAAACAACTAGACAAATACTCAGTTTTCCTTCCCACTGAACTATTAATGACACTTTCTTACGACCAGTCAAGCTTGCATAGTAACAAGACTATACAGGGCATTTCATTCATTCTACTTATCATTCCTACAAATCTAATCATCACTCGATATACTACATACAATAAAAAAAGAATGAAGGGAATTTGAATAAATTATAACCCGGTGGATGTATAATTAAATGTACGGTCTTATTAGTTTATAAGATACATTGAAAATTGTTAGTATTTATGAATCAATAACCAATGTGAATGAAAGGAATAAAAATATTTCTTGAGGTTTCAGACAAAGTCTGGTAAGCTCATAATAATGATTCAATAGTCTACTTTATGAAGTTCTGGACATTGACAGTCCAATGAAACCGTTTCTTTTTATGCCACCATCGCTCCTCCTTCACAAGTGACCAAGATTCAATATTTACTTTATTTTCAATAAAATGTACACACGTCAAATTAAGTTATAAATTTTAATTAAGCAACAATATTTATAAAAATATTAATATTAAATATTAACAAAAATACTGAGAATCAGTATTCACATAGACAAGCCTGTTTGGTTACAATTAATTATTGGACCCAGTAGGAGCCAGTGAAGAGTTTGGTAATAAACCATAGATAGTATAATTTTACACTCCATCATATGTAATGTTAACAAATTTCATGAGCGAAACATAACGAAATAAATAATGACGTTCGAGCAACTTTCATTAGATGGCACTTTAAGATGGTGCTTTAAGATAAAATTATATATATTTTATTGAAAAAATGAATAAAGAGTAAATGTGCCTTTTTACGGGGGAAATCCACTTGTCGGAATCTCTACTGAGGCTTCGTTTTTGAGATAGGGCTAAAATTTAAAATTGCGTTATAAATAGGCATTTGTTTAGTACATCAAATACTAAATAATACGACTCTCTATATGCAGCTGCCTATAAATAATAGCCTGATAACCAGCGTTAACTTGTTAAGATTTGTTATTTTATGTACTATTTAACCATGCACATTCAGCCTAGGTGTATTGATACGGTGCTGAAATCCCAATTTCATTACCAAATCAAATCCTTACGTTTCCCAAGGTGACTTGGGTCCTTTTAACAGCTCCTTGTCATCGAAAGGGATTAGCCTACGTGAAGAAATAATATGTTTAGTTGAACTCACAAGGGGTTCAAAATAGATCTAGATCATAGGTCTTCATGTTTGAATTCTTTTCTTCTTACCTTCTTTCTATGTTGTTGCACTGCGTCACAAATTTGGTTTTAATTTAGACCAATGAGAGCCTAATGATAAATAAAACAATAAAAGTAACCAATGCCGTTTTAAAATATAGTTGATTATGTTGGTGAGTTAAATACACCTTTTTCTTCAATGCCAATGACCAGTTTATAATTTTAAAATAACAATCGTTTTTATAGATACCTCCGAAAAATATAATAGTCAAAGTGGACTTCAATGGGAACAATGTGGGGACATCTCCAACAGTTTCCTCAGATGATAAAGACGTCCAAATGAACTGGGAAGTGTTATATCAAATTCCTCAACTTACAGAAACTGATATAGACAGTCTAATTGCTCATCCATTATTGTGTAAGTTATTTGTTAATGCTCTGCATACATGTTCGGTAAGTAGGTTATTCACAGTATATGTCTTTCTAGGTTTTATTATCCTGTTTATATATTAAAAATTGAAAGTTTCATGGCTTTTCTAAGTTTCAGTACTGTATGAGGATGTGTTGCCGGCTGAGGAACCAATTATTAAAGGTGAGAAAGGAAAAAAGAAAAGCACGACTAAGAAACTATCTAGCCCAAAAAGCCCTGCGAAAAAGGGAATATTGGCAGGAGAAGATAGTGGGGTAAGCGTTGGAAAGAAGGTAAAGAAGTCAGAGAGCTCGAAAAGTAAAATTTCAAAGAAAACCTTAGACGAGAGTGTAGAGAAATCTAATGAATCATTTTCAACTC
Organism: Homalodisca vitripennis; assembly: GCF_021130785.1. Lineage (NCBI taxonomy): Eukaryota > Metazoa > Arthropoda > Insecta > Hemiptera > Cicadellidae > Homalodisca > Homalodisca vitripennis. The sequence goes on along the minus strand of NC_060209.1, from coordinate 16,550,359 downwards.
TTGGAATGGCCAATCTTGATTTAATTCCATTGATGCAAGGTGCGTTGTTTTCACATTTCTTCCTTCGGAAAGTTTTAATAATATCGTGTTTAAACAAGGTTAAAATATTGGAAAATTGATAAATAAACTTAAACAATTGTAGCACTGTAAACATTTGTAGACTGTAGTAATACAAAATAAAAATTTTGGCATAATACTAAAGAAGGCAAGTGGAATTAAACGTGATCAAACTATTTGTTTCCTTAAATAACCATTTTAGCTATAGCCTACGACTCAAAACCATTTCACCGGCTTAATGTCACAGCCGGATGCCTATAGTGATAATGTTAGCTTTTGGAATATTCCTAAAAAACTTTGACATTTTTGTCAGAGTTAACTACTTGACTATGAACATAGTCTTGTTGCATCATTGACTCAAAAGTGGCTTATTTAAACGCTTTTACCAGAGTGCTAGTTTAAAATTTAAAATATTTTTGTTTTTATTGTATTTCTAAGAATTTAATTGTATAGATAATGTGAGCTCAGAGTGCAATTCTATAGCATATTCACTGTGTAACAATTTTAAACCATTATCTTGTGTAGTTTCATGTACATTGTTCCTTGTGTGTTGGAAAATACAGAAGATTCGAGGACATTGCAAAATACAAAAAATTATTCTATCTCCTTATTTCAAACTATTTCTGCTTTATAATCACTATTTATATTACAGATTCGTTTATAGGTTCATATTGTCGTCTTGCAGCTCTTTCAAAGGCTAAAACACAGTTTTCTACTTTTCAGAAGCAATCTTTACCAAAATATTTTATTGTACCTACTGCTGTCGCTCTTGGTTGAAATTTTATTAGTTGTAAACATAAATTTGAGCCATTTTCATCATTAATATGGACACTAGACTCTAGTGCTCGAACCCTCATAAAGGCTTGAAAATTAATTATTTCTTCTATTTTAGTTTTAGAAAGACTATTTCAAATCTTTTGTTTCTGTGTTCAACGTGAATCACGATTTCTCATGTTTGGGGCGAAGGCTGTGTGTATTATCATCTCAGCTGGTCGATAGTGAAGAAATAGCTCCTATGGCATTTTTCATCTTCCAAAGAAATAATTGACTATCTTTCGATGTTATTTTATAATAATATTACTGCTAGTATTGGAATTACTTTACTTTATCGCTCAGTTCTTTTTCCAAAGCGAGTTCTCCAATTCATCGGTTGTTATTTATCTTGTTTTAAGCTTATCAGGCGTGAATGCGTTTCCTTTCACATACGTGATTTACACAATGGACCTATCTTATTTTACAGTTATCTCCATACTGCTCACCATGGAGTCATTTTGTTGTAGGAAAATCTGAGATAGAAGAACTCGTACTCATTTATCCTCCAGCAGAGGGCAAGGGTAGCCAAGCTATAGCCTGGGCCAATCTACCGAAAATGAAAGTGTCAATTGTTGGACAAGGAAACATAACAGATGCGTTTCAATGCAGCATAGCCAATATATTTTATTTCACCCTGGAATCCCTGCACAACATCACTCCAGAGTTCAGTGAAAACATTGAAGTTGCCACAATATTGCCCCGGCCCGAGGTAGTGCACTTTTATACTAAGAAACTTGAGTAACAAAGTTTTTATATGTAAAACTACCTTTCCGTAGCAGATCGCATTAAAAACTAACTATGTATTTAGAGCTAGAACTAGCTAACTTATTTTAAGTAGTTTGATGAAAAATTACCATTACGAGAATTCACACTTCGATTAGTACAATAATATTTTAGTGATAAATTTGTTGTATAGTTTTAAAATCTTTACATTTAAGAGAATAACCCTTATAGTCAATTGGGAAATCGAAAAGCAATTTTGGGGCAGTTCCATTTTTTGTAAGGTGTTAAAAAATGGGTTCCTCTCGGGCCAAGGAAGAAGGAAGAATGGTATTGATTTTGGGTTCAAAGGGTAAAAGAGCAGTCTGTCCATAATCTGTCCGTCTGTGCAATAATTCTGTATTTTATTTCTTCCATCTCTCTGTCCGTCTGTGCGATAACTATGTTTTTTATTTCTTCCATATCTCTGTCCGTCTTGTACGATAATTCTATTTTATTTCTTCCATCTCTCTGTCCGCTTGTGGGATAACTTCGTATTTTATTTCTGTCAGTATACTCTGTTGTATTTGTTACTTCAATAGTTTTAAACACTAATGTTCCAGTATAATTAAAACAAAATATATACATTTTGCACGGTTTAACAGGAATTTGAAGTAGTAAAGTTTACTAATGGACAAGTTGTTACGGATAACAATACTTTGACTCCTAGAAGAAAGAAGTGGTTTGGACTGAGCGCTTTGGAGGGACAAGCAGCTATGTCACTATACAGGTACAGTTTGACTTTTTTGTTATTCAAGTAAAAGTGTAAAAAGAGTCAACATGGCTCTATTCTGTTGGCGGGCTTCGAATTAGTCCATTGTTGTTGATAATACAGATAAGTAAAGGCAAATAACACGCAAAATAAATAATCATAATTTATTCCTATTGCGTTTCATAGATTTCAAACCTTGCACAGCCAGCTTAATGTTCAGTCTATTAAAAAATGAAAGCTCTGCAATTGTTTACGGACTTTTTTAATTTCAGAGTTAGTACTCTAAGTCCCTTGGTATACAAACGAGGAATTGTAATCATATAAAATAGGAATCCTGGGCAATTTTGTCAAACCAGCCACAAACATAAGCGGTCGAATAAAAATGTCGTTTTTTACGTTATGTACATGAAACATTACTTCAACTAATGGAATATAATGATTTATGCCTTTAGAAAGTGAAAGTTTAGTTATGAAATATAATTTGAAAAAGTGATAGGTATTAACAAAATATTGTTCAAGAAAATTAATTTCTTCATAAATAAAAACATATTGCTCCCTCAATTCATCTTTCATATACATTCTGAAAAATACTTATTCTTATTTTCAGCCATTATATGATGTCTTAAATACTGCTCTGTGCCTATAATCCCCCAAGGAATCATATTAATTAATTATATGTTTCTTGTCCGTTGAAAAAATATCTTAAAGGACAGTGATTACATTTTTTGACTAAAACATAACCCTTCCGAAGACATTGCTCTGATGCTGACTTATTCGTCAACAGCTTACACCAAAAATAAATGTAATACTCTACAAAAGTTGTAAATTTAACACGTCTAATAATAAATAAAACCAAGTTAATATATAAAAATTAATGTAAAAGTATCTGTTAAAACCTTACTCTTCTCACTCTCATATAATACTATAAGTTAGTAATATTTAATATTATTTTTATATCTTGTTAATTATTATCGTATTAATGGGGTGAATATCAGTCAAATCAAGCAATACCACTGCACGTTTTTTTAACACTTTCCTGGAAGTTTCATTTATTGAATTTGTAAACTTAGCCGGTGTTATTCCCATTGCCTTTGTTCACAACTTTAATTATTAGTTGTAAATTAAAAATATTTTATTTATCTGATGTATTTATTTTTCCAAACTTTTAATATGGTTTTGATTTTACCCAAATTTGATGCGTTATTTTTACATGTAATTACAGGGTTTGAGTAGGTATGGTGCAGTGGACGATTCATATGTTTTTAAATTAAGTTTAATTTATTTTAAATTGAAGTATAGCCTTATAACGTCACATGACAGTGATAAATTTGTTTAGATTGTTTAAATCCGATGTAAATTTTGTAGCAATGAAGACAACCTAAGTGATGTACAAAACGCGATGGATTTTCAAGTGTCGCACAAAACTTTACATTCTATTCCGAGGATCCAGTGGAACCAACTGTTGAGAAGTTTCATTAATGAAGAGTCCCAAACAACGTTTAAAAACAAACTGATCAAGTAAGAAAACAAATTATTCCTTGAAAGAGCTTCATTACCTTCTTAATTTGTAGAAACAGTGTACCTTGTTTATTAACGACCTTATTACAAACGAGTTAGTTTTTAGTTTTGCTAGCTTGAGTTAGCAAACTATATTAATTACAAGCGAAATTATTTAATTATATAGGTACCCTCCAAATACCTTTTGCGGTTTTGTTCTTCTTACCAAGGCAAATTAAAAATGTAAGCTAAACATCATTCATAAATACTTAATTTGTCGTTTGTGTGTCTGTATGAGTTTTTAGATTTTATATTTTTTTCTTTCTGATACTCGCTGTTCTGCACGCAATTTTTAAAATAAAAATCCGTAGCCTATTTACTTTGGAACAAGTATCAACAAACAACTGATCAACTCAACTGTGACATGTTTGGCGCTTCCGGTTGTGTAAACGTATCTTTAAAATGGTCGTGCTCGCTTATGCGTAGACGGATTTCGTTGAAAAAGGATACCATTAGAATTGTTATAAAAATTTTTTAAAATAGTTGATGTCATTTAAACTTGTTATAGCTTATGTGTATCAGTTACAATTATGTGTATAGTTTAACAATTTTCAACAGGCGCCATTTTGTTAATATTAAACAAAATAACACAATTATTCTTTTATTTTCTCTTATTCACTCCGGTCTTAGTATTTTTTTTTTTTTTTGTTCTATGGTTGATTTTACCTTTTTTCCCCCGTCAAGAATATATATACACAGCTCTGAGAAGCTTACTTCTGCCAAAAGACAACGAAGATAGATTTCATAACAACCTTTAAATATATAGTAAAAGTTAGACTACTTTGTCTTTTATATCTGCACTGATAGCAGTTACCCGCTACTTACACGCAATTTAGTAGGCGTTGCACGTGTATGACCACTGCTGGTTCGAGTGAAGTGAATTATATTTCCAACGCCAATGTTTACCTTGTTGCCACGATTAAGAAAATATGGCTATTGTAACTAACTTAGTTCTTAGTATGTTTTGTTTCATACTTTATTTTGCCTTGTTTCCCGATCAAGAAAATATATATCACAGATCAGAGAAGCCTACTTCTGTCAAAAGGCTTTAATAACAGACTTTAAATGTATAGTAAATAGTAAAAGTTAGAAAATCATTTTGTCTTTTATATCTAATACTTAATATTTGCCAAACGTGTGGTCAAAAGTACATTTAACAATATCACTATTTAAGTGTGTGTTTCTTTATAAACCAAGCGATTTTTTTTAAATATTTTAGAACATATAGAGCTAGAATTGGTATCTTAGTTAACACTTGATTATATTATATTAATTATGCGAAGAATAACACAGTTTTCTCAATCAACAGATTTCTATGATTTTAGTTCAACATTTTATTTTCAGACACTAAATATATATACAGGGTGTCCCGTAACTACCTGAGAAAGGTATAACATGTTATTGCTCAGGTCAAAACAAACACATTTCTCCATATGAACATGTGACTCTGATACTTAGTTACCCATTTGTCTGTCTGTATGTGTTTTTTATAAAAAAATAATATCTTAAAAACTAATTAGTTAAATTATACCAAATTTGGCTCAAATGTTTATTATAACAAGGCCAGTTACTGAAAAATATAATGAAATTATCTTTAGTATTTTCAAGATTACGCCAATAAAATTTTAAAACTGAATCTTAAGAAGGAACCTGCAATTTTTGTCAAGAATTACAAGAATAACAGTTGTTTAGAGGGGTTTATCACAAATCTAATGACACCAAAATTATTTATCTCGAATAATAAATTAAATTATTTCGAGCAGATGTATTGTGACAACACATGGCCCACATTGAGAGCTGCTATTTATTCAGTTTTTATACTGTTGGCTATTCACTAAAAAAACCTCAATGTGGGCCATGTCTTGTCACAGTAAATCTGCTCTAAATCAGTGGTATACCTTTGTCCAGAGAGTTACTGGACACCGTTAATAAGTATAAATTCTCAGCAATAGTTATGCAAATATCTTACATTGATAAGGAAAATATTATTACAGTGTAAAAGCTTTATATGCCTAATTATCAGATTTTTCAACAACAGATACCGCTGCTGGCCACTTGAAATTATCACTCCAGAATCAACTGAGAAAAGGAAAGATCCTTCAGAATCAAAAAGTAAGGATGGAAGGAAGGAATCTGTGGCGAAAAGCAGAGGTAGAAGTTCAAGATACGGTACAACCAGAAGTGCTAATCATTTTATAGCATTTTTAGACCTGTCTAGGTTACTATATCCTGGAGGTGAGTATTTTTTATTTATTTATTTACGGTACATTTATGTTTTATTCAATTTACTACTGTATAGCATTTATGGTCTGTCTACCCTTAAAGACCAAATCACGTTAAACGTTAGTCGAAACATAATGATGTTCACATTAAATTTTTCTCAACTAGACAGGCAATCATGGTGGTTTGTACTGGTTTTGAACATGTTTTTATTTTAATTGCAAATTTTGAATTAAATGTGGAACAATAGAAAGTTTTATACCAAACGCTGAAGTGTTGTTGCAGTGACCAGTACGAAGGTAGTGACACAGTTGTACACGTTTGTGGAAGGTGCGATGGCACGTGAATTCGGGTCAGAGCACGAAATGTTCCAGCTGTCCCGAGCTCCGTCTGTGGCAAAGGTCGACAAGTCAGTAAAGAGCGGAAATTCCAAGAAGGATCAGAGCAGAGCAACAACGCCCAAAACGCCTAAAAAGGGGAAAGTTTCCATTGCGCCCCAAGTTATCGAAGAGGTAGGATATACATAAGTAATAAATTAAGTCTCTGAAAAGCCTTTATTTTGAGATGCTTTTCCAATTAATTTCTATTCCACTGCTGGACAAAAATTGTGGGCAGGAAAAAGTACAAAAACTCAGTGTTGCTCCCAAGCAATATAGCTTCAAATTTATGACACAAAATTAGCACTTTCATTTTTCTTTCATCAATTTTTGGTTGCATAATACCTTTATTAATATAGTGTTTATATAGTACAGTATGTACCATACATGTAGGTTGTACATTTTGGAGGCAAAATATTACATTTCGTTTCCAATAGAAGTACTCGTTTTGTAACATTTGACGTCCAGTAATAAAAATACACTTTTGTGTAAAGCCGACGTATGGCTGTGGTTTAAACAAATCAATCAAAATTTGCATGCAGATTTGTTTGTATATTCAGAGATTAGTTACATATTTTTTTAATCTAGATTTGTATGGTTTTTCTCGAACAAAAAAATAATATAACATTTAAAATAGTTTTGAAATAACATAACATATTTATGGTGGGAAGGGTTGATTCAATGTGAATGTTAGGTTTGCTCCAGTTCACCTTTCTCTCAGGCCAGTGTCTGGAATCTTTTTTAGGATCTCTTTAGACGAATACAGTTCCAGGAGTCTGTGACAGAGTTATATTCCAGACGCTCTATTATGAGGAAGGTGAATTGGAGCTAAACCCAACTTTCTCATATTGAAATAAGTTGTAATTTTATTTAATGCTTACGATTAATTCCACATTAGCTACTTTATAAACAGCACAAGCTGCATTTCTCTAAACACTTTTATTTAAAAATTATAAAATATTAAATATTTGAAATCGTGGTAGACTATAATACATAATTTTATAGTTTTAACAAACTTCAGTGTGTAAGTCTAACGTATAATCAACAGACAACTATTTCATTTCTTTACGTTTTTTAATTCAGTAAATTATACCAAGAGAGTTATACAACTTTTTTATAAATAGACTAAAATTCTCTTGTGATTTGTTGGTTAATTTGCACCATTTACAATCATAAACCAGAATACAAATTTTTGTCGACTAAAAATTGACAACATTGGAGAATTAAACTGTTAAAAAGTACCTTATATATGTGAGAAGCGACAAAGTCCATAGCACATCTAATGGATTCTTACACAGACCCCATCGACATGCATGTCTTATGTACGATGAGTGCCTATGTACAAAAGAACTTTCAAGTAAACATTAATTTAACTGGCTTATCAACAAACAAATGGAAACGCAGTTTTTTTTTTTTATGACTTATAACGACGGTAAATGTCCGAAATCCTCCTATCCTTTCAAACCTTCCATCATCAGTAACGAACTTTAAACAAAGAACTGTTTAACTAATGTAAAACTCATTAAAAAATGTTATTGTTAAAAGGAATAAGGCAACAATATGATTTATTTTTATATACATTAATCAATAAACCATTTAAAAGAACCAATTTGGGTATTTTCAAGATTTCTATTGATTCAGCCGATTCAGTTACCAAGGCTCAAGAGGAATTTGATATTTGCAAGAAACAGTACAATATCGAACAATACAATTGGCAAACATTACAATATCATCTTGTAATATATTTCTGGGAAGGTCGTTTGTGTTAATGACAAAAATATTAGACTAAGGTTGGACCTTGAGGAATACCTGTTGTTATTTGTGTTTTAAATTTAAAAGATGTTGAGTTCTGAACAATGATATGATATGATTATATCCCACAAAAGACTAAAACATGTATAACCAGTTCTGTGATATTAGAAATTAAAAACTTTGTTGCAAAAATCTGGTTTAAATTTAGATTGTGTAAAAGCGGACATTGAATAGGTATACTTTTTCAGGAACCTGCTTTACCTCCCGAGCCAGAGCCAGTATTCAATGCTGATGGGGACCCAGTGTTTGTTATGGTCCAAGTTGAGCTCCTGAAACCACTTATTAAGGAACGGACCATCACAGAAATATCAGCCAGGTAAAACTGACAGTGTATTTGAACTTACTAGAAGTTTACCCCTGCACTGGTATTATGAACTGAACTTTCAAACAGTAATTTGATTAGAAAAAGTAAAAAAGAATTATTGTAGTTATTAAAAAACACAAATCCAATAAATTAAAAAACCTTAGGCCAATAAGATTACGTTCTTTTAAAACACAATAGGGAAATTTGAAATAATTCCTCTAGTTTCTTTATTAAATACAGAGAAATTCTGAAATACGGATCAATATGGATCTGCCAAAAAATTGCAGAAAATGTACTTATTGAGGTAAAAAAAGTTGCAGAAATATAGATGATAAACAACGTATTTTTATAGATTTTAATAAGGTCTTTGACTTAGTTAATCACAACACCTTGATAAACCTGAAAATGCAGGTATCATCATCGGTCATGCCTTGGCTGGATCATTAGTTGCTTAATCAGGAAGGAACAACAAGTAAAAATAGGTAATCATCTTAGTATTCTGTTAATAAAAAATAGATATCCACCAGGTATCCATCCATGGCCTCTGCAACACCACTCCTTACTTTTATGAATAATTTATTAAAATTACATTTTAATGGGAAAATTTTTGTATTTGCTGAAAACTGTACAAGTTTATTCTACTCTCTTGCAAATAAAAATGAGGTAGGACTGATGGTGTATGTTTAAAAAAACAAAATTGAAATTTGGTTGTACTAGTTACATAAGCTTTAACATAGAGATTCCAATAAAATTCCAATTGTGTGCCTATTACAAATTACCTACCATTGCAGCTATTACAATGGCGAATGTGTTTGAGTGCTGTCTGTTACAAGTGAATTTAGAACAATTTTTGTTTTTATCAGTCTGTCTGAACAGAACACCTAAATACTGTTTTACTGGACCTTTTTTTGGACAAACTCATATTGCTTCTAATATTATGTACAGTGTTCTAATAATAAATGTAAAAATGTAATTTTAATAGGTGGCTTTAATATTGATGTTTTAAATCATGACTCTCGGTATAAAAATATTTAAAATGTTTTGAAAATATATAATATGACATATAAAGTAAATTCCCCAACTAGGGGTACACTTAAATCAGTAACATCTAAAGATAGTTTTATCACCAATACAGAGAATATGGTACAAATTTAAATTTCAGAGGATTTAATACACAAATATCTGACCATGATCTTTTTCAAATATTTGATATAAATAAGAAAAATACAAATTTAACTAAAAGAAATTGTAGAAAAATGTTCTAAATATAAATCTATGAAATATTTATCAAATTAATCATGTATAAATGATTAGTGACAATAGTGATAAATGATATAGTGGGGGCTGATGTTCTTACTAGTGATGAAAAATAAGCTGTTAGTTCCAATATGTTATGAAAACCTGCTTTAAAAAAACCATAAAAACATTTTATTGTTTCTTTTTGACGATATTGAGGTTATGTCAGTATCTTGTTAGTGTTTGTTATTCTTTGTATGGAGTGTTATACTAAATAAAATGAAAAATAATAGTACTTATTTTATGATATAGTATTGTAAAAAGTAGAGTTCAAAACTCGTGGCAAAATGTTTCTTTCCTTTGCTATTTTTTTAAAGCTGTGCTTTTCTAACGACTTGCACTAGGAAAGTCCTTTTTTCCACTAGGTAGGAAGTATACCAAGCTCTGATTGATAAAAAATAACATTCATTTTTCAGCACATTTCCCTATATGTGTTATTTTAATTCCCCAAAAACTACAATGTAACAAAAAGCTTACAACAATATAAAATGGATTACAGATTAAATTTAATATAACAAAATCTTAACTATAGAAACAACTTATAATTTCCAATGACAGAATTACAAACAAGAATTAATAAAAAAAAGGCAGTAAAACCGATTGATGAACACAAAGAAATAGACTTTTTTTTTAAATACATTAAAATTCTAAGACAATGTCAGGACGACCATTTGAAAAATAATCCAATCTGAAGTTGGAAAACAACCTAATTCCAAATCAATGTAGTGGTGTATTATAAAGGTAAATTATTTAGTCAACCTGTTATAGTGGCTAATGTAGTTAATATTTTTAATAGTTGATAAGAAAGTAAAAAGGGTTACCTTGAAAATTATTTTCTAGAGTCCACCGATTGAAAGAACGCATAAAAGTACACATATTTTACACATAATTAGAAATTTTTGATTGCACTGCAATCTTTCTTGACCAGTAGAGAACATTCTGTAATATGATTGCATATTTTCTTTTTCTCTAGATTTCCCACATTGACTACTGATAATCTAATCATGTATAACTACTTAACTTACTTATACTAATATAGTAAAATATTTTTTTTCATTTGTTTAACTACAACAAAAGTAGATTGTACTACGTACTACGTTGTTTCATATTAATTCAAAATTCATATGTATTTGTAGTCCAGAAATATTAATAATAGACTGTTGTTAATTTATCTCTCATTTTACAATCATTTGGTCATCATAATTAATTGATTTAATTCAATTTACCGACCTAATTCCCAATTGTTAATCTTTTATTTCATACTTTAAAATAATTTTAAAGATCATTTTAATTTTTCTGTTTATTTTTGCTATATCTCAGAATCGAAGAAATAATTCCTAAAAGACGGGAAGTATCAAAAAGCGAACAATCAAAAATTGATGCCATCCAAAGTTTTGAGGCTTGCATCCAGAGTCTTATCTATGCCTTACAGGAGGAATACCAGGTACATGGTTATAATTCAGAGTTAGTTTAAATTCTTTGGGAGAAACTAATAACTTAATGTACAAACACTATTTAATGATATAACTGAGGGCTATTGTTAGTATCATATTATATGGGAAATGAAGAGTATCACTAATGGAAATTCAAACAAAATATCTTTTAATCAGGTAATTATTGTTTTGAATTGCTTAGTCAAGATTTATATTGTAATAGCAATATAACAAAATGTGTGAATTGTTTGGAATAATTTTCTCTTTACATAAATGTGATTGAGAACAACAGATAAATATTCAAGTCTTGTTTTCTGGAAAGAAATTATAATATACTAAACCAGTTTAATGTTATGGAAAAAATATGAAATATGAATAAATTGGTGAATTGGTGTCATTATATGTATTTGTTACATTGGTACATGTATGTCAAAAATATTGCAAGTTATTAACATAGAAGTCAAGTCAAGACTATTATACAATTTATAGGTCATAATCAGGTAGTAATGGAGCAAAAATCTTCAAATACTTCAATAGTGTAGATGGACTTTGCTACAAGCATGTTGACCAGTCATTTCTTTATTGTTTCTTGATTCACATTCTAGATGTTAGGAGGGAGTAGGTTGAAAAATCTTGCACCAGCGAAGGAGGGCTTCTTGGTATAGTCTTGTGCACTAGTAGGTGGAAGTCATTGCCACACCTTATGTAATGTTCTTGGTTATCGCCTCTCCTTGGCATATTGCAATTAAGAGTGAAGGATGTTGCCTCTACAATGCATAGGGACACTATGGTTGGGATTCTTAAAGTCTTGGACATTTCTCTGTATCTGTCATGCGGTTGAAGATCGGCCAAGATTCTCATTGCACGCTTTTGTACGATTAAGACATGATGTAAATTGTTCTTTGAGGAGCTTCCCCATAAGCTTATTCCGTAGCGAATGTGTGGTATGTATTTCTTTTAGAAGTTGTTCTGCCTATTGTCTTAATCCTCAGAGCAAAAAGAGCCATCCCAAATTTTTTGCAGAGAGCATCAACATGATAATTCCAAGAAAGATGATCAGGTACCTCATACCCTGTACTTTCTAAAGATCTGATGGGTCTGATGCATGTAATTTAGACTTTCCAAATGTTAGTCTTTGTAGAGTTGAAAATGAGGTCATTGTTAATACAATTATAATTATTTTGTATAATTATATAAATACAGAGCAAAATTATTTTGCTCTGCCGTACTAACTGCAATGAAGGTGTTATTTTGTGGTTCTACTGTTTTATTGCTAGACAGTAGAACTGTATTATCAGCTACATGACAGGATAAGAGCAAGGCCCCAGATATTCTGGAAAGTCTTCTGTAAATAATATAAACAAAATAGGTCCTAGAACTGAGCCTTACGGCATACCTCTATTCACTTTCACTGGTGTGGATCGTCCTACCTTCATTTCTCTATCCAAAGCTTGCTATATTTCCACTATTTGACATCTTCTAGTCAAATAACTTTCAAACCATTGTAAGAATGTCTTTCTAAGCCCCAAAGCTCTCAGTTTTGATATAATAAGTCTATGATCTGTGATGTCAAAGGCTTTGCTCAAGTCCATAAAAATAGCTGAAACTGTGTCCTGTTTTTCCTAACTTGTCAATAATGTGTTCAATCAAATGTGTCAAAGCAATAATGGTTAATTTTCCTGAGATTAAGCTATGTCGTCTCTCAGAAAGTAAATAATTGTGCCTTAAATGGTCATGAAGCCTAAAAGAATAATTTTCTTTATCACGTTGGAGATAACTGGTACCAGGGAAATAGGTCTGTAATTGATGACTTCAGTTTTGCTTCCTTGTTTATGCCGTGTGTAGACTTTTGAAAGCTTTAATTTTGATGGAAATGTTTCTTGTAAGAAAGTTTTAGCGATTAAATCATTCAAGGGAAGGTTAAGTTGATCTTTGCAGAATTTCAGTTCTTAAAAAGTTATTAAATATTGATGAAATTTTCATCAATACAGGATGAGGATTTAGACTTTAAAGGGCTTAGTATAACGAGAACTTCTTTATGTGCGGTTTGTTCAGAATTTGAAAATATATGTCCTTGGAACTCTTTATTTAGTTCACAAACAAGGTATCTTATGATGATGGTTAAGTTTTAGTATTTCTTCACCTACATTTATTTCCAAAATAATTATTGAAATGTTCTAAAACAATGTTTAGGTAATCTACAGTGCTACCCAAGATGTTTAATTGCCATGTCTGTTCAGTGTTCAATGTATTACAGAGCAACACAAAACATGAACATTCACAAATGAAATAAAAGAATGGAAAAATGCAACATATTATATTGATCTTGATACAATCAAAGAAAAGTCAGATGGTTCCTTACAACTACGAACTATGGCTATACAAATTTTCTCCAGCAGCGAAACAGTCACACAATTGTTACAATGCAGTATATATATATATATAAAATTTCAATAAACATTGAATCGCAAAAAGTACTTGCTCCGCCGGGAGTCGAACCCGGATCTCTCACTTGCTGGATGAATGTGCTACCATTACACCACAGAGCGCTTACTTTTTAAGATATATATATATATATCTTACTTCAGATATATATATATATATATATATATATATATATATATATATATATATATATCTGAATTAGAAATCTAATTTAATGGAAAATATATTCCATTACATTAGATTATAAAATTCATGTGTACCTAATGCTAATGCTTAATACTAAATCTGCTTTAAATACCTCAAAGAATTGTAATAGTTTTTATTATGCAAACAATCTCTTCATCCATTGTTCTTACCTATTATTTATTGGAGATGTGAACTTAATTAAGTAGTATTTTAGAGTCAATATGAATGAAGAGGACTGTAATGGGTGGGTGAAATGTGCCTTTATTACATAATCCTTGATAATTACCCTTAATTTTAATCTAACACAAGTTATGTTGACTACACGTATTACATAAAAATCAATATTATTCTACATACAATTACACAAAATACAATATTCAATGTTAAAATGCATATGTCGGACATTAACACGAGAAACCACTTTTGCAATTAAAAAACATGTTTCAAGAAATTACGATTTAAACACAAGTTATGTTAAAGGTATAGTAATATAAATAGTTTATAAACTGTCTATAACCCCAAGACTTATGGAAACAAGGGGGTTTGAACCATGAGAATTCCAGTCTTAATCACATCTTCGTATTTCCAGTTCTTCAATAATAAAAACGAAAAGATTCCTGCAGAGAGGATTTGCAAGAATTTCCTGATGCATTTGCACATGACAGGAGCCTATACCCGAATGAAGGAGAGTGTTAAGGAGGTGGTGGAAGCTTACATACGTGAAGGTCTTGGATTCCCTCACAAACTAAACTTTCTGGATGCAAAACAACAGGTTAGATCAATTTTAAAATGAGTCCATCTAAAAAATTGAAAGTGCAATTTCAAAACACATTGTTGCTGTATGAAATTTTTTAATAAATTAATGTTTTACTAGCTATTAAAATAATTTTAGTACAAATATGTTTTTTTGGTTTTATACCAAATCAAAGTTACACCAACCCCCAATCAAAGAAATTTGAAACAAAGAAAAATAAATTATATAAATCATTAGAATACAGATTACAAAATGTATAACAAATCCAAATCAAATTAAACTTAAGAGTACAACTTAAGAAATAAGGGTACTTTGGGATTATACCGACCACACCAGTATGATGAACACTAAAATATAAATTTATAGAAACAAACATGATAGAACGAAAAAACAACTCTTTAATTACAAAATTACAAGCATTTCCAGGTATTGTGATCGGTATTGTTGTCGCTGTTATCTTATCTTTCTCGAGAATCCCGATTACGGCAGGCCGCGCGGCATCACATGATTTGCATGGTACATAATTGCCTTTCCATTACAATTCAATTTATATTTCTGATCAGACCCTCTAGAATTTGATATTTTACTGATAGGTACTATCTCGAGGGATGTTTTTCTTTCGTCAAGAGGCACTCGCATTTTGGGTGGCGGAGTGTGATCAAGAATAAAAACAAGTTTTGAGTGTTTTTTTCAATAAAGAGTTTAGTTTTAGTTTGGTAATGTTTGTTTTTATTGAATTTTTGTGTTTGGAGAAATGTAGGGGTAAAACACGGAAGTACAACAAAGCGACGCACCAGCTGAACGGGCGGCGAGACTCTGCAATCACGTTATCTACTAGACCGCTCGACTTTGACCTCTGTCTGAGGATGGCGAGGGGTTTGCGATAAGACAATTCCTGTTTTATATTGACGAAATATTGTTCTATGCTAATCTAGTAATCAGTAGAAGCAAAATGTCAAATAACGATTCATGTCTGGGTGTGGTCGGTATAATCCCAAAGTACCGAAATAAGTAATTACCTTGCTGAAGTTAATAGCAAAATTAATCCCAAAAATTGGGCAAAGGTACAAAGAACACTCTCTCATACTCATAACATATTTTTTGTTATTTTTGGACAAGAAGGTTAGAAATTGCACCTAGTCCTAAAAGGACCTTCGCACTGTTTCTAGATTGACAGGATATTCTAGATGGGTAAGGTTGGGAGTAGGAGCTGCCTCCTGTTGAGATCCATGAGGAAGAATTTAGGGCACTAATCTCGGTCATGTCCCCTCAGAAGAAGGGGAAGCCAGCTCTGAACCAGCCTCTCCAGTCAAAGGAGGAAGGGATGGCATGCTCTTATGTCTAGACTAGCAAGAACCTTTGACTCTTAAGGAACCTCACCAACTCCAACAGTCATCTCCCGTAGTAGACTAGACCTATTGAACTACCCTTGCACCCCAGAATCTTGACATTTGCGGTTAGTGATGTGCCGCTCCTGGACTGGATAAGGTTGCCCAGATTTGTGATACATTGGTTTATGCTGTGTCCACTGTGGGTACAACTGGAAGGTATAAACCAGCCAGGAGTGAACCCTCCTGGGGTCATACATGTCAACTATATAATTTTTTTCTATCGAAGAGGGTTCAATATGATTATCATTTACAGCAGCTATATAATACCTTTGAAAGCACACACATATACAGTATCAAAATTTTCAACTTAAAATTAAGTTCATAGCTATTTTTTATATATCTATTATCATGTACAATGGTGTTTTTTTATCTATACATACGAGTTTTTTTTGAATACTAATAGTATGAAATATTTTATTTTCCTTTTTATGGTTAATCTTAAAAATCCTGTTAAAATACAAAACCTGATTAGGTGCTTTTTTATGTAGCTATGAATTATTTCTTGATTTGTTTTAAGCATTTTTTAGTTATAATTTTATGTAGATTTAACACAAATCTATATATTGTGGCAATTATCATAACAGTATTGTAATACAGTAATTCCAAACTTCAAACTTAATTTATCTAAATAACACTATTAGAATATATGTGATGTCTATATATACAATAACACGGTGCCATTTACATTTTGCAAAAAACTTTATTCCCAATATAACTTGGAAAACAAAAATCCTTAAAAAAATAAAGATGTAGAAATCTTCTCACATTCTCACGCATGTTGTGGACTATCAAGGTTTTAAGACAGTCTCCATAACAAATTTTAAAAGCATATCTCAGCTGTTTCATCTAACCGATTTGCAAACTTGTACTTTTAGTCCTTTGGAAGTAACAAAAAAAATGTGTGACAAAAGAACAACAAATATAAAAAACTTACAAAATAAGTAAAATAATGAGAGAGGAATTATATTTCTTCATCTTAGTAAAACAAATGTTATCAAACTTTTGTGGTCTTTTCATTTATAAGACCACATTTTTTAAACAGTTTTCTATACAAACACAATAATATGAAAGTAAATTCTGATACTCTTACGTATCAGTATTCTGATATTTTACTCTAGAGATGTATTTCATCAGTCCCCATTAACATGGGGCAGCACCAAAGGTGCTTCAGAAACCTGCACTAATGGCTAGAAACATTTCTGTTACACAATCTATATATTGTGAAAAAAAAACAAGTGGAACCTTTCATTTGACGAATAACTTCTTGAATTATACAAGCAGGTAAGAGAAATTTTGTATCAGTGTATTGGTATGAAAAACTGTTTAAGAAATGCGGGTATAATTGAAAAGCCAAAGAAATGGTGAATTCTATTTATTTTAATGTATTATAAGTGCAGACGAGTGCTACACTACTTCGTTTGTTGACTTCTTTACCACCACTCTTTTACAGGAAAACCTGACTGACATCTACTCAAGCCTGGTGTCCAAGATGTGTTGTGTTGTGAATTCCAAATGTTGCATCGATGTTGAGGAGTATGATGTGGTGGTCTCCAACAATAGCCTATTGTTCTTTGCGATTGAGGCTATGGAGGAGGATCGCTATGAGAAAGCTCAAGAATACTTGTTACAGGTTAACTGTTTTACTATTCTTCTTCCTTAGTGATAATTTTTATTTCACATTTCTGTCAGGTACGCTCATGTAATTTATCCTAATGTGTGTGTAACAGTATTTTGCTTACCTCGTACAGTTATGACACTTGGTATTAGTGTTCCTGACCTGTTTTTGTTTTAATTGTACAATAATATTACTAAAGTAAAGTAAAATGAAATTAGGTATGTTGACAAAACATGGCCCCCTAAGGAAACACCTTATGAGGGTGGGCCTTAGCTAGACTGATGAATGTGGACTCTGCGGAGAAGAGGAGGAATCAGCGGAGCATATTTGGATAAATTGTTCTGCCATATCAAAAATTCAGAAAATATTCCTGGGAGAATATTTCCTCCCTCAGGACATCAGAGAACAGGAGCCCTCAAATATGATCGGCTTCTGTAAAATTCTCAGATTCTGAGGACACAAATATTAGTAAGGGAAGTGCAAAGGTCCTTTTTAGGACTAAGTATGGGGACAAACCGTCTTTTTCCCTCAGGATAAAAAAAAGTAAAGTAAAGTAGTATCTTATTTCACCAGGCGAAGTTAGGGCTAAGAAGCCCTCTGAAACACTTAACCTGGAGACCAATGGCTTAAAGGTGATTTCCAAACGGTTGGGCAGGCGGGCTGCTTGCAAGGACAGGATCGCTCAGCGGTCACACATTCAAGCAGCAGCCACGCTCGAGGTTGTTTGATTTGGTTATCTCACGATAATCTTTTTACCCGTTACACTGTGCCATTGGCGTTACTACAATTTGGCTCAAACATTAATAAATCACACCTTTTCTGTTAATAACTAACTAATAGTATCACTCTCAAACGAAAAACGTAAAAGATGAAGAAACCACAGCAAAGCCACTATTAGACAGAATAGTAAACAAACACACCTTAAGCGCATGGCATGAAAAAACTTACAGTTGAAAATGGCTTGTTCAAATTGGCGAATGCAGCCGAACCGGTGGACAACGCACTCGGTTGGGAGATGAGTTAGCCTCAATAACACAGTTTGAACCGACCGTGTTGACAGTGGAGGAGATAGGCGGTGGGAGTTTTTTATTACACTAAATAAGAATCAGATGCACATTTGTAATAGCGTAGAAGAAGGAACCTGCTTCCTTTATATACGGTTAACGTTGTTTCATGCCTTCCCTTAGTTGTAGTTGGTGATTTGGCTTCTCTTACAAGTTTCTTATTTTAAATTTTATAAATGTTACGCCTTACCACTGGAGGAGAGAGAGGTTGAATTCAAATTCCTGCTGAAGTTTATATTTTATCAGATGGGATTTAGTGCATAGATCAGGATTTATCCCTGTAATCATTAGTGATCCCAGGATTATATCCTGGTAAATATTCCCATTTAAAATCATTTGTTGTCTCAATCACAGTATGACAGGTATAACTGTTACTCTCGTTAATCTGCTTTATTTTTATTTCACAAAGATTCTGATAAAGGATATAAAACATGAGCTCTTTACAATTAATTATGTTCTTATAATTGTTTTCTTTTGCAATCCATTTTATTTTATTTCAATGTTTCTTTGGAGTATAAAGTAAATTCACTGATATATGTATTAGTTTTTCATTTTAATTAGTGAAATAGTAATATTCTTTCACTACAAGTAGGGAGGAAATATCTCAGATTCATTATTACTTCAATTAATTGTTCTATAAATGCTGAACACGGATTTATTCGTTCATGGGTACATGTAAAACCCATTTAAGAGGTCTATGTTTCTCGAAAATATAAGGTTTGTTTGTGCGCAGGCTTACTCAAAGTTTTGTATTTTTGAAAGCGTTAAGATCCATTAAAAATATGTTTAATTGCATACATAAAAGTTAATGACTAACAAAAGTTGTTGGATGCAGAGGTTAGACAAGACTGAAAAGGCTGATCCTCAGTTTTGGGTGGATTACGCTAAGTTTTGGGTCAAGAAACTGGAGTTTGAGAAGGCTGGAGAATGCACTAGAGAAGCCATCTCTATTGATCCCACTTACATCCCTGCGTAAGTAATCTGAGAACATCCTTTTTACACAAACGTTTTCACTCTTGACAGAGTAACAAACAGATGTTCTGTTTGTAGAGGTGATTTAAAAGTAAGATTAAAAAAATTTAATAATATTACACATAATGCAGCTTTGGTGGGATGGGTTGATTCAATGTTTATATTGAGTTTACCTCCAGTTCACCTTTCTCTTCCGTGCAGCAACTGAGATCTGTTGCTGTTGCAGACTTGACTCCTGGAATCTGGAGTCATGTTTGTCTGAAGGGATCCAAAAACAGTTGGCGATGAAGAACGAAGAAGTTAAAACTAAACTCCCCACATAGGATCCCTTCAGATTTTAGGAGTCAACTGTGCAACAGCATCAGATTTCAGATGCTGCAAGCAATAAGAAGGTGAACTGGAACTAAACATAACATCCGCAAATAATATTACATTTTATATTTGTCATTCTATTTTGTTCCATTCTCTCATTTTCAATAATTGAGGATCTTGCTAACAACACACAAATTAAAAAGATAAATTACAATTTTATAATAAATATGAGATATGTCCAGAAAATACTCAATATTATTCTATAGTCTCTCTTATTGTGCTCAGAAAAGATGTGTCACTCTGTAGTAATACTGGTTCATATATTGAAATAATTGTTTTTACCATTTCAATTTCCTTTTACTTTACTATGTTAAAAATTATGCATATAAAATGAATGGCCAATGAGCAAAACATTTCAGAGTTCTCACAATTGTTGATGTGACACATTACATTTATGTGTACATGCACTTGCAATCCCCGGGAGATTTTACTTTTGGCTGGTTTATACCTTCTAGTTGAACCAACACTGGGTACAGTAAAAACTAATGTGTCACTTAAATCTGGGCAACCTTATAGATGGACGTCCAGGAGCAGCACATCACTAACCGCTAATGTCGAGATTTAAGGGAGATTGATATGTTTAGTCTAGTGTGGGAGATGACTGTAGAAGTTGGTGGGGCTTGCTAAGTGTTAAAGGGTTGCTAGCCTAAACATAAAGACGTACCACCCTCTTCTGCTTTGACTAGAGAGGCTGGTACAGAGCTGGCCTCACCTTTTTCCAGGAAGGCATGACTGAGATTAATGCCCAAAATCCTTCCTCAAGGATCTCGACAGGAGCCGGCCTTTACCCCTAACCTTTTTTTATTTTGTTCTCTTAGGACAAGAAGCTTATAAATTGCACTTAGTCCTTTAATAACCTTAGTGATGCTTACAGAGTGACAGCATATCTGGGATGGGTTAGGTTAGAGGGTAGGGGCCGCCTCCTATTGAGATCCATGAGGAAGAATTAGGGCACCAATCTCAAAGAAAGTCATGTCTCCCTGGAAGGAGGGGAGGCCAGCTCTGAACCAGCCTCTCCAGTCAATGCAGGCAGGGGGTGGCACGCCCTTGCCCTTGTTGAGGTTAGCAAGAACCTCTGAGGTTAAGGAACAAACTCCACCAACTCCAACAGTCATCTCCCACAGTAAATTAGACCTACTGAATTACCCTTGCTCCCTAGAGTATCAACATTTGCTGTTAGTGATGTGCCGCTCCTGGACATCCATAAGGTTGCCCAGATTTAAATGACACATCTGTTTTTGCTGTGCCCAGTGGTAGGTTCTACTGGAAGGTATAGACCAGCCAGAAGTGATCCCTGCTGGGTCACCCCTAACCTTACTCATCCAGAATATCCTGCCACTCAGGAAGCAGCGCAAAGGTCAAATAGAACAAAAGAGTTTTGGTTTTGGCTGAAATACAAGCTTTTTAAAAAAAGTTCAGTTCACCTTAACACATTTACTGCTGGTCTATACTGAGTGTCGATAGGTTATCTCTTAAGGCAACAAGCTCGCTAGGGCATCTGCCACAATCAACATGTTAACTATTTCTTCTTTATGTTTGAAGTAAGTAGCAACGATTTCTTACTACATTTTCTAGGCTAATTTCTTTGAAGCTTGACAAGATATATACAATCTTTTAAAGTGATCTCAAAAACCTTTTTATATCTCTCTTTAACTATAGTGGTTTCAAAGGATAAGCGTTTGATATAATAGACGTAAGTGGATATGCTACTTTAGATATTCCAATCACAGTTTTATCTTAATAGTTAAATCAAAATTTAATGTTTTTCACGAATTTGTAGGCTTTCATTTCTCGGACTGTTGAGTTGGCTGACTGAAGACTTCTCCACAGCTGAAATATTTCTTGTAGCTGCTGTCACATTCAACCCTCACGCCATGGACAGCTGGCTGATTCTACACATGTTCCACAAGCAGATGAATCAGTTGGACGAAGCCAATGCGGAATTGCTGAACGGTTGGATTTGCTTTTATTCAGTGCTTAATTTATGTAGTTGTTGATGAATTGAAATAAGAGTGAAATGAACTAAGCGTGAACAAAGGAAGTCACAAAAACAACATAAACAATCTTGTAAGTTTCCACACAGAGAAACACATTTTCTTTACAACACACCACACTTACATTATGGAGATATACAGGGTGACAATTAAGTCTGGTACCTCTTTTTTAATTTTTGAACCACAATAGAAAGAAATACCAAAGTTCACACATGCTTACTGGTGATAGTAACGGACACATCTGCCCAATTACCGACCGGATAATCCCTTTGGGGGACGGTCTCACAAGGAGTCAGACAAAATTTAGGTCAAGTTTGGTATCAAATTAAAGGTCTCACTTAGCAGAGTTCAATTCCGCAAACCGGATTTCAAAAGGTGGATTCATTCAGTAGTTATAGCTGTTTGAATTTTAAAATTATTGAACAATTGTTAAATTATTATGCTGCTATTTAAGGATTTTGTCTGACTCCTTGTGGACCGTCCCCCAAAGGGATTATCCGGTCGGTAATTGGGCAGATGTGTGCGTTACTATCACCAGTAAGCATGTGTGAACTTTGGTATTTCTTTCTATTGTGGTTCAAAAATTAAAAAAGAGGTTCCAGACTTAATTGTCACCCTGTATGTATGTATGAGAGACGAAAAGATCGAGACATATTATTCTGCTATTATCTCTAATTTGTTGATCGTTAGAAAGGTGGTTAAACAAGTAACCCAGAGTTCTCAGGAATCTAATGTTTTTTTTTTCTAAAGAGAAGCCAGTCTCCCTTTTATCCGTTTCCATCCAGCTCCAATGGGCCTCATGCCTAAATAAGAATCTTGAGAACAAAATAAGGCAAAGCACAAAGAGTACAGTACAGACACATTCCTGTCACAGTTATGATTTTGACCTCTGCCATTTGTAACTCAACCATCATCAGATCATCAAATTTTTCATGGGATATGAGCATCATAAATATTTTATAACACCTAATTGACAATAGCTCTCGATTCTCAATTTTTCTGGAAACCATTTTACATGAAATTCTGTGGTCAATACAATCATAAAAGGCCTGTTCATCATCACATTTGAACTTAAGAACAAAAACAAAGTTGTATGTCAAAAAAATTGATTAATGCAGTTACTAATTACTTTTATTTGAGCAGGGAAAAGGTGTATGGAGGTTGTATCCATGCAGCCCATCAGGCACACAGGTCCTCAGCTGGTTTGGTGTCCAGAAATGGTGGAGAAGGAGAGGATCTTCCTCATCACCGCTGTGAACTTGATACGTCTGTTTTTCCCAGAGGTGAATAATAGTTGATCGTAATGTTAACCACATCAGTGGTGCCCCTAAATCGATTTTTTTCAGGATAACAATACAACATGTTTTACAGAACCATGGTGAACATGTTTTGGTTTGAAACACTACCTGAACAGGATAAATAAAGTAAAGGCGAATTGTTCTGTAAGGTGTAACTTCACCACATTCAAACCAAGATCGGGAACGGACATATGGCAGTTGCAATGTTGTGAGATTGGTTATTAATATAGAAAAAATAATTATAAAAGTATTACGATCAGCAAGAAACAATTTAAGTTGTTGGGAAACAATATTTTTTATTATTGCTGTTTATTATTTGGCAGTTCAAAAACAATAAATATTCACAACTTAGAATGTTCTAAACCTAAAACGAGCAACTAAATGCATTAAATAATTATTCAATCATTTAAAAAAATAATAAAATTTATAAAAGGTGATCACAACCTTTTCTTAACTGGTATCAAACTCAAAATTTTGATTAGTTATAAGATGTTATGGTAGTTTTTATAATCAAATTACCTTTTTTTTGAAAGCAGTATAACTATGTATTAATTTAAACAAACTCTCCAATAATATAAAGTTTTTATTTTTGTGAGGCCTTTCGTACTCAATGAGAACATCTTCGGACCCACACAACTGAATAAAAGTAATAATAACAATAGTAACATAAACAATTTTGTACTAAATAAAAACATATGTTATTAAAAATACAAAGAGATAATATTCTATGACAGCACAGTATGTTACATGTATGTAAAAAAATAAAGTTGATATTTAGTTTGTATATAGTTATTTAGTTAGTGATCAAAATATAAGTAACAATGAATTTTGAAAAGGCCCAGGTTCGTTGTTTACCAGATTATTTTGGTTCTTTTTTATAAAAATTGTTTCATATGCATCAAGGAATTTTTTATTTTGTACTTCTTTTAATAATTTTAAAATTTAAAAAAAAATTCCGTTAAAAAAGTTGTGTGTGGGTCCGAAGATGTTCTCATTGAGTGCGAAAGGCCTCACAAAAATAAAAACTTTATATTATTGGAGAGTTTGTTTAAATTAATATATAATTTCCAATAAGAAAAGAGCTTCAAGAATGTAGCACTATAACTGTTTAATGTAAAGTTAAACATGTCACATTGGCCAATACTCTTATCTGACACAGACATGTATCTCTTCTATTTCTTTTGAATTATTTAATTTTTCCAACTGGCTTATTTTGTGCATATGAACATGTAAACACCAGCTGCAGGTTTAGTTGACCAATCAGGGCTCGAGTTCACCAACAACAAAAATATGGTGGAAGACTTGTATGAAGTAAAAAGTGCCCTTCTTCAGCTATATTCAATTCTAAATTGGTTCAATAGATGCCAGGTATATAAGAATTGGAATTCATCCACAACATCAGAAAATAATAAATGGGGAGTAAAAATATTCTAAACTAAATTTTGAAGAAGAAGAAAATAATCATAAATCACTGGCTGAACATTAGTGAAGTCTATCATTCAAGAGGCTGAAAGAATTCATTTCTGTCTGTCTCTTCGGACAATATCCCAAGATCAAACTGACCTACAGACTTGAAATTTTGCATGAAGCTTCGTTTGTATATAGGCAATATTGAGCTTGATGATGGTGCATGTCACTCCATGGGATTTGGCTGAGCGTTAGCAAATATTTTTACATTGGTCTTACGGGTAACCATGATTGCAACAAGAAACTCATAACAAATAGCAACAGTAAATAAATTTGTAAATAAACTGAGTACAATCATATGACTAATCATCCAAAAGATCACTCGTGGATGATTTCATCTGTTGGCTTTAAATTTTGCATGACTCTCCTTTGCTATGTACTGAAGAATGAGTTCTTTTATGGTACATGCCTATCCATGGGATTTGGCTGAGTGTCATTGATGTTAAAATTCTAACCATCTTTATATAAATATATATATATATATATATATATATATATATATATATATATATATATATATATATATATTTCTTGTGTATGTGACTGAACTCCTCCTAAATGACTGGACCGATTTTGATGAAATTTTGTGTGTGTTTTCAATGGAATTCGAGAATGGTTTAGATTCACAATTTGGTCCACTGGAAAATTTTTTATTAATTAATTTTTCATTTCTAAATAGTTGTTGATTTTAGAATGTTTTACCTTCGATCCGACAGACTGCGCTGCGACACGTAATACAAAATGAACTGATTCATAACAGCTGTTAATACTTTCAGCTGAAGTTCATCAAAGAGGCAGAAACATTTGTTTACTTTAAAAATTTAGAAAATTATTATTGTAAAGTGCTTGATCAGTAGTGTAATGCAGGTTGCATAGAAGACCGCATTGCCTAATTTTAAATTCAGATTGCACCAATGATCAATAAACTATCTAATACAACGAAAATACTATTGAACGCTGTTATAAAAACCACCTCATTGTACAAAGCCGTGAAAGTTTGTACATAAGGTAATCGAATTTGGTTAGATCGGAGGTAAATGAAAAGAGCCGAAAGAAGACGATTTATGATCAAAATTGGTTTTCATTGATACATTTTCTTGACCGGAGGGAGCTCAAGGCAAACTCCACAATAATACTGGAAATATCTTAGACAGAAAATTAATTTTAACAAACCGAATTTGATTCTTTATAACCAAATTAGTTTATCGACATTCATCTATATAAAGTAATTGTACTGAATAACTTTTCAACACCTAGCAAAAACCACGAAAGACAGATGCAGGAAATATGTTTCATACCTTCATAATGCGCCCAAGAGGCTCACGAAGAAACGACTATCAATTATCTCAGGAGTGTTTAAGAATGTGACAGAAAAAGAATACGTGAATATAGTGTACTGTTTTTCAACAGGAAATAGCGTGCGAAGCCACGGGAAACTGCTAGTAGTCTTGTAAATAGATGATTATTTTGTGCTATTATATTCGATTTTGGTTGACAGTTGGCGGAACTGGCTCTGTCGTACGACCTGTTGCAGCATGGTCGCACAATTGGTTACCTGTATTACTTGGCAGTATGCCACTACTACCAGGGCAGATACAGAGACAGCCTCAACCACATTGAGGAGGCCCTCAAGATAGACTGGGAGGTGTGGTGTTGTATATATTAGATTTTGCATCAAATGTGATTGTTTTTAATTAAAAGTAGAAGTGATTCTCTCCTGTATAATTTCAATGTTGAATAACTCTCTTCCT
This sequence comes from Homalodisca vitripennis, assembly GCF_021130785.1. Taxonomy (NCBI): domain Eukaryota; kingdom Metazoa; phylum Arthropoda; class Insecta; order Hemiptera; family Cicadellidae; genus Homalodisca; species Homalodisca vitripennis. The sequence continues at coordinate 16,523,710 of NC_060209.1, read as the reverse complement.
GACAATGACCATAAATCAGCTAAGAACACCCTGTAGAACCAAATTTTATATCCTCAAGGAGCAGATCTGATCAAACTCGTTATACTGAGTGTAAATTAGTCCTGATACACCTGGATATATTCCAAACGGATTGAGATATCAATGTAAAATCTTCACCATATCATTAAAATATTTTTTGCACCTTATGAAGGATAAAAATATTCTCCCCCCTCTTTTTCAAAGGGGAAAAAACGGAGATCACTTGAAATTTTTGCGTCGTTTGCTCAGAAATTTTGCTAGAAACGGCATCATAGAGGTGTTTTCTTAGCGTCTTTGCGTTTCTATTGAATAGACCTTTAATATGTCAAGTCACAAAATAGGGGTTGAAATTTGAAAATTTAAAGTTATTCCCTTCAACCCCCCTTTGTAAAGGGGTTAACATTTTTATTACCCTAAAATAAAAACAAAAAATTAAGTATGGTGAAGGTTGTACATTGATATCTCTTATCCTGTTTGGAATATATCCAGGTGTATCAGGACTTAATATACACCCTTAGATGTAAGGGGTTGTTTGCCTATAACTTTTTCTAGGATCGTCGTAGAGATATTTTGTTCATGTCATTGTTTTTTTTTTTTGTAATTTAACTTTCAAATAAATGACATGTCACAAGATAGGGGTTGTGATTTGAAAATTTAAAGTGACCCCTCCTCTACCCCCCTTTAAAAAGGGGGGAAATATTTTTTGTCCTTCATAAAGTCCAAAAAAAATTTTTAATATGTATGGTGAAGATTTTACAATCCGATATCTCAATCCGTTTGAAATATATCCAGGTGTATCAGGATTTAATATACACCCTGTATGTGATGTACCTTATAATCCTTTCACAAAACCATTGAAACTTTTGGTTTAGTAAAGTTAAAAATAAAGGGAAGAGGGAAATGTAACAAATGTACATGTTGGGGAAGTGGAAGTTTTTTGATATTTTTCTAATTGCAGAAAATTTGTTGTCTTTTTAGTTCTTTACTTTCTTCTCAAAACTGCCTCTTAACATCTTCACAGTCTCTATACCTGATAGTCTAAGCAACTTTTACGATGTCACTGTAGATAAGTGTCTGCCGCAGTCAACATGTTAATATTCCATCACTGATTGTTGACATCCACATGACTAATACTCCCATGTACTAGTTTAATTTATTGATCTACTTCCATAATTTGTTCCTAAATTTTTACTTTTATAGTGTTTTGTACACAGGAAGATCGTCTGTGGTTTCTGAAAGGCCACAACTTATACAAACTGAAGTTCTTTACTGAAGCGAAAGAAGCCTTCCAGTTTGCATTCAACTTATGTGAGATCACTGATGAAAACCATCATCTGGTTAAATTAAGGTAGTCCACTATTTTGACTAGAGAAAACTACTGAATGTGAGTTGGAATATTTTTTTCTCCTGAATTGTTTTCATAACAATAATTTTTTCATTTTGAAAAATAAAGTTTTTACTTTTATCCCCATACTTATACATAATATTAAACATAGGCTACTGCGCATCGTCGGGCCGAGCTCCGTATGAAATCTCTCAACCTGTATGTGCGCATTAATTTTTAGATATCAAATGATCCTATTGATTTTACCAAATATGACCTACGGTGTGTCTCAAAAAATGAGTTAGAGTTAAAAATGATCAGTGTAGCGCAAAATAGTCTGGCGTCTTATAAAGCTAACCATTATTTTTTATTCCAGTCAAGTTTAAGATGTACAATAAGGCCGAATTTGGAAACATTCATATTACAAGTTTTATCTCTTTTCACTGGAGAAAAAGGCATTAGATTCTGATCTATTTTTCTGCCGTTAAGGAGTTTTAGAGAAGGTTTTATGCAAGTGTATGATAAGTTTTTGTTCTAATAACGATGGAGACCCAAAACTTGCTTTAAATTACAGAACAAAGATGATGTCTGCTTTTAAGCAAGGAAAGGTTCTACAGATTTTATGAAAATTATTTACACACCTAGAATTTTGGAAATATATATTGCTAATTTAAACCGATATTGAACACTTTAAACATGGCAACATCCGGTCTAAAGTATGGTTTAAAATTATTTCTGGAACGAAAAATGTTTTTTATTTTTAATAACTTTTTCTTGGAAAACTACTTTGCAGATTTTAATGAAACTGTTTGGCAAATTTATGACTTTTTTAAATAAAATGATAGGGGCTAAATACCTGATATTTATTTATTTATATTATAAATAGCTATATTAAGAAAATAATTTAACACAAACAATTGAAGTACAGAAATTCTCATTAAAATTAAATTCTGATGCCATTTTGGATAGTATGGAAAGAAAACGAAAGAAAAAACTTTTTTATATTTCATTGTGGATGGATTTGACTTGCACTATTCAAAAAGAAGTAACAAATAATTTTTTTAATACATCCTCACCTCTGTAAAAATGTCTATATTAACTTTAATCTCTATCTCAAAAAAAAAAATCAAAATCAAAATCTTTTTATTCATACACACAAAACAATAACATATACACTTCCATAATTTAAATGAATAATTCCCCATATAGACTATAGGTTTGTATAAGGGGAAGAGTCCATCAATCAGTCTTTTCTTAATTGTACTTAATTGTAATCATAATTGTAATTGTGTACCATAGTTTAACATAAAGATTTACCAAAGATCTGTTTAAGAAGTACAAAATACATTATTGTAAAAATTGTATATACATATACTTACATACATGATGTGCACGCAAGCGCGCGCGCACACACACACACACACACACCTCTATACAGTTTAGGCACCGCTTAACCACCATATTACTATTAGATGGATGGAAACAATCCAACAGCACCACCAAACCACATCCCACAATAATAATTCCTACTTACACTAAATCTGCATCAGGAAGATTTTACTAATATTCTAGATAATGCTGTGGAAAAATGATAAGATTGTGCCTTAAAATCAATCTTTTATGGAATAAAAAGGACATATTCTAAAGGTGTTTTAAGTGCATGGCAGTAGGCTGCCCCAAGGGGGAAAAAAGGTGTTCAAATGTTTGAATAGTCAAGAAGATAGTATTTAGCAGTAATGTCTAATATACACAACTGAACTTTATATTTGTACAACCAAAACAAATGGAAAATCTTTTTATCAGTTCTCTGATATTATTTATTACATTTGGCAATCAGTCAGTGGTTGATTTATATTTAACTGCTGCATGTGGATATTCAGGATCAGGATATTTACATGTGCTGTACAGATAATGTCTAAGATTGATATGCTATAAAATTACTTAAGTAATTATAATATTAAAAAATCTTAACCTTAAAAGCTTTGATTTTAGCTGCAGTTCACCTTCCTTTTATTGCAGTGTCTGGTATCTGATGCTGTCTCAGACTGGACTCCTGGAATCTGGAGTCATGTTCGTCTGAAGAGATAAAAAAAGTCGACGACGAAGAAGCTCAAAACGAAACATTTTACTTTTTGGATCTCTTCAGACGAAAATGACTCCAGATTCCAGGAGTCAAGTCTGAGACAGCGTCAGATACCAGACGCTGCAATAAAAGGAAGGTGAACTGGAGCTAAACTAAAAATTTAACTGATCAACTCTTCCTACCAGAGCTACGTGATGTGTTTTAAAAGCTTGTTTTTTACCAACTGAAACCATTTCGATCCCCATGTTGATAGAGTATGTAATTTACAGACTGGGGAATATCTTCTTGAGTGAAGGTGACCACCAAGAGGCCCATGCTTACTACCTGGATATCTGCTCCAACAGTCCAACACCTCTCTCTTGGCTTGGGCTTGGTGTTACAGCCTTCTTGGTGAGACATAAATAACGTGTTTAGTAGTGACGAGATGTTCTTAATATATTCACCATCATTTACTGATAATTTGGATGTTGATATGTTATATAGTATTACAAAACACATCATAATTATTAGATTAGTGAAAAATTTGCTGCCACATAATCAATAACCCACAAACATTTATATGTAACTAGCGGGCCCGGCGCGCTTTGCTGCGCATTTCAATAATTTTTTGCAAAAGTTGCCCGCGGCTTCGCACGCAATTTCCCGTTGAAAACAGTACACTATATTCACTTATTCTTTTTCTATCACATTCTAAACATTGCTGAGATAATTGATAGTCGTTCCATCGTGAGCCTCTTGGGCGTATTATGAAGGTATGTGCCATATTCCTGCCTCTATCTAGCTGTTACCCACGGCTTCGCACGCAAATCTTAAGAACCGAAGTCCTTATATTACTTAGTAAATTTTTTTTTTTTACTATAATAAATTTTAGATTAAATTAGTTTATATCTCCGATGCCACGATTGAGCTTGCTTTGTTGTCTCGATCGAGAGAATATGTACACACGGAGTTTTGAGAACCATACTTCTGTCAAAAAAAACAACTAAGGTTGATTTTATAACATTCTTTATATTTGTAGCCAACGTAAGATAGTAATTATGATATCTGCATTACTCTTCTGATCAAGCATGAGCATGGTTTATATTAAATAAATATTGCAGTTAAAGGTGAATTTTTACGTCAAATTTGAATTGTATTATCTGGATAGTAAAGTCTATGTTTAACAGTGATTGCAAAAAACAGTTTAAACAAAATTTGTCGTTTCTCTTAAGCTTACTCTATGCTTTAAAACTATAAGTGTAATATATGTTTACAAAGAACAGCTGATTAAAAATTTGAAAAGACGCGTTAACATATGTTTGCTGCAATGCATTTCTTATGGGTATTTCTGTAACCAGTGGGGCGGAATCCTGAATCGGGAAAGGGATGGGCATAGCTTATAAACCTTCTCCGTGGAAAAATACATATACGTACAAATTTTCATCATGATCGGTCCAATAGTTCACGATTCCATAAAGGACAAACATACAAACATTCATTTTTATATATATAGATAAAGGAATTCGAAAAGAAGGATACTTTTCTGCTGGGTTTATTCAATGGTTGGATTGGTAGTTCAGAGGGTAGTCAATTTATAATGTACTAGCTGTTTCCCACGGCTTCATATGCTTTTCGTAAGCTTTGTCCGTGTATGTGCACTTCTGGTTCAAATTAATTATATTTCCAACGCCAATGTAGAGTTTGCCTTGTTGCCACGGTTAAGAAAATCTGTAGTGTATGTTTATAGCCATTGTACCCGTACATGTACTTTATTATAAAGTGGTCTAACACTCAGGCTTTAAATTCAACCAGAAATTTATTTTAAAGAAAAATATACATCAAAACCTAACGCCTTCAAATAGTGTTTGGCTATTTAATATACGTAACTGTATCGTAATTGCAGTTTATAATGTGCAGGCACTCTGAAAACTTTTATTTTTGCAGTGCTGCCTGGTGGCGAGTTACATCAATGGGCATAGCATATAAACCTTCTCCGTGGAAAAATACATATACATACAAATTTGTATAATGATCGGTCAAATAGTTTACGATTCTATAAAGGACATACAGACAAACATTCATTTTTATATAGACTAGCTCGTATAGGTCTATTAATAGGTGAGACCTTGATTAAAGACCCAACAGGGAGTTATTGAAATTGTGTCATTGTCCTTCCATCTGTCTGTCTGTGTACCCTCTGTGCGGTTAACTCTTGCTCAAAAGGTCTTGGAGATTTAAAATTTGGTACATAGGTTCCTCATGGCCTAAGGAAGAACCTTATAGATTTTAAGGTGAAAAAGTCAAAGAGCAGTTCATCTGTCCGTCTGACAACCTGATACGGGTAAAGACTACAAACAAAGAAGCAGTGGCCCATCATGACAGCAGATATATGTTCCGCCAAACTGTGGCTTGAAGCTGATAGTTATGCTATCGTATGATGTGTTACACAATGTAAACCGCAACAAATGTGTTTAGGTAGCAAAAACCACTGGAAAAGTGGAGGAAATTTACTTAATAGATTCAAACTTGTGATATTGAAGCCTTGTTATAATGGACTATCGGTTTTGTGACTACTAATGTTTACAGGACCAATGCAAGCTGGCAACGAGTAAGTTAATGTAGTCCAGATCTGTGTGATCAACAATCAATGCTTAAACCAGTTAGTGAAAGTGTCTGCTAATTTCATTCCACTAATCTTGCTTATTGGCAACAGAACCATGACTTGGATGATGCTGAACTGGCATTGAGTGAAATAATGTAGTCCTGATCTGTGTGAACTGGATGATGGTTTAACACAAGATCAACAATCAAAGCTTAAGCCAGTTCTTGAAGTGTGTCTGCTAATTTCATTCCACTAAATTTGCTTATTGGCAACAGAACCATGACTTGGATGATGCTGAACTGGCATTGAGTGAAATAATGTAGTCCTGATCTGTGTGAACTGGATGATGGTTTAACACAAGATCAACAATCAAAGCTTAAGCCAGTTCTTGAAAGTGTCTGCTAATTTCATTCCACTAATCTTGCTTATTGGCAACAGAACCATGACTTGGATGATGCTGAACTGGCATTGAGTGAAGCCAACCTGTTGGACTGCCGGTTGTCTCAAGTCTGGGGCTATTTGGCTCTGGTGAACCTGCTGATGGCACGCCCTGAGATCTACCATCGATGCCTGAGTCAAGCTCTGCGGGTCAGTTATATTTGGTATTAAAATATTCAAAATAGATAGTAAACCACGAATTTTAAATCTCTTCAAAATACATTGTATGTAACATACTGTATACCAAGACATAGCTTTTACTTTTAACTACGTATTCGGCAGGTAGGAATGTATTATAGTTTAATATATTGATGAGATGGACGCTTCTCTTGACTACTTTTGCTACTCTATTCTCGTCGTCGACTTTTTTTGGATCTCTTCAGACGATCATATATAGTATTAACTATGTATTCTGGTGGTAGAAGTGAATAATAGTTTAATATATTGACTGTGGTGTCGCAGTGAAGGTGGTAAGTGTAACTATATAATAAATGAACCAAAAATGTTTCCAATAATTGCAATAATGCCAAAGGACTAACGCAGATAAAAGAATTAAAATTGTGGGGCCCAATTTACTTGAAGTACAATTGTAATTAACATACATTTTATTAATTTAATTTAATCAATGTAGAGGATTTTTGTAAAGAATTACAATTTTATCAGTTATAATAAAACTGTACAACAATAATTTTAAGTTTTGAAATTTCTTGTTTTAAAACTAAAAAGAACACCAGAAATGGGATCAATATTAGTTTGAACGTCAAGGTGTAACTTTATTATTTTACAATATTAAAGAGTTTTTAACATTTTACTATTGTTACAGTATGGTTTGGACGATCCTGTACTTCTTGAGAGACTTAACATTCTGGGACATCTGGTAGAGCCATCTTGAGACTTTCATGTCATATTGAGTTAATTCTACGTTATAATTTATTTCACTAAATAAATGTTTTTCATGAGAAGAGATGAGAATGCTTCTATTTGTTCTCTTAGAACAAGAATCTTATAAATTGCACCTAGTCCTATAAGGACCTTTGCGCTGCTTCCGGAGTGACAGGATATTCAGGATGGGTTGAGGGTAGGGGCCGCCTCCTATTGAGATCCATGAGGAAGAATTTAGGGCACTAATCTCAAGTCATGTCCCCTCAAAAGAAGGTGGGGGTCAGCTCTAAACCAGCCTCTCCAATCAAAGCAGGCAGGGGGTGGCACACCCTTTATGAGGCTAGCAAGAACCTCTGATACTTAGGGAACAAACCCCACCAACTCCAACAGTCATCTCCCGCAGTAGACTAGACTTTACTTTTTTTTTTTTTACTAGACCTATCAAATTACCCTTGCACCCCATAATCTCGACATTTGCAGTTAGTGATGTGCCGCTCCTGGACATCCATAAGGTTGCCCAGATTTAAGTGACACATCGGTTTTTGCTGTGCCCAGTGGTAGGTTCAACTGGAAGGTATAAACCAGCCAGAAGTGATCCTTGCTGGGTGCGAATGAAGTTTTACTTCACAACATTTTTAGAAAAACAGATTCTTTCTCAGCGGCGGTCTACAATTATATTAGTGTTTAAACTCCAATATCACTGGTGGTTTGCCACCCACATTTACTGAGGATTTTCTACAGACAAATACTTCATATTGCCAATCCGTTTACAAAGGGACTGGATTGTCCCTTGGAAGGGACTATTCCACTGTGGGAGTACAGGGTTTGTATTTTTATTAATTTGGGTTTAGTTATTGGCGGGATAAAAATAAGTAAAAAATTGTTTTATTATACAAATATTGTATAAGTAGTAATAAAAGTTTAAAAAAACCGTAAACAAACATTAAAAAGAAGTTCTTGTCCATTTTTACATTATTTTTTGCTGTTTTTATGATAAACACCATACAACTATCACATATTATAAAGCAATTGATCATTTACAAGATAAAGTTCACTGACAAACTTATTGCTGATGGAATTCAAAAAACACAATTGTTTCCCCTTGTAGTGCACAGCGGTACTTTGCATTTAGTGCAGTGTAGGAAGGATTTCCTTGTGCATCTAGGATTTTTGTATCTTGAATAATTATTTTTATTATTATATACTAAAAAAAACCATGTGTATTATGTCTCAGCCAATAATAGAGTTCTCAACATCAGCTGATACAAACAGCTGATCCTTGCATCCCCTTGAGTGGAATAGTGCCTTCACAGGGGATGTTTCAAATGTACCTTAATGCTTACTAAAAATGTACAACATTTCAAACTGGGTGGTTTTTTAGTATTTATAAACCTTTCCTTAAACAAAAATATATATTAAAAAATATTTACAGCAAATAAAAATTGAATATAATTTGGTTAACCATGTAGTTAGTAGTAACTCCATGTTTGTCTACATTTATGAGAATCCAAGTAGTTTGAAATAACTCCTAAAGAGTGTGTCACTAGTCAGTGTAGTCGAGCAACCCTATCTGTTGGTGACACAGCAAACTAAAGTGGAAATAACTAAACACAGTTCATTTTAACTTATTTATGCCTATCACACTCTGATAAAATCTCATATTAGATATGGCCTTACAATCTGGAGAGGGCTCCTCAGGGAATCTCAAGAGAGTACTTGTACTACAAAAGAAGGCAAGGACCATAGTGAACCTGGAGTCCCAGCAAAGCTCAGAGCCTAGGCATACTCACATTACTTGCTTCTATATCCATGAAGCCATTTTATACGTAGACAAAAACCTGCAGACTCACGTAGACCTTCATAACTACCTCACACACCATGCCTCCAGATTCATCTTACCCCAACATAGAACAGCCCTCTACAAGAAAAAAAAAACCATAATACATTGGCCAAAAGATAAAAAACCTCCTTCCAGACCACCTCCAGAATCTGACTGGAAACACTCTCTACAAGAAAAAAAAACCTAATACATTGGCCAAAAGATAAAAAAAAAACCTCCTTCCAGACCACCTCCAGAATCTGACTGGAAACACTCTCTACAAGAAAAAAAAACCATAATACATTGCCCAAAAGATAAAAAACCTCCTTCCAGACCACCTCCAGAATCTGACTGGAAACTCTCTCTACAAGAAAAAAACCTAATACATTGGCCAAAAGATAAAAAAAACTCCTTCCTTCCAGACCATCTCCAGAATCTGCCTGGAAACACCCTCTATGAAAAAAAACCATAATACATTGGCCAAAAGATAAAAAGACATCCTTCCAGACCACCTCCAGAATCTGACCAGAAACAGACTGAAGAACTCGCTTCAAAAATTCCTGCTAAAGAATCCTGTGTACTCTATTGAAGAATTCCTGAACTCTTTGGACAATTAAACTCCTTGATTCTACTTATTGTAATTTGATAACTGTTCTTAATGTTCATGTATTGTTTAAGCATTCTTGTTGTGGATTGTATTGATTTATTTGTTTTAGTACTTTTTATCTATCACCTATTAAATCTCTCTTTCAAATTAAGTTATGAACTTGTTGATTTAACTAATTTTTAATGTACCTAATCTTTTAGTTTTAACCTTTCATGTTATTTTATCTTGTTATGTATCTTATTGTTTATTTTATTGTTATTTTATGGTCAGATTGTTATGCTGTTTTTATCTGTTTAAGGCTTAAGTCATTATAAATTGTTATTGTTGTAAAAGGTATTGCATATGGTTTTGTTATGGTGTTTTCAAAATTTAGATTGTAAATAATTATTACAACACATAATTCAATGTATTATTTATATATTATACATTTTGGTAACATCTATTACATGTATAATGCTTAATAATGAATAAAAAAGGATGATGAATAAATAAATTTAAAAAAATATTGCTTCACAGAGTGTATAAAAATGATAAAACTAAAATCCTGTCAATTGATGGAATTCACAATCTACCATGTTTTTGTAACTCTCAAATGACGAAATTAGTATTAAAAATGTTAAATTGAGCTTCTAAAGTCATAAAAATGATTTCATTTGATCCTAACAAAGGACACTAACAAGTTTATTTTTTTAGTATTACAATGTTTATATCTACGTATATTTACACTACTAAGAGATTACTTTAATCAATAGCTGAAATAATTTAACAAATCAATCAGCTTTAGAAAAATGCCCATCAGGATTTAAAGTCCATAACTTCAAATCTCTAGTTGCCTGTTCTAACCACTCATTCACAATTCATAATTGTATTGAAAGGATTTTATAAATAAGTAATCACACTATAAATATAAATACTCTTTTATTGCTCTAAGTACAAATAAAATTAATGTAAACAACATAACAAATCCGATTAAAGTGGACAACACAGACATATTAGTAACTATATATAGATTAGCACCAATGACAGGACTTGGAAATTCCAAAATTTCTATAAAACACTCAATTTATCGGTAAAGATATCCAAATGGTGGAAGACATTGGTTACAATGAAGAAAAAAAATTAATTGTAGGAACATTATGTTATGTAATATACAATGTTTTCAAAAAATATTGGCCAAAAAATATGAAAGAAAACAATTTTGATTACTATTTTTTAATTTGCCTCATTGTATCACTGGTGTAGCAGAGCGAGGCAGACTTATAGACACCATAAAATTCAGAGAAAGTAGATTTAAAGTTATTATGTAACAATTTGTTTTCAGTTTAATACATTAAACTTGCGCCACATTACATTTTATTTCTAGCAAAGTAAAAACTAACTCCACAGTTAGTTGAAATCGAATAGAATCAAATTGCCTTAAAAAAATGTTAAAGATAGACATGTTTATCTTTAAAATTACTTTTTTACAGTATATATTGTTTTCCTGTTTTTCAGATGCAATAAATATGAAATTTAAACTGCAAATATTAAAGTTTGGATTTGTATTGTACATCTGGCTGTTCTAAAGTGACTTGAGTTTTAGCCCATAAGAACAATATTACCCTCAAACATTTCCAACCCTATAATCTGTGCAATGTTAATGTTAATGTTCAAAATGGACACCCCATATGTTCTGCACTTTGCAAGCTTTTTTAATCGCCACACATACAATATTTCTTCTAATTGTAAATATTTTTAGTTTTCTCAGAAAATGTGATTAAGATTGTTAAACAAAATAATAATTTTGAACTTTAAAAAATTGCTCACACAAGATAAATTAAGTTTGTTTTGAAGAAAACCCAAAATGTACAAAAGATGCCCAATTTCATAAGGAATACAGATACTGTAAATAATTTTGTAAATGTGTAGAAGAAAATTTCCCTATAAATTATGTGTAGCGGTAAAATTTTAACGTGAAAAAAGAACTTCCTTTGTTTTATTTTATTAACTATGGACCTAATATTGCATCCAGGTAAAATATATCTCAGCATTTTATGTTATGAACATTCCTTTTCCAATTAGTAACCTTTTTTTTAATTTTTCTTGTGAAGTGTAACTTTGAAATAATAAAGTACAACAAAATTAGAGCTTTTATTGTAAAAAACTCAATGAAATTATTAAAAATGTGTTTGGCTGGATAGCTAAATTTATATCTTTAAAGCTATAAATTTCCCATGATTCCAGAACCAAAAATAAAGCGGCAATATGTTTTTTATAATTGTTATGGGATTAAAATCAAGACAGTAACAAGTACAGCCATTAAATATTTCTTCTGTAAATACAAACCAAAATTTTAATATTTTCATTAAAAAATTTACGTATCCAAATAAAAATATTGTAATAGTTATTTTTTACAAAAACCATATCCTTATTTGATTACATATCAAAGTCCAAAAAACACTCAATCATTATTAATTAAGAGGCTTCTCTTATATTTTTTATTCCTACAGTGAAAAAAAAAAAATACTTTAATACAGATATATAAGTAAGACTTTAGTCATTTCAAGCTTGTTTACTCCCTTTAAAAACTAAAACCTGTCATTTCTTAAAATACAGCTGTTTCAATCTTCATTTACTTTATGAAGTTTGACTCTTAGATTACATAAAAAAAACAACAACTGTTTAAATTACATTTTGTTCCGTTTGTACTTAATTTACCAAAGTTAATCAATTTTCAATTAAAGTGTATAAACTATGATTAAATTTGGCTGTTTAATATACAATATTATGCAAGGCAAAGTACTGCATACACTATATAAATGCCTGTATATAGTATATAAATATATTTATTTAGACGATACGTTTAGATTACGTACTCTGGTTGGTACGTTCTTTTTCTATTTTTGGAAAATCAAATTCCTGTTTAATCAACACTAACAAATCAATTTGTTACAACAAAATATATACTTACTACAAATATAGGAAGGGGTTTTGATACACACTTTACTACAAATAGTTAAAATTAACAAAATTTTACACGACTGTACAGAAAATCACAAACAGTACAAAAAAAAACAACACAACCATCTCTATACCACTTTGATATGGCTACATACACAAGACACACAGAGTTAATGTTTTAATTATTACATTGTCTTTTATTAGTTATCACATGTCAATTTTACAAAGGTACAACACAATATTGCTTAAGGTACTAAACATCATAAATAGAAAAATACCCTTAACATAAATTTGTATATAATATCTCAAAGAAATTTATGATTTTCAACCTTGTAAGCTTGGAAAAATCATTTATTATTAGTTAAATTTATTAATAGTTATTAGGAAGAAATGTTTGGTCCTGGTATATTGAATAAGCTTTGTAAAAAAATTAACAACACTGACATCAAACCTGTTAATGTTATAATATTATTAGTAAAACTTGATTTACAACTTTTTTCTAGTGAAGTACTGCAAAGCACCTTATGTTATATCTGGCACTTTAAAATACACATATATTTGAAGTGAACAAATTTCATGACAGATCATATTTTTATATGGCACTGAAAAGGTTAAGAACACCTGTTCATAGGAAATCATCACATAAATGTCACTATTAAAATCAACAGTTAAAACTAATACCAATTAAACATTTTGAATATCAAATTAATCTCTAACTTTGCCACCTCGCTGCCCGCAATAGTTCAAAGCGAAAAAAGATATAATTACCCTTAATTGATACTAATAAAAAAAAGAAAATTCCACCAAAGTTCCCCTTTAAAAGATTAAAATCTTAGCGTACTATATATGTGAAATTCGTAAATGACAATAATGTGTATTTATTAGAAAAAATAATGCTATAAAACTATATAAAGAAACCTTTTTTTGAACAACGAAATAGATTTAACAAAAACCGAGTGTAAAATGTTTTAATAAAAACTTCATATACTCTTGTAATAGTTAAGAAGATAAATATTACATATATCAGCTTATATTGATAAGGCATAATACACCTTAGCAGATCTGATATTTTTACACAATGTAGTATAATAAAAATAAATAATCTAGCTGAATTATATGAAACCTCATATCATTCTATTGGACATGTACATGTCATCTTATTAGTACTAATTAGTAATTAGTTTAAAACATTTCAATAAAATGACAACTGCACTACAAATGGGGTTTCACTATTAAATGTACTCAAAATTAAATATTGTGTGCACGAACTTCTGATCTTCACATTTTTTTTAAAATTAACAGAGAATCTCAATAGTATAATTTATTAAAAACAAAATTGTAATTATTTTAAGACATCTTTTCGTACGTACAATTTTTTTTTTATTCATGTAGTTTTATTGAACAAAGTAAATAAAAATACTTCTTAATCGCCCTCAAACATTTTTCTGATACTTTGGTATTGAATCCATATGCTTTGGGTGTATAAAATAAATAAATATGTCCAAACTTAAGAGATGCTTTATTTGACTTTCATTATAACTTTATATTTGTTTTGTTCTACTGCTTTTTACAAGTTTAGTTGACACAGTCATGGATATGTAATTTTGCATGTACATGAGGCATGCTACAAAGTGAAGCTACGTTGAGGTATATTTACTCTAGAAAAACAATTTACTTTTTGTGTTGTGCTGCAAAACTTAAATAACAAGGATCTTGGATTTCTTGCAATACGCTGTTTGACTCCGCTTTTGTTTGTATTCTCATACTGTGTAATTATCATTAACAATTAGCACGCTAATTTTTAATTAAGGCATTTCAGCACCTTGGAATTCCAATTATTTTTGTTGTTTGGCATTTGATCATCATGATATACTTTGTTTTGTTCATCAAGACCTTTATTGTATTAAATAGTTGTAATAAATTGTATAAATAAATTTATATTTTGTTTTCAAGTTATAGGTTAGTTTCTGATCTTAAGTGTAGTCAATTGTAGAACTACATTCTGAGCACGACAGCTTCCATATATTTTTCCTTATATCAAAAAAATAATACACTATATTTGAGTTCTAAAATTGTGATATGTACCAAAGACAAGCATTTTGTAGTTGTATGAGTGTTACAGAGTGTGTAAGAAAATAACTGGAACCTGTTGTGATAAGATTGTAGTACCTACAATTGACTACACAAGATCAGAACTAACCTGTAATTTGAAGAAAAAATTATTATTTTTTCAATACTCGTATAGTCAATTATTAATCTTCATCACATACTATATATCTAATTTATGACAAAATAAATCAAATTCAGCAATAACAAGAATTCTTTGGCAAAATTAGACAACTGACAAAAAAAGAACAAAAATCAATACCATGAATCAAACTTAAACTATTTATAAGTGCGTGGAAAAAGATTAATACAACATGTTGTACGAGCAACTCTCTTATCAGTCATATCTAGATACTATTTTTTCAGTTCTACGTTGAATTAATATTTATACTATAAAGTGGCATCATTTTTGACAACTACAACTGCCAGGCCCATTAAAAATAAGTATTAAAATGAGTTCCTGAATTTAATTCAGGGAACTACCAAGTACCTCATGTGTGAAAGTGAGATTTTTCTGTGAGGCTTCTGCAATGTCTAAGCAATTTGAACACTTCCAGACCAATAAACTTAAGTTTTGATTTTAAATAATTAATTCTGGCTTATCTGGTTGAAGAACACAGATTACAAAATCATTGTTATGGGCTGATAAAACGACAATACAGAAGGGGTTGTTTAGGTTCAAAAAATCTATTTCAATTTAGCAGTGAAGAGAAAGTGGAGAAAATGTCATGAGTTAACAATTCTGTATCAAAAACACAATAATATTTAAAAAAACAAGGCTCCAAGAAACATCTTATGTAGGCTTTCTCTAGTTTATCTAGTTCTCCTTCCAGTTTTTACTTTCTCAATCTATACGAGGCAGAGAAATAGCGGCATATGTAGAAGTCTTTTACATCTTTGAAAGAATAAAAGGAGTTTGGACATTTGCCATTGTTATTTGTCTTCTTTCAAGACATCTATCGTCAATAACAAACATCAGACGTAGACGATTGGTTGTTTTTGTTTAATTTTGATGTAATTATTTATAATAAATCGAAAAAACTTTAAATTATATACGATTTTAAATAAAACCAATAAGACTCCGAAAATTACTGTATTAAAATTGTGGAAAATTTGAAAAAAAATGTTAGGCAATTTGAAGTGACTGCGGAAAAACTATCTATTATGCACTTCTCAAATTATGAAGTTCTCAAAATTTGGACAAAATATTTTAATTCACACTAACACAGTACTTAAGAATTAGAATGTTAAGTAAACATAATAATAACATTGTAAACATTTATAGTCATGAGTTTTGAAATTATTATTGTTTGTTAAATTGTGGATTAAAGAATAAGAAAAATCAGAACCAGTTTAAACAGTGTGGTATTTAAATAGTTTTTAAATATTATGAGTACATGGTTACATAAAAATAAAATAATTATATAGTTTTATTTAATTAGAATAACAAATCATGTATAATATGTTTATAATATGCATTTGGATTATATTCGACAGTACAATCTTAACACTTAGAGTGCTAATCCCGTAATTTTACGGAACGGCGAAACTTCCGAAGAATGCTAATCCCGTAGTTTTACGTGGTTCTCATTTCAATTGGTATTATATTACATTGTCCGTATTTAAACAGGTTTTGCCTACTCTACAATGTTATTTGGGTTTTTAGTAACACAATTCACCGCTAGAAGGCGTCAGATGTATAGAATGAGCTTGATTACAAAGCAACTTCGGTCGCTTTGTTTACGTGCCGCTAAACGTGACGTTCGTTGCAGCCGGCAGTCGATGGCGCAATCATGGCTTCTCGCAGCTTGAACGACGTTGCGATCAGTGATGTATTAGATGAAGATAGTTTTATTGTTGTTGATAGTATTTTTGACGATTCTGACATTGATCTTGATTTTATGGAAGAAGATGAGACACATATTTCAGGTAAGAATAAGTCTATATAAACATCAGTCTAAAAGTTTGGTTATGTTATTGTTTTCGTGAATCAAACTATAATTCGTATTATAATAAATTAACTTTATTCAACTTATATTCTATTCATATGAATAAAATGAAAATATATTCATATTTTACATAGTATATTATTATGTTACAGATGCTGAAAACGGTATACTGACGGCAAAAGTAATGCCGACGCATCAATATGTCGGCATCGTTTTTTTGTCAAAAAAACTACAAAATATAAAAACATGATTTGTATTATTCAAAGGATAGTTTATATTTGTAAATGGGTCATTGTAAATAATTGTATATATGCTTAGTTTAGTTTGTTACATAAAAAAACTGTCTCAAAAAATATATATATTTTTTTTAATATATGTTTTTCAAAAAGATTTTTTTATGTGTAGTTTATTAAAATATTACCAACAATCTCACGTTAAAAGAAAGACGAAAGTAAGCTGAATTAAGGCATGTAAGTATTTTTCTTATACCTTAAATACTTTTTTTTTTAATAAATTTTTGAAAACCACCAAAAACGCCCAGCATTCTACAGAGTTACATGTTATTTAGGGCCAGCACTCAAAGTGTTAAATTAACACAAATTAAGATTGCACTTGTTATTTGAGAAAATTATAAATGAATCAAAGAAGTTCATGTTATTTTCTGGTAAAATCCATAATAAGGTTATCTAAAAAATCTGGAATGCGGATTAGACGAAACAGTTTCATACATTCAAATCCACTAATTTAAAGTCACTGCAAGAAGACAATAAAAAATAAATGTTGTTTACCTTAATTTATGTAAATTGTTTACATCGATACTGTACTTGTGTAGTAACAGCTTGTGAGGATTACGCACTATTTTGTGTACATTAGAGATGCAATCCTAATTAAGACCCTGCTATGGCACTAACTCTAAGGCTGTCATTTACATTACAAGTCTTTGAATCAATAAATATAAAATCTTACGTATCTATTAAAAATAAATACTTTGTTGCGTCATAACTTATTTCAACCTAATTTTACTATCACAGTTACCATAGAAACTTTCTTCATTTTGGGAGTTGCTTCATTTTGGTTTTGATGGCTTTGGATCAGTTGCCCTAAAACAGATACAATTAATTTATAATGAACACAGTAAAAACTTTGGAAACTTTACTAAAACATGAAAAAATAATCTAAAATACACATGGTGTTTACATATTTAATCATCTAATTGAATATATGTTGCAATTTAATGAAATTGTTGAATTCCAAGTAGCTCTGTCTGATTTTAACCATGTTAAAGTTTCATGACAAACTACACAGTTTTGTACTGAAAATGCAGAAATAAGAATCTCATGTTTACTTGACAATCCTGTAATGACAGCAACTCTATTGTGGTGAAAATTTGGCCTAATAAACATGAATATCCACTATTAATTTTAAAGTTATTTTTAAATTGATAATAGTCAGTGTGTGATTAGTTAAAGAAAACTGCTACATATTTTTATCTAAACCAACTTCAGATATTTTTATTCTTCCAAAATATGTGATTAAAATTATGTTAACTAATTGATTAATACTGTAATAGCACCAGGAAAAATGAGAACTTACATTAAATTTTAAACAAATGGTGTCCTTTTTCAATTAAAAATTTAAAATATCACTTATATTACAAAACAAATCCTAGGACCCTGCCAAATTTTAAAATTAAATACAAGTTTTTAATATAGATAACACTTTACATTTTATATTTTTCAAACAATAGCATCAATTTTAAGCTAATAAAAATACAACAATAAAATTAATATCTGATCAATATTATATTTTATGTTTTTTTTCCCACAAAGGGAATTTTTAAAAGAAGGGATCTTCGAAAGCAAAGTTAATTTAAGAAATGCAATTTATTTTCATTACTTTGCGCTTGGGCAGTGTCTACTTGGTCTTTGACCTTAGCCTTTTTGATTGTAAGGGATGTGAAATGAGGAATCCATATTTCACCTCCAGCTACGATCTTTCTCAACATGCAAAAGAGTAAGATTTGAAATTAAATGCAAGATTTCAGAAGCTGCATGCACTAAGTGGAAGATGAAATGGAGCTGAACTTAACACTTAACATTAGAATTGAATCACTCTTCCCACCACAGCTACATTTTGTGTAGAAAACTCAGTTGCTCCACCATGCTTTAAGATTGTTTTTAAAACTTTGTGTGCACTCAATTGAGCCCCTGATTAGAAAAGGAGAAAACTTTTCATCTAGATTACACTTGAACGTGAAATCTAGGTGTCTCTGATGTCAAAAAATTCAGCGTTTTTTTTTAAACTTTTCCTTTGCCTTTTTTTTGGATCTCTTCTGACAAACGGGACTCCAGATTCCAGAATCAAGTCTGAGACAGCGTTAGATTCCAGGTGCCGCACTAAGTGGAAGGATTAAACCAACTCAATCAAATAGCTATGTTATCCTTACTCTGCATGCCATCCAATCCCTTCCTCCTTATAAAGGTGTCAAAACATTCACCGAATAATCAGCCTTTTGTTTTCATGAAACTCTGTTAAAAGTTTAGAAATCCAAAGAAAGTATAGCTTCTTTAAGTTAAAATTTTCAGAAACAATTTTTCACACCACTGACGAAAAATCTTGACGAAAAAATCACTGACTTGAAGGAATTCGTTTGAGAAAGTAATTTTTGTGAAGCATCCGGTTTTACAAAATCACACTGAGAGCAGGTCTCATCATGGATTTTGTTACAGCCAACTTTAAAGGTGTGACCCTCTTATGCACTTTGCCAACAATCATAGCACAGCACCGTAACTTCACAAATCTGCCGGTAAATGGGTATAGGGCGGATGATTTGATAGTTTTAATAATTTTCAAAACACAAAACAGACCGTAAAATTTAACAACGGACAGTTGAAACTGAGAACAGTTGTTCTAAACAACTGCCCAGAACAGCTATTTTTCAGTCCAATTTTACATTTTACTGTCATGAAAGGTATTAAAAATATTATAATTACGTCTCTAATCGAATTGATACACGAACACATGGTAAATTTCCAATGCTGTATTTTAATTTCATGATATATTTATATAAAACAAATTTTGTATACAGAATTAGTAATAAAATAAAAGATCTATATACAAAATATTCCTAAAAGCAAAAGTACAATCAACATTATTAAATAGTAAGCGTGAATTTTCAAGTAATCTCTTGTGTCTAAAAATCTGAGATTTTTCATGTGGTAAATTAGAGGAAGGTTTCTATCAATTCATATCCACCAACAAAAAGCAATATTCCTGTTTTCCTACTTGCCATCCTACATTAGTTTGTCTCTTCTTGGCCTCTACGTTATTTGTTCAGAAAATACAATTACTTAGAACTGTTACCTCGTACCAGATAATAGAGATGTAATGTACTCACCTTACTGGGAGTCTGCTGGCCAACCTTGTCACTTTCGGTGGCAGATTCTCCACTGACATTGACCTCTTGGAGTGGTTCACCTTCTCTGTCTCCAAGACACACGACTGCGGCCCGAACTATTCCTGACCTTGTCGAACCCAATTTGGGACTCATTACGGTATTGTTGTTGATGCAAGACATACTCTTCTTATTTCCGACATCCTTTTTCGCATCGACGTTCAAACTGTAGCGTTTATTCACATTTCCAGACCTAGTCTCGATTCTGGTGTAAGTGTTAGAGATGACCCCCACATCCAGGCTGTACCTCTTGTTCTCCTTCTTGGACGTCCTCGTTGTCCGACCGGGATACTTCAGTCGGTCAGATGTTCTGGGGGAGTATGGATGGATAGAGTCCGACACGATTTCTTTATCCGGCAGTAAAAGCTCTTTCTCGATTTCTTCATTGGTCAAAGGCTTGAAATTTGCTTTCTTCACAGGTAAGTTGCTAGGACGGTAATTGAAGTTGATATTTTTGTTGATGAGTGTCGGTCTGGACGTTGTTAATACTGGTAGAGTCCTTGTACTGGTCTTGTGCTCTGAGTTAGATTCCTCCGAGTCTAACAGCAGCAGGGGACGATGGACTGGTCTGGGGGTTGGTATTCTCTTGACTACTTCCGTCGCAGTATTAAGGGGTATCCCTGCATCCACTAGAAACTCATCAGGGTCATCCATTGCCAATCTGGAAAAATATTGAATAATGAAACACATATAGTAGCAAAAAATGTTGAAATTTAAATTATGTTAATAATAATTAGAAACCACTGCAGAAAGACTAAATTTGTTAAAAGGATAGGTTCCAGAAACAATAAAAGTGGATGAACTGAACATAGGAACTATCATCATAAGGATAGCTAAAAAGTAGTAATATAATTATATTTGAAATATGTTACATTTAAAAACTGTAACATTAAAAGTCATACTTTTAAATACGGGTTGACTATAGAGGAAGACATACGTCCTGTATACATTTACTGTTAATTTGAATTGTCCAATACATACTTTTGCATTACTGTTAATTATTTTACCTGTAACCGTTTTTATTAATATTTACCATGTCAGCCTTTATTGTTATATTTCATCACCATAAAACAACAAAAGCTTTTTTGCTTTTTTGTATTTAGTTCTTTGGCTAGTCCTAAATAACTTTCACTATCTGACAAGTGTTATAATTTTGGAGGAAGGATTTCACCACCATTTGGTATAGTTTCCTCATTGATAGATTAATAATTTCTTACACCATTCCATAAATGTGTAATAAATTTAAAACCCGAAAGAAAAGACAGCCGCTACAGAGATACCCAATATCAAAATCATGATGCTGGATGATGTCACAACTAGTTGCAACAGTTAGTTCATAATGGCATAAAGTTCACTTGCAAAATACTACATTTTTCTCGAAAAACAAATGATGGACCTTCTATGTTTGATCTTGACAGATATTGAGTGTCTTCATTCCATAAAAAAATCATTTCAATTCACAGATAACATGCATTGCTTATGTTCCATACATTGAACATGTCATCCATAGACTTTCTCAGAGTCAAAAGTTCTTTGAAGACTACAATCTTTTTTCATGGTGTTCCACTATGGGACAAATGAGAGAAATTTCTTTTAAAGTTCAAGTTTACAGACTAAACAACTTTCAAGTACATATCTAGGACACTTGAGAAAATATACAGTTACATATTTTATTGTATCGCTTACAGTTTAGCAATTACAATTTCAAAATATGGCCAATTTCTAAGATTTCTTAACACTGAAAAAATACTTACAATACTGAAAGTTATAATGCAGTGAAGTTGATGGTTGTAAATGTAATTAAATAGTCTCAAAAATGTATTAATGTTTAGTCACCATTTGTATTTATAACAGTTTAACTTATATTTGACTAAGTGATAGTCGAATGGTTATTATCTATTTGTTGGATGCGGTGAAGCGCATGCTAAAACACTCGGCGTGCTATAAAACATTTCAATGTTTATCTGTTTTCTGTCTCATCTGTATTTTTGGCTGTCAGTCTGTTATAGACTACACATATTAAAGTCTTACATTTGATAAACAGACAAAAACGTCAAAGTTAGCCTGTTATTCAGTCTTATTGTACAAAATCCTTATTTTCTGACAGATGTTTAATAAATTTTGCAGTACTTTTTGATTAAACGGAGGTACCTATTCAAAGCAAGCTGCAGCTGATGTGGTTAGGCGATTTAGGTTTACTAACCGTTAGTATTTATTGTTTAACTGCACACCCAAAGTTGCTCTAAGTCCTGTTTATTATCGGTGGCCTCCGTTTAATCAGAAAGTACCAAATTTTGCACTATGGTTTGTCTTGATAGTAAAGCAATTTTAATGATGATTAATATAGTTAGTTTGTAGATTGATCTGGTAATTAAGGCTCGATTTCATTCATATATGACCAAAGGAGACAAAACCACAAATAAAGTAAGTGAATACAGAAACTTTGTAGGTAATATTTTTATTGATCTGATCTTATAAATTTGAATGTATATTATATGGCTAATTATAAGATTGAATTTAATTGATAGAAAACATATTTAGAGCAGAGTCCTATGGAGAACAATTTCTCTAACACTGATCTGTCTTTGGAAAGAAATCTCGATTAGATCAAACATATTTTTTATGAGTTCATCATGAAGCTAAAGGAATCATTTCAATCAAATTTGCAAGACTGTAAAACTCTTGAATGAAAGCAGTGGTTATTTATTATAATATTTTTAAAAGGAGATTCTGAAGCCCTTTTTATTTACAAGGACAAGACACTGATGAAACCCATACTGTACTCAACTCAATAAGATGTTTTATGCAGCTTCTCAAATTACAGGATATTGAGGGTGGATGTGTGTGAGGGATTGAGGTGGCTACAGGCCGACATCAAGTTGAGTGGTCATTATTTCAGCCAGGCTGCTTTGGAAGAAAGTCAAGCTAAAAAGTCAAACTCTAGCAGTCAAAAGTGAACAAAGGATACTTCTCTCTCACGTATAAACTTACTGACCTTTTAACACATTCACTGTGTAAAATAAGACAACAAGCAGATCTAAAATGCGGAAAGATACAAATGGTGACATTCCCTTGTTGACTGGAACTGATAACGTAATTTTCGGTAGTGGAATTTCAGTGCATTGCCACTGGTTCCAGTCCGTATTCAATACTCTGCTGGTTTCTCAACCCCTATCCCAACTGACATCCGTGAATCAGTTTGTTTATTTTTTTAATATTTATCGATAAAACAAAAATTTACTCCTCCCCCTCTCCAACAACAATATCCACTCTCATACAAATCGTCATCATCAGAACGATTTGAACTTGACTCGGATTCTTCTCCATCAGAAAACACATGTTCAGTGAGTTTCCTCACTTGGCGTACAGTACATATGCACAGCCATGATAAACTTAATACCCACAAAATAGAACGAACCAAGTTAGTGATCATAAAATACATGAAAAGAAACGGTGAAACCAGCAATAGATACAGTAAGCAGCATAAAACTGGTCTCACGCTCTGAGGCAATACGGCAGAGTGGAGGGGCACCCATTGGGAAACTTGCCCAAGTGGCACTTGTGCTCTTTCTAGACAAGCAAAATTAATCGATATCGGGAATATTTTTCAACTTGAAAATTACGAACTTAGCGCGACAGGCAAGGCCTGTCATCGGTAATTACGCTGATGCTAATTGATGACGGATGATATACTCCATCATTGGTAGCTAACGGATTAAACGATTTATACTACTGAAAGAAATGAAGATAATATACAATAATATACATTTTTATTTATTTAGAAAGTGTGTAACATAAAAGTACATTTGATAAATTATTAGTTTGTGTTTTAATCATACAAAATAGATTATCACTAAAGAAAGAACACTACCACTTCTGTTTACATCAGGAAAGGGGAGTGGTAGGATGTGGATTCATAAGAGGTAAATCTGCAACCAACTCATCTCCTAAAAAATAATATAAATTAAAATTATAATTTGTATTAAAGATAAATTTATTCATTTGCAAACTAAGTTAAAGTTAATCTTTCTGGAGCAGCGATAATCAAAAAGATTAATGATTGACTGCTATCTGAAATTTAAGTTGATGTAAACATACTACTAATATTGTTGCTGTGATGAGGTATTAGCTTATGTTATGAAGATTTTCCAAATTTTGAATTGCTACGTTGTAGGTTTAAAAGAACAAAGAAGATTTATGGAATCATCTCTCATTTTGTAATATTAAAAATCATAAATTCCAAGCATAACTAGCTGTTTCATAAAGATCAAAGGTATAACATAGTTGTCTAAACTATTTTGATAAACTAAATGAAATTATCACAAAATAGTAAAGTAGAAGCAAAATATAACCGATTATATATTATACACATTATGTCCAAGTTTATTTTAAAAATAATAATTAATTTTTATATCTAATGATTGTATAATTTAAAGTGTGTTTTAAAATTTAGTTTTTTAGGTTCTTCAGATTCATTATAACATTTTTCCTGTTTTTGCCATATTTCATTTACTGAAGAGTTTTCTACGTGTTACTACTTATTCAATCAATAACTGTTCAAATTCTAGTATTTCAAAAGTATTTAATTTTTATTTAAACCAAGGTTTTACACGCTCATTAAAGAAAATAAGTACAAATAAAAATAAAATAACACTTCTACGTCTTAAATTAAATTCTTAAACAATTAAGATGAAGCATTTATGTGTGTGAATATTTGTATTTATTTTTAAATGTTTCTTTTTAAGAAGTAATAACTAGCTGATTATATAATTATTAAAATAGACTAATTTACATTTGAACTAAACCTCTTTATGAACACACTTTATTTTAATTGTAATTGTTATTGTTTCTTCAAATTATAATTTATAAACTATTAATTCACTTTTATTTTTGAGTTTAGATAGTGCAGGTCATCCCTATATTAATCTCAATGTATGGTGGAAATTTTATTCGATCACAAAAATCATGACGGAAATTTCAAGAACAACAAATTTCTTAAGTCAATAGTTAACTTTACAAATGTTCAACAATAATGGTGTCCAGGAATACTTCATAAATTTTAAATCTATTACGTGACCTTGACATTTTTAAATACCTTTGTAATGATGGCTTTCTTTTTTCACCTGGTGCTTTGACCCCGGACTTCTGTTGTGTGGTGCGGGGGGACACCGGATACCTAGGAGAACCTGTTGTCGCTGCCGGCGTGCTCTGGACTCGAATAGCCTGGTTACCTGCACATCACAACACAGGTAACGTACAAGCTTTTTTCACAAGGCTTCTAGCAGGTGATGCAGGAAAAACAAGTATGAATTTTAACCCTTCCCATGCTGTAGACGGATATTTTAGAATGGTAGACTTTGTCCAAAACACCAAATACAATTATATCCGATATTATAGATTATGTCTCTTGGAAAGTTTTTTTAGTTCATAAGGCCTTCGAAATGCCCAGTGCATGCTCCGTGCTTATTGCAGTTGCCAAGGAAGTATTTATAAATGACCTTCACTCTGCAGCAGGGGGAGGGTAGCACCCTTTGTGTAACTCCGACCACCTGCTCGTCAGTTTTGCGTCTCCTACAGAGCCATAACCAAGCATATCCATGGCATGTATTACTGCTTTCTCAGTTGTCAAGAGTAAGCGTCTACTACGTATTTTGTTATTATTTTTCATCGTGTGGTAGTGTTGTGATTAGTTTGAAATCTTGTTTTATAGTGCGACAAGGTGTTTTCAATTTAATTTAAATTTATTCGAAATAAACAGTTTTATAAATAGTTCTTTTTATATTTTTATCAATAAATATGCTAATTTTAAGTAAAATGCTCTGTTTTATACTTTTTTTGCCAAGGCATGAACCCCTTCATTTCCTAAGTCACCCTTATAAACCAAGAATCCCAAGTAATTCTTATAACCAAGAATCCCAAGTAATTCTTATGTCCAAGAATCCCGTCACCCTTATGTCCAAGAATCCCGTCACCCTTATGCCCAAGAATCCCAAGTCACGGTGAAATTTTTTGATTATGCAAAGAAAAAACTAACTGATAACAACCCTAGACATGTTTGGAGTTCAAGATATGTCATCTCCTTTTCTTGGTGAAGGAGCAAGGAAAATATTCAAGATGTGCTAAAATAGAGTATCAGAAAAAAGGATGTAATTTGACAAGAAATATTTCACAAGTTACAATTTTAAGGAATGTTATAGAAAAACATTTTTGTCTGAGAAATGTTTCAAAGACATTCACAGGTATCCTAAGGTTTGGGGATTTTTTATACAATTCAAGAAAATACAAGAAAATGTAATAAATTGACCAAAAAAAGCAAACACTTTTTTTGTAATGTGAAACTATTTTTTTATAATGTAATATAAAATACACATAATTTTTATGTGTCTATAATACAAATTTGTTGAGTAAAGTAGCCCGACACATTGCATTGATAATGTCCTAGTTCAAATATATAGTTTCATCAAAGTAGGAAACTAAAGAAACTGATATTTGGCCGGTTGGCCTGACGTGGCAGCAAAGTAAAAATACAACTAGTTTTCAATTGTAGTGTACAAGCAGTTCTTACCAGTATAAGGTTTTGGTCTGGAAGAAGCTGCCTGCTGTTGGCTGGCCACGCTGTACTGGGATGATATACTTCTTGCCCTGTAACAATGTAAGTAACTTGTTTGATCACCAATACATAGAAAGCTTACAAAAATAAATATGTTGATATTTTGATGTTTTACTGGTTTCAACCAAAAAAACTGTTCTTTTATATATATATATATATATATATATATATATATATATATATATATATATATATATATATATATATATATAATAAAATATAAAAGCTGGTGAACACACATTTACTAAATTAAACTGTAAATCTAGATAAAAACAAAATTTCTAAAATATGCATTTAAAAAATACTTACGATGATTCACTAGTAAAACTTCTCATATCTGTCAAAGCTGAAACAGAAAAATAACATTAGACTGCATACTAAAAATATCGAAAAAATACTTAACTGGTACAAAACAAATTTGAAATAAAAAAATGTAATAATTATTAAAACTTGTGTTTAAAAATACAGTAGTATCTCTTTCATCTAACGTTATATATTTTAGATACTAATTCATAATTAAATACTGTATTTATCTGACCCTTGTACATTGAATATAAGGTATAAATACTCACGTGATATAGTATTGGAAAAGCCCATTGTATTGCTTTTCCGTTGCATTGAACTGCTTTCACCATCTGGCTCTAGCCGTTTACTGCCCAAAACCTAAACACATGTAAAGAACAACTGATTAATGTCTCTAGAAATAAGCATGAGCAACAATTCAAATACAATTTTAAATCTCCATACACTGGTAGTTACAAGATTTTATCATTATAATGATTTTTGTAACTAAAATTATTGCTATCAATTTAAATTAAAATAAATACTTAACCCATTGGCCTAGACTCACGTATATACCATGTGCAGTGATGCACGGACCGAATCTGGACTCACGTGTGCAGCACGATCTGGTGACGTTGCGATGTACTATTTAAAGTATTTATAGTTTTTTTCCCGTTAAATGGTATGCCAATACGCTTTCTGCAAGACCTTTTGAGTTGTTTGTGAGTTCAGGTGTGCCAGCTATGGCAGAAAAATATTACTTTTTTCAATAATTGTAATCAGTGCTTATTTTGTGTTGATACTAGGATTATGTTACGTCTAAAATTACGGATAGCACTTCTGACAATATTATTGAAAGTTTATTACAGTAGTTTTATAAAATCCATTTAAATATTTATTTGTGATATTCGGTAAAATTTTGTTTTGTTGCAAGACTAAAGGCTAGCCTGCAAAATAGAAACAATGTTGTTTGTCGTTTGTTTGTGAAGTTTTATTTTTTTAATTATTATTTATATTTTTATTTGTTTATTTTATTTTTACAGTGTATTTTTTTAGTGTAGTTCTGTGTTTTTATATGCAAATTGTGTGTGAATGCTACAAAATCTGCGACCCGTGCAAACTGATGGAAAAACTGCACCTGATGAGTACTCAAATATAATTTTTTTTAAATAATAAATGTTCAAATAAAAATTTTAATATAATTTATTTTTCATGACAAAAAGTTACTGAACAATAATTTATATTCAGTTTTTAGATAATAAATAATTTTAATAGCGAAAAAAAATTAAAACTAAAGTTTTTTACATAAAAACCTAACACTTTTGTTTTAATTAACATTATTAGTAAATTTAAAACTAAATAAAAATTAATTTTATAGTTGTAAAATGTAGCTTAGTTTCTTAGAAACATGATTGTAAAATAATCATGGTAATAACTTAATTAGTTAGGTTTCTATAAATATTATACGAAACCTTTACACTTTCAGCAAAATTAATTGCTAGTTCAAGTCCATGCAGCACCAGAAAAACTAATACGCCAATGGGTTAATACACATAAAATACCTAATATGTTACAGCTAAATATTTGTGGTATCTAAGGTTAAGCAACAGAGGTTGTAAAATAATGGCACAAACAACAGATTATAAAAACCCATAAGTTAGGTTTTAATACAGCCGCTCTATATCAGAACACTGGAAGTACTGGGTTAAATAAATGTTACCAATATTTTGATACAACTCTATGTTTTTTTTTTACTTTTTTCATATGAGTCGATGAATGAATTACTTTATTTCCATCAAGATTTTACAATGTACACAGGAACAGAAAACATACACGAAATAATTATTATTAATCTAAAGGAACAAAATAAAAGTAACTAAACTGGTTTCTTATGATAAATTCTTATCTTATCTGCCTGAGGAAAGGTCGCTCTAAGGAAATGGGTCTACATAGGCAATGTGGCCTGTGCGTAGACACGAGTTGCTCAAGTAAAAACAATAATTGCAACAATTATTCCAAAAAGGATGAGTTTGAACTATTATTGTAAGGTTTAATTGATTAAAGCCACAACCCCAACTATATGCAGCTAATGCCGATGTACGTCTTGAGTCAATGTGGCAGAGTGTGTCGTGGGGGGGGGGGGTGGATGGTGGAGAGGTAGCGGTCAAAGCCGTCCATAGTTGGTCGCTATCAGTGACTCGACCTCTGATACAGTAAAATTTTAAATTATGTTATTTATATTTTTTTTATCCAAATTTAAGATGCTGAAAAAATATTACTCGTAGTATTGATTATATTTGAAGAAATAATTCTATATCAAATTTGGGAAATGTAGTAGCAATTTGTTGTTGAGATCGATTTACTCACTCTGAGAGATCGAATTCCAGTACTATTGGAATAGCGGGTATTATGTGAATGTGAAACTGTAGAAAAGAGGTTACCTGAATTTTTGTAAATAAAAAGTAGGAGATTCTTAATGTTAAGTTGTCTTATGGTAAATATTTGAATTTCTCTGTATAAAGTGTCAGTTAGGAATCGCTGGGGCTTTCACTACACTTAAAATAAATACAGGCGTACACAACGCGTGCGGCGAAAGTCAGTTAACCGCTGCAAGCCGGTTTCTCTGTATCCCAGTTTATCTAATCTAAGGTGTAGTCTGGATTTATTTTTTTTTATAAGATTAATTGATTAGCCTATCACTGGCGACCCTAAAGTTGGAGAATGAAGTGTGCGTTTAAAAAAAAATGTAATTTGGATGTATTTGTATGTACATTAGTGTCTACAGTCAAGATTCGCAAGCTTACTATAGATGAACGAGGTTCACTTTTGAAAAAGTGGTGGCATTTCATAAATGTGATTACGGCACTCAATCTCCTAATCAGCAAGCAATCTATAAATTAAACCAGGGGTTTCAAGAGATATGTATATTAAGTGATTACCACATGTATAAACAATGTAGGTGGCAACTTTGGGAATTTCTGTAACAGGTAAATTACAATAATTGTATTATAGTAAATAACATATTAATTTTATTACGTTATGTCTACATGAAATAGAAGCTAGAGCTAAGCTGCACTGATTCTCTGACTATTACCACACCTTGTGGACTAAAATGTAGTGTTATAAGAACCAAAAGAGCAAGCACAGTACACAACTGTTCTTACCTTCACCTTGTCACCCTCATCCATGAGATTCAGTGCGATCTTGAGCTGCATCTGCACGTCACGGTCGGTCTCTCCACTCATTGAGGTAGTGGCAGCATCTATGCTAGCCAGCAACTTGCGATCTACTGGATCCATAGCTATTGTTTTCAATTTTGGCAACAGCTTGCAGAGCATCAACCGAATGTTGGGCACCTTATCTTCTACACAGACAAAAAAAAACAGAAATCAGTTCTATCTAGATCTGCAACTTCACGTCCTGATCAGTCCCTGCACTCATTGAGGCACTAGCATCATCTACGCTAGCCTGGAGCTTGCACAGCATCAACCAAATGTTGGGCACCTTATCTTCTACACAGACTCAAATACAGATATCAATGCTATCTTGGGCTGCATCTGAGTGTTTCAATCGGTTTCACACCTTTATCAAGTGCAACATCTACACTAGACCGGAGCTTGCAGTCCGTACGATCTAAAACTAGTGTCTTTAATATCAGCAGTAGATGTCTCTGTATAAATCTTTTTTTAATGTGTGAGAATAGTCTTATTCAGGACTCAATATCCTAAAAAAAGAAGAACATCTTCAAGATTGAGAATTTAGGTCACAATAATATAAAGAAAATCTAAGGTACTGGCTCATCTTTATATTTTGATAACTAATTATTATATTTTAATAAGAATATTTTTGCTCTCAGCTTGGATCACAATAATGAATTTATAGATGTACACTTGAATTTTACTTTGGGATTGAAATATAACAAACTAAAACCAATGAGTTTACAAATATTTAGCTCTTAACTCAATGCAACTAACCTGCCATAGAGGTAATGTTGTGGAAGAACAACTCCTTGAGCATCTCCGGTGAGACTGTGACGAGCGAGGACATCCCTCGCAGAAACAGCTGCCGGCAATGGAAGCTGGAGTTGTTACACAGCTCTGTGGAATATTTATTCTAGTTACAAATTAATAATGCTCTGGAAACACTAAAAACAGTCAGTCTACAATCACAACGTTTTCAAAAATGATTTATTACCACGTGATTTATGTTGAACTATATTTTTTTAACTAATAATATTTAGAAATATGCAAATAATATGAGTCTACACTAACTATGAATTATATTACCAGTAACTACTTATTTTACATAATATACATATATATAATTTCAATAAAAATTGAATCGCAAAAAGTACTTGCTCCGCCGGGACTCGAACACGGATCTCTCACTTGCTGGGTGAATGTGCTACCATTACACCACAGAGCCCTCACTTTTTACGATTCAATTATTTTGTATTTGGCCGTTTCTTTCACATATGTGTTTAAATAACCAAACTAACATATGATCGGAAGACCAAATACCTGTCAAATGACTTCTATTTACATTCATTAAATTTGTATAAGTGGCAATAGCCTAATTTAATTCCAATAAACATTGAATCGCAAAAAGTACTTGCTCCGCCGGGACTCGAACTTGGATTTCTCACTTGCCGGGTGAATGTGCTACAGTGTATTAACCCTTCGCACACCACTAATAAATCCATTAACATTCCTATAAGACGAAGACAAGAAAAAAATTGTGTTTCTTTAAGTTCAAAGCTATTTTTATTATAACTAAATTATAAAAGGTAAAAGCAAAAAAAGTATAAAACGGGGCATTTTACTCAAAACTAGCGTATTTATTGACAAAAATAAAAAAGAACTATTTACAAACTGTTTTTTTTTTTCAAATCAATTTCAATTTAATTTTAAAGTGTAATTAAACTGAACAATTTTAAATTTCCAAAATATGAGAAGAGGTACATCTGTATTATCCATTCTGATTTGTCAAAGAACTACTTTTAGTAAACTATTTACAGATTTAGCCACTCAATAGCTAATGCTTCTCTCAGCAAACATCTCGGCAGTGAATGCTGACGGTGGACGGTCTTAGGTAATGGTGTAATTGGGGCATTGGAATGCTAGTTGAATGAAAGCGAGTGTGACTGACTGGCAATAAGAACGAAAATATACGTGTATTTAAATTAATTATTGATGACTATTTATTTTAAGCTATAATTTTTGGTTATTTAAATTAAAAATAATTCAATTACGTTTAATTATTTTATTTAGATGTACTTGTTAAGAGGGACTTAACCCTTTCACCGCCAAGAGCCGATGTCATCGGCTCTGCAGTTTTGATCGTAAAAACGCCGAGAGCCGATGTCATCGGCCCGCGTATGTCTACTCAAAATCGCCGAGGGCCGATGACATCGGCCCACGTCCTTGGACCGAAAATCGCCATGAGCCGATGTCATCGGCTTTTAGTTATAATTTTATTTTTTTCGTTACTATAGTGATTACAAGTCATTATTATACATGTGGCGAAAGATAAAAAGGCATTCAATGTGAAAAACACATCAAGTATATAATCTATGACTAGTGTATATTACGGAATACGAACAATGAAACAGGGTCTAATCAGCTGTGGCAGACATCAGCTGTTTGACGTTTCTGCCAACCCTTAAACTTAATGGTTTCAGTCTATTGTTGTTTACAGTTTGTACTGTAACCTTTCAAGTTTGCAAGTTTGTTTTATTGTGGCTACTATTTTTGTGCCACAAAAATAAAAGCATAATAATTATTATTATAAAAATAATCTTATTATTATATAAAAATAATATTATTATGCAAAATTACATTATAAAACTCATTTTTACTAGGTATATTTAATTTATTTAGTGTTACTATTATTATTTCAACCTGTTTTATAGGATTTCTTGAAGAGCATTATGTAAAAAATGTGTGAAACATTTAGTATTTCTTCTATGCCTATATTTAGTAAAAAAATGTGTTATTTTAATTAAAGTGCTATACAAAATTTATTTCTAGTTTTTTTACCTGAAATTTGCAGGAAATGTTGTTAACATAATATTCTTCAATAAAACGTATAAACTAATAACAGAAACAATATTAAAAAATATTTTATCTAATTTTAAAAATAAAAATTTACAAAAATTTCAAAGTTAAAAACTAAAAAAATTTAGATTAAAAAAACAGTTTTGTTTTATTATTGATTCGAAATATATAGTATTACGGAGACTTTTATTGTCTACAAAACAAAACAAAAATTACGCAGATATCTCAATTTTTGACAGATTTATTGACGTTTTACTAAACCCTTACAATTAGTCAATATCGGCCGCGGCAGTTTTGGGGAGTGACATGCGATGCAGCGCCGGCGGTTTACGGCACACATCTGCAAACAGCGCGCGGCGTTTTTTCGACATGAATCGGCCAAATTACTGTGGCAGCGAAAGGGTTAAAAGTCTTAACTTCACTCCTCAATAAAGACACTTCACTTCATGTGAAAACCTTAATTTATTTTATGGATAACTCTTGAATATATTGGAACAAAATATTGTTCAGAATGTGAATAGAAAGAGATTATGAACAGGTTTGTTTTCTTTTTAACAATCATTACCACCTTAGTTGATGTAAAACTAAGAACATTATTACCTAATACTTTGTTGCGAATTTTCAACTTTTGTTTCGCTTGGGATGGATCAGCAATGATGACCAGAAGCGTGTTCAAGGCTGCAACTCGGCAAGGTAGAATTCTCTGGAACAGTAAATTCTAATAGTATTATTAATGAAATATTTATTGTACAATATTACCTTTGTTTTAACATGTTCACGACAACAGCTTATTTCCAAACTCTTTATTTACCGTCAAAATTTTCAATGATAATGGCAAAAAACCGCATCAATTTTGTACGTTAAACATCTAAGTATAATGAAAAAAAGTATGTAGGCTTTGCAATTTTGCACAAAAAAATAATTTCAATACGCTTTTTTAATGTTTCTCCATGTACCCCAAGAGGTACCTAAAAAATTAATTTACCTTAAAAATTAGGCAATCATGTGCCCTACAGGGTACATAATAAGGGCAATAATTAAGTTCGTAGATAAAATTCCAAAGGACATTGGAACCACTAGGTCCGCCCTGCAGATATCATTTTAGTTTATTATTACTCTATTTTGGTGGCATTTCATGTATTTTTATTTAACATCTAGAGTGGTGCTTGTAAGTTTTATTTGCCACAGTTAAACTTACTTGTAAATTTCAAAATTTGAGTATTTATTACTACGACCTAAGAGATCTCCACCTCCACATTTTCATCCTTTTGGTACAACTGTAAGAAGTTTAGAGACCTATTTTTAGAGCTATAGTGTAAATAAAAATGGTCCTATTCCTAATAATTCCATTAAAACCTTTGTAATTTTTTCGTACAGGCCCATCCTTAATCTACTCACAAACTTTAGTTAATAAACTGACAATGTCTACATTCTTTCTCAGGATGATTTGAAGATATGGTAAAATTTGTTAAATTTACGTTTCATGACAAAAATAACGTAAATAAGTTTTAAAACTATTTAGTAACACTCATTTAAAAGAAATTCAGCTTTGTAAATACAAATACGGTGTTTGTTAAATTAAATGCGGTAGGTGAAAGGGTGGTGAATTTCCCTAGGAGGACCTGATAGGTTGTTTTCGGCGGTTTGTGGAACTGCTGAAATCATAGTCTGGTAGGCCTCATGGTGTGCTTCCGGGGTGCGCAAAAGGTCCTTGAGGCTTAAGTGCACGGCAGTAGGCCGCCCCATACAAGAAGAAGAAGAAATTACATTTTGTTTGTGCTCCTAATTGACAAATCAACGTTTCTAGAATATTAAAAGTTGTGAAATGGACTTTACCCCGCTCACGGCCCTGGTCAGCAGGAGAGGCACAAAGTAGAGGTAGACAAACTCCGGGTGAAAGACCTTGGGCACAACACGGAACCCTGACAGCAACTCTTCCTGAAGCCTCCAGTGAGGGGCATCGTTCAGGTTCTTTTCACAGACAAATAGTGCCTGGCCCACGTCCTTGCCTGACTCCTGCAGCAAACATTGGGTAACATTAGTGCTAGCTTTGGTAACAAATCAACTACAGAAGTAACAATATGACAATTTATATTCTCAATTCCAATGCTTTAATTCTTCAGCCATCCATAATCAACTCAGATACCAATCACAAATTGGTACCAAAAATCTTAATAAATCGTAGTTGCCCATCAACAAAAAAATGTTCAATTTTTGGATAATACATAAATAACTACGCAAACTCATAATGAAGTATCTATGCAGCACATGTCTGCTTGTAATAATGTAGTATATTATGGACTTACATAAACAGAGAACTGTAAGCTCTTACGTTAATTTAAGTATTCAGAACCATTACTAATTGTTGGACAGGCTGTTATTATTGTATCATAAACTTATAAAATATACATTTATTCCAAAAAAGTTATTTTTAATTGTAAAATTTGTACCTAATATCCTAGAATCATACCACACTGTGTAACATAATTTATTTATATTATACAGTGTAAACAAGTTTTTATCTGTCTATTGAAAACTTGTATAAGGTACTTTTTCATTTACCAACAATAGTAAATTGTGTCGTGTATAAATTATAAAAATGAATAAAGTTAGTTTTTTGGAGTACATTTTGATAATAAATTAAATTCATTTCAGAACTATTCTCTTACTGTATATTACTTTATTTATTATATTGTGTTCAAATTTCAATTTCCTATGAATTTTATACAAAAATGTTTCTAATTTACTCGAAAACTGACAAATTATTGTAAGCCAAATTAAAATATTTAACAAAAAAGAACTACAGAAAACTACAGAAACCACTTGCAGTACTAGGGTTTGTATGATTCAATTTTGAATGTTAAATATAATAGAAACCACCACTTCTATAGATTTAAATATACTTATCACTTTCAGTATATCTTATCTCATTGGAGAAGATGGTAACCAGGTGAAACATTGCACTGGGTGTGAAACAGCACACAAAAAGATTATTACATAACAGCACCCAGATTATTCATTATATTTTTCTTCAAATGCTCATATTATTAATAAATCACGGTGATTCTGCATTTATTTATATTGCTTAAACAATAGCCTTGTATTAGTATGAGTTTTAATTTTTTATTTGATAGTTTTTTAATATTTTTTTGTAATGGAAGTTTATACTTGTTAATAGTTTTATATAAGACTAGCAGTTATCCATGGCTTTACACGTGATTTCCTATTGAATAACAGGTACATCACAGGCAAATCCTATTTGAATGGCATAGTAAACACTCTTCAAAATAAGTGATGGTCACTGAAAGATATTCCAATCAAAATCTTTATCCATGTCAGAATAATTTGTTTAACCCTAGAGCTGGCAATGGTGTCACTCTGTACTGGCGGCTCTATTTTAACAGCC
The DNA here is from genome assembly GCF_021130785.1 of Homalodisca vitripennis. Taxonomy (NCBI): domain Eukaryota; kingdom Metazoa; phylum Arthropoda; class Insecta; order Hemiptera; family Cicadellidae; genus Homalodisca; species Homalodisca vitripennis. Next base: position 16,487,155 of record NC_060209.1, on the reverse strand, counting down.
TCACAGACGTTTCTTATAATGTATCACATTTCATAACTGTTAGTCCAAATATAAACCATTATAATATGTCAATGTATTCACAACTATATGGAGAACATTGTAATAATAATATCTTATTGTTTCCATGGAAACATATTTTTATTTTTTTTTTTACAAAATGTAAGAAAAATGTTTTTTGGAAATTTTTTTTGTAAATATTCCGTTGTGTAACTGCTTAGCAATAAGCTTTACATCAAAACCGTAAATGGATAACTTATTCGAAATTTTTTCCTGATTCCAAAAATATATAATTATTGTAACTTTTACCTCAAAACGTATGTGTTACAGGGCTTTGTATGAAAAAGCACCCATATTTACTTATTTTCAAAAATGCATACATTTCTAAATAAATATTATTGTTCGTGGGTAAACATAATCTCTTGACTGCATTTATACTTATATAAGTATGACAGTTAAAACAAAAATAAAATAAAATAATACATTTTAATCTTACCTTATTTACATATGTAAAATATATACAAAGTTTCATTTTTCACTTAGCGTCACTAGATCCCGCCCTGCGAGCTCTCTAAGATCATTTGATCCGTCTCTAAAGTTTTCATCCATACTGAACAACTAAAACTATAACCTAAGAAAGCTAAAAAAACAATAATAACAACACCAAATACTATTGGATTCGTAACCTCAAACACAAAACCCGGCACTTGTTTACAGTTCCACAACAATGTGGTTGACCCGTACTACGTTCACGTCAGCTGTCCAAAAAAAAACGATGTTTTACGGTAAACAAAGAAGACAATAATCGAAATAAGAACAGTAAATCGGTACTATAGTTATTGCTCTTCCAGAATATATAAAATAAAAATCATTTATATGACCTTAATTGCTTACAATTTCAATAACTGTACATGTCTACTTTGGCGACAAATATTCGTCGTTGCCAAATCGGACGGGCCTTTGGCGACGAAAATTTGTTTTCATACCAGCTCTAGGGTTAAAGAGTAATGTTTTGTTGCTCGGAGTCAGAGAGTGAAATATTTTTAATGAGTACCAATGAAATATGAAATGTCTTCTTTGGTCAAAAAGCATATATTTTTATTCATAACAATCTACTTTCAGTCAAGTTATTTTTGGTGCCTTAGTAGCATATGCATTGTTACTCTAATTAAGAAAATATATACGTAAATGAATAGATCTGAAAAATCTTTTCGGTCACAACACGACTACTTCCAACCATTGAATTCTACTTCTGATCTAAGGTATTTCTGACACGATAAAAGTGGTTTATTTTGTTGTCCTGATCAAGAAAGTATACACATACGTTGGTCTGAAAAGGCTACTTTGGTCAAATCAATCAAAAATCATAAATAATAAAATTTCTAAATATGTGTACTTTTATATGTTCTTTCAAATCAGTGGACCCTAGAAGTTAGTTTTTAAGGTAAGTCTCCTGACTTTTCTATCAACTAGCAACAACTCTTGACTTTCAACCTTATTAATTCAAACCTAACCTAAAAGTTTATCTTTATTGTAGGACATCAGGAAGTTGAAAAACAAACATATAGTTCTACTAGGGTTGCAACCTTATTTCAACCCCTATGGTTAATTGGTCTTTTAGAAAAATGCATTTGTTTTTTTTATTTCAGTTATGAGGCATGTGTGTCAAATTTTATACAGGGTGAGCCAGTCAAACCGGCGATTTTTAATGAGGTGTAATGACTTGACCTGCATATTGGAAAAATCATTTAATACTAAAAATTTAAAGTACACAACTGGAAATTTAGTTTAAACTCACCCAAACGTGATTTACAGTTTACTTTTTAAAAATTGTGTCACTTAAGTGATGCCCATTAGAATTTAGACATTGATCCAGTCTTGAACGAAAGTTATCCATAGTGTCTCGGAGCATTCTCAAAGGAATAGCATTCACTTCATCACGAATTCGTTGCTTCAGATCCATTACAGATGCTGGTCGGGTTTCAAAAACTTTTGCTTTTAAATAACCCCACAGGAAATAATCGCATGCGGAGAGATCTGGCGATCGTGGTGGCCAAGAAATGTCCCCATTCCTGCTGATAAGACGATTCGGGAACAAAGCTGACAATTCATTCATAACCACTCTTGCCGTATGACTGGTAGCTCCATCTTTTTGGAAAAACGTTTGTTCATTCACTGGAAAGTTTTGAAGTGTAGGAACTGCTCACAAAAATGCAACCGAACACCATAATCTTGTACGTTTAGAGCTTGCACAATTTGTAATTTGTAGGGATGATAATTCAAATCTTTATGCAAAATTCTTCTTACCGAAGTGAAGGAAATCCCTAATGCTGTGCTATGGCGTCGGGCAGATCAACGTGGACTTCTTTCCACTGCTGTGCGCACTGCATTCACATTCTCAGGTGTTCGCACTGTTTTCATTGATCCGCCTTTTTTTTTGGTTGTTGAACCTGACGATTCAAAATTCTGAATCCAGCCTTTAATAGCATGGGCTGATGGCACACGAGCACGAGGAGGCAGGCGGAAATGACAGCGAAAAGCACGTTGAGCACCGACGTAACTTTCACCACCAGTGTAAAAGGCTTTAACAGCGAACGCACGCTCTTCACCGGACCAACGCTGCATGGCGACTAAACTTCCCAGTAGGGAGGACAAGAATAGCGGTGACCTTGACTTCTCCCCCTCCCATCACGCAGCCGGACTCGTCTACAAATCGCCCGTTTCACTGGCGCACCCTGTATTTCTAGGTTATTGGCACAATGTAAAAATGGAAATTTATTTCTTCTGGAGGGTGCACCATCATAAAAATCTGTACTCGGTCTGTCGAGAGTATGAGTTGAGTGTATTTCAAATTTCATCATTCTAGGCCATCTGGATGTTTAAAAACAAATACATAGTTCTTCAAAGGCTTGCTACCCTATTTCAATCTTTATGGATGTTTGTTCTTTATTAAAATGCTTCCTTGAGGCAACAAGTGCCTATTTTCAACTTTCTGAGATATCAGTAAGTTGGAGAATTAGTACTGAGTGATTGAGTGAGTATGTGCTTTGCCTTTTTTATATATATATATATATATATATATATATATATATATATATATATATATATATAGATATTCTTAAATAATACTAAAGACTTAAGAGTTTTAAAAAGCAATCAAATGAAATTGCAATATTTTATACTGAAGATGTAAATACTTTTGATATTACTCTACCTGCACAAGCAATACAAAAAATTAAGAATTAAATAATAAGATGTGTTTCTTTAAAAAAACCTTGAGATATGTTGACTTACAACTTTATCTGAAGTTAGCGTGTTGGTACTAGACATACTGAGTAAGATGTCAGGAACATTTGGCACGAGACCTTCCAGAACAATGTCTATGTCATCCTTGAGCAGCCTGATGAACTCCACCTTGAGTGCTGCTTGCCACTTGGGCATCAGCTTCATCACCTGATCAAACACAAAGTCAACATTATTTTGTTGTTGAGGATGTTACGCATACGGCCTTCCAAACAATGTCTATGCTTAATGTTTCTTGTTAAAAACATCTTTGTTATGTGCAAGATAAACAACAACTACATTTCTAAATTTGTTGTTGCAAAAATAAAGAAAATGATTATATAGTTTATAAACTATATCAACAATAAATAATAAGCGAAGGAAAACCATTGAACAAGTTCTAACAGATATTCGGATGTAGTAGACGATAAAAAAGTAATCATTGTGCGGGAAATGTGAAACTCACCTCATAGAATCCGGAAGCTATCTTCTTGCGGACCTGACAGAAGCTGTCACTGGCTAGGTTACGCATGACACTGATTAAAGCATCTATCAGCTCCTGCTTGAGATCCTGGGAGAACAGGACCATGGCGGGAAAATTGTAGGCACAGTTGAGTCGGCACTCAGTGAGCCGTAGCGCCAACTCATCCTCGTCCATCACGATCTGCCTTACAAACATGTTGTTGTCTTGTACTTTGATGAGAGACAATGGAGACTTGAATAGTGCTATCTTTGGAAACCTACAAACCTTCTTTTCACCTAGAAACTTTGTAATCTAAACTTTAAAAACTGTTCAGTACTCAAAAGATTTCACCAGCTATGTATGGTGCAATCTGTGGAATCTTTGCCATCGTATGATAATGGAAAAGAGATTGTTAATCTTTTCTTATCTTCATTCTCTTTAGGCATCCTGTGTTAGAGTAATGTTAACCTTCAAACTGAGTTTAGAGTATTTGGTATTACAGTCACAGAGATGAAGAAATGTATATCTACAAAGAACATCATACCAAAAAATATTTCAGTTCTTATAAAATTCTAAATTGAACAGATTCTTAAAAAGTTTTAACCATATAACTGACGCGTAATGTGTAATAATAGTTGATAGTTAATGAATAGCTAATGTATAATCTTTACATTTGTAAATAAGTTTTTACACTTACTATATTTGCGATTTCATGAAAACACACAAAGTTCAAAAGATTCAAATCCACTAAGTTTAAATACTGATAATTAGGTCATCAAAATGATTGTAATGTATTAAAAATGTTTCAAAATGATAAGAGAAATAAATTATAATGTAAAATACCTCATGTGCAGTCTGCCTGTTACAGTTTCTTAGTGCTAGAGGATGTACAAGTGAGCATACAAGTATTTTCAATTTTTTGATTTTATTCATGGGGTGCTCCATCCAACAAAGATTCCAACTAACTCTTAACCCTAAACGTAGGCCTTATATCTATATCAGGTTCAGAGGTATTTGCTCTAATCCACAGTTTTTTAACGTTAGCTCGAGGCATTCTTTGGGCTACAGGAATAGGCTTAGTAGTATTTGGATCGCTACTCTCATTGATTTCATCATCAGAGGTTTCAGTTTAGTCGACATCAGGACATAGTCTTTGTCACTACATGATGAAAAATCTAACAAGTTAGTTTCCGGAACATCTTCTACATCGGTCATGTACGTTACTGCCACTAATTATAAAGTCTTCATTTATTTCTCTATCAATCTCACTTGTTCCTAAAGGCTCCATATTTACATAAAATATCCACAGCAACACTAGTAACAACACAAACATGACAAAAAGTAAACAAACATAACAGAGTATAGCTGAGACATATCTTTCAGCTGCATTTCAACGCTACATCTGTTATTTAGTATAGTCCTTAGTTTCTAACGATCCCAGATACAGGGCTATACTCAGCTTTGGCGGACTGGAAAAATATTTGACCGAGACCCCCATGTCCCGCCACCCGCCCCGTACAAGTGTGGCAGACCCTAGAAATGTTGTCCAGAACAACCGGTCTGAGTACGGACGGGCCTGCCCGTATATAACGTGTTTGTGAAGTATGATTGAAGCTATCACAAATTAAAGACAACACTGTCCAATTGCTGATGCAACATCAATAAACCCTTTTAATGCGTTAATTATGCAGACACATCAATAAACCACGGTAAGGTTAAACAATGAAATACAAAAGTTTGATTTGAAAACAAATTACTAGTAAAAAACTGAAAAAGGCTAATAATAACCATATTGCCATATTTGACCATGTTCATAACGACCATATTGCCATAATTAGCCTACATGTTAATTCCAATATTTTTTATGAAGATGCAAAAACTTAAGTAAAGGCGTGTTCTTTTTATCTTAACAAAGCGTTTTTATCTTGTTAATTTTGATATTTTAAGAAGAAAACTTTTCAAAATTGGTATACGCAGCCTTATCCCGTGTTTGAATTAGTTTGCAAATTATGTACATAACAAATGTCAGTTTGTATAGACAAATCACAAAATCAAAACAATATCTACCTCAGAGTTTTATTTTAATATCAACGATATAAAAGATGGAGTTCCTCAGGGTTTCATCCTAGGCCCTCTCTTTTTCCTTATCTTTGTTAATGACATTACTAACATGCTGCACTGTCACTCATAAAGCTTTCACCGTATACTCGTTCCATTCTACGGTGAATTTCTGCTGCAGATAACCCTTCAGCTTGCAAGAAACGAATGACACTTCTCAACTCACACTTGGCGGGAGATTCTATCATGGTAGCCATGTTTATGTGTCGCTAGATAAATTGGAAATGGCGTCGGCCGTCCGAAAATGAGTGAGGTTGTAGTGGGAGAGGTGCGCAGTTGACTGCCGCGCATTGCTGGCCGATACCGCTCGCCCAGCCATCTAGTGGCACGATTGGAAGTTAAAAAAAAAACAGCCCTCGTACATGCGCACACGCACGCACACACACACACACACACGTCAACCAGATTTCAGTTATTTCCAAAATAACATGATAGTAAACCCATCAAAGACCAAATATATAAATTTTAAGTTAACAAAAATTAAATCAATCCATCACTTTAATTATGGTTGATACTGAATTAGAGGAAGTTATTGATACTAAATTTCTGGATGTTAAAGTGGATATATTCTGATCTGGAAGGAACATATAAATTATACCTCATCTAAATTAATTATCAACTCGACTTTTCATAATAAAACATATCTACTCTAGAAAATAAAAAATTTATAAAATTCTCACACTACGAGGTTCCTCTTCAAAAGACAATTTACAAAGAATCTTTATTTTACTAAAAGAGCAATTAGTTATATCGAACATTTAACACTTAGAGTGCTAATCCTGTAATTTTATGGAACGGCGAAACTTCCGAAGAATGCTAATCCCGTAGTTTTACGTGGTTGTCATTTCAATTGGTATTATATTACATTGTCGTATTTAAACGGGTTTTGCCTACTCTACAATGTTATTTGGGTTTTGAGTAACACAATTCACCGCTAGAAAGCGTCAGATGTATTGTATGAGCTTAATGACAAAGCAACTTCGGTCGCGTTGTTTACGTGCCGCTAACGTGACGTTCGTTGCAGCCGGCAGTCGATGTCGCAATCATGGCTTCTCGCAGCTTGACCGACGTTGCGATCAGTGATGTATTAGATAAAGATAATTTTATTGGATTAGATAGTATTTTTTGACGATTCTGACATTGATCCTGATTTAATGGAAGAAGATTAGACACATACTTCAGGTAAGAATAAGTAAGTCTATTTATCATATAAACATCAGTCTAAAAGTTTGGTTATGTTATTGTTTTCGTGAATCAAACTATAATTTGTATTATAATAAATTAACTTTATACAACTAATATTTTATTCTTATGAATAAAATAAAAATATATTCATATTTTACATAGTATATCATTATGTTACAGATGCTGAAAACAGTGCTGACAGTGAAAGTGATGCCGACGCATCAATATGACGGCATAGTTTTTTGTCAAAAAACTACAAAATATAAAAACATGATTTGTATTATTCAAAGGACAGTTTATATTTGTAAATTTGTCATTGTAAATAATTGTATGTATGCTTAGTTTAGTAAGTTAGATAAAAAAACTGTCTCAAAAAATATTTTTTTTCCCAAAAATATATGTTTTTAAAAAACATGTTTTATGTGTAGTTTTTAAAAAAAACCACAAAAAATCTGACGTTAAAAGAAAGACGAAAGTAAGCTGAATTAAGGTATGTAAGTATTTTTCTCATACCTTAAATACTTTTTTTTAAATAAATTTTTGAAAACCACCAAAAACGCCCAGCATTCTACAGAGTTACATGTCATTTAGGGCCAGCACTCAAAGTGTTAAAGAATAATGAATCATGCAGAAATCCTTTTAATGAATCATGCAGAAATCCTTTCCGGTTAAACAAACTTTGAACTGTTGTATAAATTTATATATTGTCCGATAAAAGACAATTAACATGGGTGATAATTACACCTTAGTACAGGTAGTACTCAGTGAAGCTTACCGGATTGTAGGGGTTGATCTTGTTGCGTCTAGTGTTGGAGTTGAGCTGGGACATCTGGATGTAACGCTGTAGAAACTGGCTCTTCTCTATCACTGTCATGTAATCTGAGGGACATAACAACTTTTCTCAACATAAACACAGTTTTCAGTAAACCATTGCATTCACCCAGCAGGGATCACTTCTGGCTGGTTTATACCTTCCAGTTGAACCCTCCACTGGGCACAGCTAAAACCGATGTGTCACTTAAATCTGGGCAGCCTTATGGATGTCCAGGAGCGGCACATCACTAACCGCGAATGTCGAGCTTCTGGGGTGCAAGGGCAATTCTATAGGTCTAGTCTACTGCGGGAGATGACTGTTGGAGTTTGGTGGGGTTCATTCCCTAAGTGTCAAAGGTTCTTGCTAGTCTAAACAAGGGTATGCCACCCCCTGCCTGCTTTGACTGGAGAGGCTGGTTTAGAGCTGACTCCCCCCCCCCTTGATTGATATTTATTAGAGATATTTATTACAATAGTTCATAAACAATATATTGTATTCAATTATTTTGTTTTCATGAATATAATTGGAGATATTTTTATAAACCAGGATCCAGTTCAATGTAGATATGAAGTGAGTATATAATAGCGAGTGATACGATGTGGCGCACCATTGCTGTTCATTCGGCCGCTGACCGTAAATTAATTCGTGCCCACTGGTGCCCGCGCGCCAAAACAATACAATCCGCAATGGGTTAATAAAGTTTACGTGCGAAATTAACTAAGGATTAACACTTTGAGTGCTGCTGCCACTTTTACAAGTCATATGCATATAATGTGCCGACCGTTATTCTGTAAATTTGCATTAAGAAAAAACTATTGTACAAACAGATCTTCATAGTTCTTTTTTTGTTTTTGTACAATGAAGTGATGTGTACTATTATAAATACCCAATTATTTTTACACACAAATAAAAATCACTGTGTTTTAGTGAAAAAAACGTTCTTATTGTTTTATAAAAAATCAAATTTTAACCAACTCTTGGTATATCTGATATTGTTAAAGCATTACTTTGGTACCACCGTATGAAAGACCATAAAGAAACTAACCAGATTTAATACAGTATTAATTTTTCTAGATCAAAATTTTTTTTATAGTAATGCACTGAAAGTAAGTTTAATTCAAATCCAAGTCTATTTTATTTTAAGATTATTGTATTAAAATCATTTAGTAGTTAATGATTATACTTTTCTCATCATGTTATTGAGTAAATTTTAAAACATTTATAGATAAAAATTGTTGTCTGTGTTTTACACGAAATTTTTAAGTTTTAAGTAAGTTTTGTTACACGCTACATTTTTTACATTTATTATAACTATTCTATGTAAGAGGGCATAGCACTATAGATAAAGCTCATATACAATATACGTTTTTTGAGGTATAAAGACGTACACGGCATTATAATGTAGGCTTTAAATATAATGCCAACTGCTGCAGCTACCCTTATCTATACACTACTAGGAGGGTTTTAATTTTAAATATACACAGTGTGTCCATATAAGTATTATATAGTACTTAGTTTATTAAAAATACTTACTTTTCAAACCGACAGCATACTGCCCATAAACTTTAGTCAGTACTACCAATAAACCATCTTCATTCTTCACGATATCAGGAAATACTTTTTTGGTAAGTGGTATGATTGTACTCTTCAATATGTCTGCAATAAAGACATTCAAATTTAATTAATGCCACAAAATTAATGTTACAACACACATGTTTAACATCAGCAACAAAACCATCTTTGAGAAGGGAACTGGAAAGGAAGGGTATCAAAGGCAGTAGTGACCGCAGTATAATCGTTTTTATTTTACCGTATCTCACATCTGCAGTAGACTGATTTCTTTAAGCAGGTAATATGTGAGGAGTAAACTATTGACACTATGGTCTGGTAGTGCAAAAACAAACTGTAGGGTTTTGAAATTAAATATTTCAGTTAAATCGAAAATTCAGGTAAATGTTTTATACTTATTTTTAACCCTGGAACTTTTTTCCCCTTTTAAGCTTTATTCTGTCCGTCCTCATGGGCCACTGGTCTGTGCGAGGATTTTATCAAACAGAATAAGGGGGAGAGTCGATACAGTACAAGGTTGATGGTACTGATAAAAAGTGCAACGGTCACAGACAGGATTTGATCCAGCGCTATCTCTAACTCAGACCCAAAGTCCAACGATTTAGACCGCTCGGCCATCGGCACTCCCAACTAGCATGCATTTTAGCCTTTATAACTCATTGCAAGGAGTTAAAAAAAAAAAATTAACTGCAAAAACAATTACTACTCAAAACCTAAGGTGTTGTATATCATTTTATCCAAAACAAAATACAGTTTATTATAGAAGAAATAAAAACTGGGTTTACTGTTACATTTATGGAAGTATCGTGCTCCGAAGTTGAAATTTTTATTTTCTACAGCCCATAGAAATCACTAATCACTTTAAATCCAAAATATACTAAATATCTGGGTTGTAAAGCTGATCAAGAAAATGTCTTATTCATAATACAGAATGAAAAAAATGAAAAACTCAACAAAGCAGAATCCAGTTGACTTGGACAGTAACACTTGTCTAAGACATCTTTAGCTTTTAGTTGGCCAGTAAAATATAAATAAACATTTTATGTATAAAAGTGAGTACATTAAAATAAAGTGCGGGATCTGCCGATTACAATGATATGGTTTTCTACGCTTTAAATGAAGATTGTTCGAAAGATAACATAACTAGCAGACGATGTCTAATGTACAGCAAATTACGATTCTGCTAGTTCACGGTGGGAAAAAAATGCGTTGTAAATTACAACTTTGCCAGTTCTACGGTTAAAGGTAATGTTTACTTTTGACTAGATTTCATTGCATACATCCTAACACTTCTTCCTGTATCCAGGTCAGCAAGTCTTGAAACTGTGAATTAATTTTGTTAATGTACGCCCAAAAACTGTAAGTTGTCTTAGAAAATATGATAACTATGAAGAATATGTTTATATTGATATTTTGTCAGATACAACATACGGTAAAATGTTAGGCTGATTTTTCAACAATTATGATTTAAATGATCACGCTATTTAAAATATGCATAGGGAGCAATTTGAGGTCCCTAATGATATTTTACGTTTCCGTGGATTAAAATCTTCTCACCCGCACAATAAGAGATTAACTATTTTGAATATTATTTGAAATCTTTAAGTAGGTTTATCAAAGTTAAGTACATTTTATTGTTAAGAAATTGGAATACGTTGGAGGTGCATAAAACTATTGACACAATATTTTAAGAAATATTTATTAGGATATGTTACAGCTATGCCATTGCACACATTTTACTGGATTGCAAGAGTAATATCTATTTGGAAATACTATTAGAGCGTTTTCACACATATCTGCATGGGAAATATGTGGTTTTCACACACATATACAAAACCGGAACCAGATAATTGTACTCTCTCAATAGTCCAGTAAACAGTTTACTTGTATGAAGTGAGGATATCTCCTACAGTTAACCTGTGGTAACTGCCTAGCTTCTTTATTTGAGGATTAAGTACCAAAAACTAGATTTTACTAGGTTCACCCCTATAAAGTGTGGGTCACTTGGAGGGGATTTATTACCCTGAAGGAAAATTACTCTGAAAAAATGATGCATTAATTAATATTGACAAAATATATTGGTAGGCTAATGACCAGATATTCAACATGAAAACTTTGAGGATAAGTTGCTAGTTTAAGACTTAAGTAAATACCATAAAGGGTTAGCTTTTATTTGCCCGGCAAGAAAACCAAACTAAACAAAATGAGTAATACACATTTAAAATTGTATTATTTTCATTTGTGATTGTTTATCGATTTTATTGTATGCACAAAATTGTTCAAAACTTCACAAGGTTATAAATGTTACAGATTTCTAGAATTTTTTAATATCAAGCTTAAAAAGAAATTAATACTATACAAAGGAACACGATGTATGTACACCAAGTGACGTACCCGGAGGGAACTTTGGCAACATGTAGGCCACCGCTTCCACAGCAGCCTCTCGGACCAAAACCTCTTCGTCTGACACGAGGTCCAGCAGATGGTTCAGCAGGAAGTTGCTTGTCTCCAGACCCAGAGTGGATGCGAGATTGGGCAACTCCTTGCTCATGGCTGCTCGCACCTCTCCGGAGACATCCTGACACAGAGAGATCACCACGGGGATGATGTCTCTCTTGACTCTGGAAGTAAATTAATTAAGTCAGAACATATGGTTAGCATGATACCAATTTTCTGTATGTGGCCAATAAACATATACAAATTTAACACTCCTGCTCTCTATATAACTATTTTTAACAATATGATTAAAATATATATATATATATATATATATATATATATATATATATATATATATATATATCCAGAATAATTGTAACAAAGACGGATCTCAAATTAAAATCTTTTATTGTCAGGACATTATTAAAAATGTATTGCAATAGTCATATTTTTTCTACAATTTTGACCAGGCACTAGACATCAAGACCACAGTCAAACATAGAGTATTTTCAGTCACACCACATTCATTCATGCCAATTTTCCCATTTTCCAACGCCGATTGTCAGTCTTCCAATTGTGCGGTCACCCAGTCGGATGCCATAAACTCGTCAGCACTATAAAATGCTTGAGACGCTAGAAAACGCTTTAAACAAGTTTTAAACGCCTTAAGCGTTGGGGTATTTTTTATTGAAATTAACAATTTTTTGATGAAATGGACTCCTGCCTGTGAGGGTAAGTTTCATAAACCTCATCTTGTGACTTCCAGTTCTGTAGATAACTCTACCTCTTGTCTAATATGAATGTATGACTCAGCCATGTGTCATAGCACATGCAGACATACAAAACAAGGTTGTTTCCAAAATGTAGAGACACGCAAAATTCATCAGTTGCAGTTTTTCAAAAGCTTCCTTGCATGTTTCTCTGAACCTTAACTGTGCGATTATACGAATCGCTTGCTTCTGCAATTTGAATGCTCTGAAGAACTGGTTGTCTTAATTTAACTTTTGTTTTGAATTAGATTAATCAGTTATAACATTAGTTCTGGGGCTTTGGAAGTTAACATCTAACATATACAGTTGTAACTGTAGGTTAAAATTCACAAAACAGTTAAAATTATGAAGTTAAAAATTTTATGTAAGTATATTCTTTATTTTCTTCCAATAATAATTTTGAGTTCATACTCATCTCAAACGTCATAAAAAAAATGAAAAGCAGTTACGTTTGGGAAATAACAGGTAAGTAGGAAGGCCGCAGAGAACAAAGAATGGCAAGATTCAGAAGTAGATAGGTTGAGATGTAAATGAAAAGTTTAGAGATGTAAATTACAAGTTAAGTTAGAGATGTAAATGACATTCTTAAAGGCCATGCCGATGCTTTGGAGAACTGTTCATTCTTGAACACTTCTGTCATGGAAATACAACATTATACCAACCATGGATTCCACATGAGTAAATCTGAGAAACACGATTTGGCTGGGATGATTGCTGATTCTCTAAAGGAGGATACATCAAATTAAACTGTCACTAACCAATATAATAAGAATGCTTTAAAGGAGTCTAATAAAAGTAGTAAAAGTAAGCAAGTGACAAACAAAATGTGACAGATCAATAAAAAAGAAACAAAATACAAACGAGTGAATGTTTGTGACAATAAATTACGACATATAAGTGTAAAAATGACTTAAAAACGAATCAAAGTAAACAAACTTTATATTGGAACAAATTAAAATAATTCAATTATAAAGAGTACTAATGAAATTTGTATTTTATAATGAGATATATTGGATTCATTGAGCATGTTGGTGTGGGTACAAGATTGTAAGAGGAAGGAAGCCTCTTCCACCCTTCTTGACCTCCTTTTTGAGTAGCATCTTGAACAGTTACGACTAATAAAATAGTTTTCATGAAGTAAATTACCAATTAATGATGATGATTTGGTAAACACATGTTTCATAAACCTCACTAGTTCATATTAAGTTTATAAAATAGAATTCAATAGTGAATAAAAGTTTAGCGAACGCGATAAAGGTATCAGAACCGGAGGCTCAATATTCGCAAAATGACAAACAAAAAACCAAAAGGAACAACAATTTAAAATTATTCTTCAAAGTTATCCATTGAATTATTGCTAATGGCAGGTGAACTGCATCATGATGTATTTATTATTTCTGAACACAATTTCAAGCCTGAGACAGTTGGACTTTTCAGAATTGAAAGCTATAAATTGGCAAGCACTTTAAAGGGTAAGGTGTGAGGTCGCTGGAGTTAAAAGCGATTTAAGATCCATGCACAGAATTATTGTCATTGTTCTATACAGATCTCTGAATGGTAGTAGCAACAATTTTTTGAGGACTTTTGGAGACTTCAATATCAATGTTTTAAACCACATTGACCCCCTGACCCAGTGGCTTCGAGATGTTCTAAAATCGTTTGGTTTAAATTGGTCTGTGGACTCTCCAACATGAGCGACTGCTACATCGAGAAAAGGCATCGACAACGTTATTAACAGCATTCCAAACGTCTTGGTCACTGTACCCCACAATCATACAGGCAGACGTATTGTGACCTGTATTCTGTAGTTCAGTTTTAATTATAAGTGAAGTTTACACACAACATGGTGGTTGTTATTTCTGACTTAGGCGTGTCATAACGCTTTGGTATGATTTGTTTATTTTAACCAATTTCTAATTATGTATTAGGTTAGTTATTTACCTGAAAAAGATATCAGATTGCAGATCTCGAAACGTAGTGTTACTGATTTTTTGTTTCACTGAACGATGGCCAATGTCCGGAAAAATCCTGTTTCCTTTACAATCCTTCCATCGTCAAAAATAAACTTCAAATAAAAAAACATGATGAGAAAAACACGATTTAAAGAGCAGTTGTATAATGATGTAAACTCACTGTGCAGCTGAAAACGAGAGAGCAAGATGGCCGAGGATGCGACAGCTGGTTACTCGGACGTGAACAGGCTTGGAGATATGCGCTTTGTTTACAGCAATCGGCAAAACCTGCACATCAATATCAGACATTGGAGCATCAAGACAATTTCAAAATACTTGTTATTACACTCAAAGTAACAATATAAATATAAAGTTGGGTATGTTGTTAACACCATATACAATATTTCTAGCTTTTTATGAAAATTAATAACCCACAGTATTACAAACTAAAGATGCAACAAAATATATTCATTCATTTAATTTCAAGTGTTAAATTGCACAAATAATATTTAACACTTTGAAGACCAAACAAATATAACTCATACTGGGGAAAAACGTTCATTTACAAGCCAAGTTTGCTAAAAACCCCAGAGTAAAAATTTGATTTTCTGAAGTTAACAAAATATCCTTATCTTCAGTTCAACAAAAGATATTATAACCTTTTTGGGATCAAAATTCTTAGAATAGATCTCTTTATAAGAAAGGAATTATATGAATAATCTCATAATACCTTTAGAAGGTGACACACAAATAATAATAAATATATATTTTTTTTGTTTTTACTAATATTTTATTTTTAAAAAACTAAAAATTTCTTCACTATTTTAACATTGTTATTTGAAATCGATGTATAATAGAGCACAAGTACACAAAGTGTCAGGCAAATTGAGTAAAAATTAATGATTCTTTGGATTTTTTAACAAAGCACGTTAACGCACGAACCCGCCCGTTCTGCCAGCTGGGAATGAATGACCAAAAAAAGAGAATTAAAAAGATTCACTAGCCATCCATTAGGCCTTTTTTGCACAAAAAATAAAATTATATCGGCAAAGCTTCTCAGGCAAACTTTAAGGTCTCAAAAATTAAATAAACACAATATACACGTCTTTTCAAACAATGTCGTCATATCAACTGTATATGGCCAGCTGGTCTTTTTCACGTAGATATCGGTTAACTATACATAGTTGGCCGGTATTTTTTACATAGTTATCTAATAACAATATATCGTCGGTGGGTCTTCAAAAGCTTAAAAGCAATGGTTGCCTAGAATTTTTTGGAATTGCAAGACCTTTTGTCTATGAAGAACAGTACAGCCTGTCACATCAGGCCTAACGGGGTGATGGGGTAGGCTGATATGGAATTGTGATACCAGAAATAATAGGGGCTAAACACGTATTGGATAAACAAATTTCTGATAGTTGTGGTTATATTAATATGAAGAACTTCCAGAAAATAAACTTAGGTTCACTCAAATTGTAACTTTAACATGTTATTTATAATAGAGAACAAGAAATATTTCACAGAACTTTTACAATCAAGTCAATATAAACTTTTTGTTCTAAGAAAAAATCTGAAATAAAAACATATATAATCATCCGAACATCATTCTTTACAAACTTCCGCATTTAAAATACTTATAGAATGATACAAAAAAGTGTATTGTATTTTAAACTCTAAACTACACTAATGCACTGGATGTTATTAACTTTCGTGATGACATATGTACAACAAAATATAACTGAACACGGCAATATACTCGTTTTTTTAATGAATTATTCAGCAATGTACAATATTTTAAATTCAGATCTTAACTTACTGATAAAAAAATAGTAACTAATCCGCTACTACAACCAGTCCCCAATGCAAATTAGAATGCTAACTCAATAGCACTAACATCATTTTCAACAAGGTCATTTGTTTCTAAAAATGCCATGGTTGGTAAGGGGAACAAAATCCCAACCTACTTCCCCCCTGCCTCACTAGCTTGACCATGAGGTATTTTTTGATTGCAAAGCTTGCGATTACAAAACACTATCATATGTGAGCAGACTGGGCATCGCAGGGCTGGATATGATAGGTTGTATTTGGAAGTGTGCTATACATATTTGTACAACAAATTGGCTACATATATACATAGATTTAACACTCCATCTTATAAATTTGAGTTAAATTATTATTATTAATCTTAAAGCAACAAATTTGAGATAATCTGAAACTAATTCTACAAAGTTACCCTGCCCCGTAGTAACGTAATATTCGTTTTGTACAACAAAATCAATTTTTCGGTTGAATTTCTTTGTTAAATACAACAGTCTTACTAACCTCAGTGTGAAGCACGTTTATTGGCAACACTTTTATTATGTCCAATAAGACGTTGAGCCATTCATCTGCTGCAACTGAAAGAAAATTAAATTTTTTTTAACTTTACCTTATTTATTTATACTACATTTACTCTACAACACACAATATTTTACTGGCCTGTGAAATTAAAATTTCAATTTAAAAAAATAAAAAAGTAAACTTTTTAAAGAGTTATTGAGTATATAAACATAACATATAGGTTGTGTTGAGCAATAAGTTCTGGTTGGTATATGGCATAGCAGAAGCACTGTTTTTACTAAAACATTCATAGGTTTATTCCATTACTAGTGCTACAGAATTTTGATTAAAAATAATCAGAAAAATTGTTGATCAGTGTTTTTTTACTATGAAATTTGCTACTGTACTTCCAATTCAGAAATCTCAGCCACTACCAAAGTGAAGCTATGAGCAACACTGTAAACTATGCCAATTGCCAAAACATAACAGAATAATAAAATAGATTCAATGACATTGGCAGACAAATCACAGTGTTCACAGTCTTTTAATGTGTATGATGTCCGTATAACTTCTAATACAATGAAAGTGTCATTTCATATTATGTGGTAAAGTGGGCAAAAGCCAGGTTTCAACATAGAGATCAAATAGGAAAGACACCATTTGTGTTCCAACTTGGAAGGTTTGTTGTGTTCTTAAGACAAAACAGGTTTATATATTTTGCTGGCTTGCGCTTTTTTTTTACATAATAAGAGATGTGAATTGAGGTTAGAGTCTGAGTGTTGGAGAAGCCTATCACTTAAGAGACTGTGAAAATAGCATTTCTGTATATCTGTCTGCACGCTATTTTGAAAATGAATTTACCTATAGACTTGAAATTTTGCATGAACCTTCATTCCTATATGATGATGGTAAATGTCACTCCATGGAATTTGGCTGAGCGTAAGAAAACATTTAAAAAAATTAGTCTTGGGTACCCAAGATTTAACACGAAAATCATAGAATAAACAAATTTATAAACAAACTTAGTAAAAAGTCATTTGACCTTATATCATGTAACGTAATGCCACTAAACTGTGGCAAAAAAAAGAAGATATTATCTGTAAACTTTAAACTTGCACAGGACTTCACTTCTACATGGACAAGAATGAGTACTATAATGGTGTATGCCCATTAATGGGATTTGGCTGGCATAATTTTTCTTTTGTCTTCCGGGGCATTTATACATTATTTTCTCTACGATTGCCCACTTGTCCACAACCAACAGTTAGCTGGTAGAACGCTGGAAGAAACTTTTTCTTACAATACCTATTGTATTTAATTGTTTCCTCTTAAACAAATTTTCATTTCTTTACCCAGTATCTGAATAGTAAATTCTTTGTCTATCTAAATGATTTCAACACTGTGGCTACTGCTTGACCTGTTTTTTTTTAATGATTAACTCATTTTTTTATAACAACGTTTTACATCTAACACTTTTATGAAGCAACAGTTCAATTTAGTGAACAAACATACCCGTGTCACGGCTCTCCAAGGAATTAAGGATGTGTTGGAGGAAGACCTTGGTGAAGTTGTCGGTAGACATGAGGTTCTGCCGTGCTACTGTCCTTACAGCATCGCAAGCTCCCATGTTGTACTCGGTGGTGCCATGGGGTAAAGTCTGTCATCAACAAAGTTAGTTTTTCTGCAAGAAGTGATTGTATCCAGCGTATCTATATCAGATTTGTTCTTATTTACCGCAACTAAAGTAGGCCAAAAAGATTTGGTGTAAAGCTACACATGAAATAAGAAACATAATATTGTTTCAAAAGTTTAAAAACCAGTTCACACTAAATAGCTATGTATTTACCATGTGTGGAGCATGTATGTAGTAGCTAGATGAGTACAGAGTGAAACTTCAAATCTGTTCAAAGTAGTAAAAATGTTTATTTAAAACTCCTTATTGACAATAGATGCCTTAGAAGAATAACAGGATTTTGGATATTTACCGTTGTTATATGTTACAAAATCAAATCAAAAACATTTCCATTATGATACAAAAATTTAGAAATCGTAGGAGCACAATTTTACATTTATAATATAACATTACTTTAGTAATTAAAACCAAAACATAAAATTGTAAAAATAATAAATACTTATATGGACCTGTACTACATTTATATTTCATAACATTCCAAATATCTGAAAACCAACTGTCCTCCTATGATCTGTTGTAGCAATGTCATGTAACAAGTGCCATTTCTAGAGAAAAGCCTTCTAGATTATCTTTGGTGACCCATATCTTATCAAACACAACCCAGTCTTCCTGCCCATGTTCTCAGGGTGAACAAAACTGCCTTCATCTTCTTCCGCTAACGTGACTCTTCATCTGGTGTGCCTCAGTTGTGCTCTGTAATTGCCTTATTTTCAATCCCATTTTAAGTAATAAACTTACATGTATCTATCTTTGATTGTTACTTGCTCCTGTAGAGAAAGTAGATCCATCTGGACAAGCTTGCCTCTCACGTGGATATGGTAACCTCTCACAACTGTATATAGGTTTAAATATTACAAAAGAGCACTAGCCCTTAGCTTTCACCTATCTCAAATTAATCATTCGATTCATAATTTGAGATATGCATCCTCGCATTAGCCTACCAGTGTCTGATAAATACTTAATAATTTTAAGAGTACTATCTACTATATACTACTTATTATACAGGGTGTCCCGTAACTCTCTGAAGACAGTTATATCACGATATTGCCCAGGTTAAGACAAATGTATCTCACCATATGAACATAGGCCTCCGATGTTTAGTTTCCCATCTGTCTGTCTGTATGTGTTTTTTATTAAAACATTAAAAACTTAATTTATTGGTAAAAACTTAACATTAATTTATTGGTTTTTAATACATACCAACCATAATTACAGTATACCAAATTTGGCTCAAATGTTTTTAATAACAAGGCCAGTTGCTGAAAAAATATCATGAAATTATCTGTTGTATTTTCAAAATGGCGGTCATAAGAACTTTTAAACTTCAAATATTTTTAAAACCAGCAGTTTTTCTCAAGAACTAGAAGAATAGGTAATAGTTTTAAGAGTATATTATCACAAATCTAATTACACAAAAAATATTTAAATCAAATAATAAATACCAGATTTACTATGACAAGAGGTGGCCCACGTTGAGAGCTGCCATTTATTCAGTTTTTGTATTGTTGCCTATTTTGGCTAAGAACCTCAATGTAGGCCATGAGTAAATTTTTGCACTAAATCAGTTATTTATTATTCGATTTAGATAATGTTGGTGCAATTGGATTGTGATAATATCCTCTAAAAACTGTTATTCTTGTAATTCATGAGAAAAACTACTGGTTTTTCAAAGAAGTTTAAAAGTTCTTAATGCCTGCCATTTTGAAAATACTAAAGATAAATTCATGGTATTTTTTCAGTAATTTGCTTTGTTATCATAAACATTTAAATCAAATTTGGTATAGTTAAACTTATTAGTTTTTAAGACATTAATTTTTTTCTAAAAAAAAACACATACAAACAGACAGATGGGAAACTTAGCATCAAAGACCCATGTTCATATGAAGAAATAGGTTTGTCTCGACTTGAGCAATAAAGTTGTATACTTTTGTCCATAGAGTTACATAACACTGTATATTTTGTTTACTTATACTATATACTACTAACCTGTTGCATTCGTGGTATGATCCTTTGCATACATGCTGTCAAGTCTTCTTTAATTAACATGGGCAGGTTTTTCATCACACTTATTTTTTGCAATTCATCTCCGACTCTGAAAGATATTTAAAACATTCACCACGGACACCAGGTCAATGTAACAAAAGTAACAATTTAGTAACATGGTTTTTCTTGATGTGTAATTGATTGATTTCAGCGAGGTCCTGTCAGTTCGTTAATTGTAATTTCGTTTGTATAATGTTGCAATTTAAAATTACTAGAGTTCAAGTCTTGTGCGACTTCTGATAAATATCTGTGAATGTAACAACTTACTATGATATAGGCCTAATCTTCTTTTAAATAACCAGCTATGATAAATCGACCCGAGTTTTATAGTATGAGAACAATTTTACACCTTAAAACCTAATTAGCCGTTACGTTTGGTAACAGAATTATAGAGCATATCTCAATTTAAATACAAGATTAATAATGCAACAAAAAATTTGGAGATTTATTATAGCGTAAAGTATATACTTTTAAATTTTGTTTAAAGCTAAGTAAAATAATTAGGGACTTTTGAACACTTAATAACATGAGATGCCTGCAGTATAATAAGTGGCCACCATGACAATCAAACCGAAACGAACTATTGATTAGAAATAGCCGAAGTATCCAATACAAAACCATTCTTATTATAGTAATTTAAAATCAAATTTAATGGTAGCTTTTTTAATGTAATACAACAATATTATTTAGACTTAATTGAAACTATGTAAAATAATATATAGTATTTAAGTAATGGCCGCAACTACAATGGCGATGGCGACCTTTGTTATTTGTGTCACAAGCTATCAGAAACGCATCTGATAAAATAATAAGAAGTAAGTTTTACAAGTTGCTTTTTGTATACACATACATAGTTTTTAACTCATCATTAAATTATTACTTTTTAGACATAAAAAATAGCTGAAATATACCATAATATACGAAATACTAATAACGTGATTCGGTTTAATATTTTGGTTTGTTCGGTAGTTTAGATTTAATCAGAAATATCAATTATTCGATTGTCATAGTGGCTGCTTAATTAACATACTGCAGCCCATGAGACATTTGTGGTTTGTGGTTTTAACATTATTCTTGTGCGGTTAAAATCATCATGGCTACCATTATTGCTGGGTCATAATAGTTTTGATGAGTTTATCACGCGTTCATTGCGTTATTTGAATTTCATGAACATTACTTGAGTTGTGCTGAGAGTGGTTACTCCTGTAAATACATTGCATATGCCATATGAGTAACCGGTTACTTGTTGCCTAATGATTTTATAACAAAGAAAAAAAGAGTCCAATATCCATTACAGCCTTATTCTGCCTGTATATGTATGCACGCTATTTCTCAATAGCTGACGTTCGTGGAGCACTCTAGGTTAATTTGGAGGAGCTGTTACAACTCTATTGCCAATATAGTACTCAGTAGCAGAAGCAATTACCACAAAATAAATAAACTGTAAAATTTAGTTGAATTCATATCTTTAACTTCAGAAAAAGTTGTGTACATACAGAGTTAGCAAGTTCAATGAGATGTGGAATCCAGTGGAAGTTGGATGAAAAAATTGATCTGTAAAATCACAGTTTTTCAGTACTTTTTCTGTTTTTCGTCATTTGGTTATTTTTTTAAGGAGTGGCCGATCCCCTTTAAATCGGATCCCCAAAATTGAAGGTAACATCACAGAGTGGATGGAAAGACAGCACAGAGAGGTGGGCTTCTCCTCACTCAATTCCTGTCGGACCACGGTTATTTTGGATCACACCTACACAGGATAGGGAAATGGGGGTTGCCCAATTGGGGTTTGGACATTCACGTCGTGATGACAAGGAACATACCTTCTTTAGGTGCAGGCGATGGATATAAGAAAGAAGAAAGGACCATGAGGAAATCGAGGTTGTCAACATTCACACGAGGTTATTCTTTCGCTACGTTTCCTGTTTTACGTCATTTGGTTTTTTTTTAAAGAAGGGGCCGTTGCCCTTTTAAGACTTATTCTACCTGTCCTCAGTGTACCACTGGCCTGTGCGAGTATCTTATCAAACAGAATAAGGCGATTCGATACAGTAGGCCTACAAGGTCGATGATACTACGGAAAAAGTGCAACGGTCACAGACAGATTTGAACCTGCGCTTCCTCTAACTCAGACCCAAAGTTCGACGTCTGAAACCACTCGGCCATCTGCACTCCCAAATGACTCTTCTACCACTCTACTACTATGGAGAAGCAGGGTTTAAGTTGAGATGAAAAAATTTTTCTTCGCAAGAATGCTACAAGCTCTTCAGACTTTTAAGCAAAAATGTTTGTCTTGTAGCACTTATTAATAATATTGGTATTCCGCGAAGATTACAATAATACTTATATAGAAAAACAGTTTTCAGCTCTATAATACTTTAGCCTCCAGAACCAATATTTCCATTAATGTTCTTAAAATAATATTTTCCATTAGTGTTCTTAAAATATTTAAAATCTAAATAATTAAACAATTTTGTTTTATTTAAAAAAGTATAGTTAAAAAATAAAATTTTAAATGTATTGTAAAAATATATTAAAAAAAAAACCAAAAAGTCTTCTATGAATTTAAAATAAAAAATAAATGTAAATAGTATGGTTATTTGTTATAAAAGAAGTTAATTTTAATATCAGTTTATCTTTAAAAAACTAATTAGGTCCTACCAACATCATTCAATCGTTTTGTAAACACCAACTTAAGCCTTAATTAATTCCTTTCTATTCGTACCTTCAATAAAGATCATAAATACATTCTTTGATTGGTTATACCAAACCTTTTACAAATGTCTAACATTAAATTCTGACTATAACATACCCTCAAATCTCCAGTACTAGTAACAGACATCAAGAAGTGTACAATGTTCTTTATTGTTCGTATGTGTGTCAGCCACAGCGCATCAGCACCGCTGTCATAGCAACAAGCGTCGCCGTTCGTTGGGTACTACTCTCGCATCAAAATGGTACCTGTTTTTCCTTTTTTCATCCAAACTACAATTTTGAACATTCATAAACAGGAAAACTTGTAATTCATATTAAGAGCAAAGTTTTATACAAGATAATATGTATAAGAGTATTAACTTAGAGAATGTAATTTTTGAATTATATGGATAAAAGTTGTCAAACCAGTTGTTTTTAAACCATTTAAACTTTTATTCTCAACCGGGTTCAGTTAAATAGACTCGGAATTGGTCACCTTATTGAGCTTATAGTCATTATTTTTGTTTTAAAGCAACTTGTTTTTAACACCACTTATTAAATAGATTTTGATAATGTGCAGTGGCTGGTGCCTGCTCGTTAGAACGCGCAAACTGTCGAGAGCGATGTTGTAATGATCGTCCGTGGTCCACTCGCGCCCTTAAGTGTATGAGGAAGCTTAATACATTAAATATAGTTTTAATGTATTAGACCATTCCCTATCAGCTTTTTTATATGAGCTTTAGGCCTCCAATGGCAGATTTAACAATTTGCTTTCTACGTCTAGACGTAGTAATAAAGAAGGTTAAGTTTAATGCAACTCCCATAATTTTATCTCTATTAGTTAGTTTTCGTTCATCGTTCAAACTCGGGTATCTATGTTTGTCGGCCTGCAACGCGGCACAGTGTCTAATATTGTATATACATGAAATTAAATGTGATTACAAAATATATGATATTAATATAATTGAAAAACAACATTTTTAACGCTGTAAACGGATTTTCAAAATTCGATAAACATATCACAGTTGGTTGTTTTGTCTCGCTTTTGTCACAATTTTACGAGAGCTTTTCTCGACAGTATCACATTTTCTCTAACTGTTTCGAAAAATGCGACAAATGCGGTTACAGTTTAAACCCTGACAGAAATACTTGTTCTTTCTCTTGTGACAAAAATGCTTTTTCACTAGTGAGTGATATTTCTGTATATTCGATGTAAAAGTGTGTGTTGTGAGTACACTTTAAAGCATACTTAGTTACTATTATTGCATAAGAATAGACAAAAATACCTATTGTTTTCTTTTACTTCGTAATGGGAATTTAAATTCTTTAGGACTGCCATTGTCGGCCATTATTTATTTACTTTTCAGAACATTTACCATGACGCATTTTAAGGTAAAGTATGGTTTGATCTCAACAGATAATGTATGTTTTCATTTCATTTCTTACGCTCATAATATTGCACATGATTTTAGAGGGTATATACATAAATAGTTAAATTCTTAATGTTTTAATGTTCTGTTTGTGTGCTGTGTCTGGATATCTGTAAATATTATCTGGGGGTGGGACTGATAGCGTATCTGTTATCTGAGCGCTCTGGGACAGAAGTCAGAGATAACGTGTACTGTAGGTTGGATCGAGTGAGTGCGTGACAATCATGGATCAACCATCCACTAGTTCGACCAATCGTAGTGAACTGGTGTGTCGTAAATATTATCTGTGGCTGGGACTGATAGCGTATCTGTTATCTGAACACTCCGAGGCAGAAGTCAGTGCTTCACTAGATATCGTGTACTGTAGTTTGGATCGAGTGAGTGCGTGACGATCATGGATCAACCATCGGTAATTCTAAGCAATATATGGGTCAACCTCGATTTTTCTCATATTACAATATAATGTTCCAATAGTCAATTAGAAAAGGAAATGACTAGAATTTCTTGCCGGAAAGCAGTTATAGGGAGCAGGCAACCGCCAGACGGTCATATATTGCTTAGAATTACCTATTAGTGATCTGGGCTTCAAATTTGGAACTACTCGAGTTAATTTTTTTTCTAAAAAAACAAGCAGCGCGAAGCGCTGCACAGCGGGCAGGCATCGTGCGTGATCTGGGTATATATTGAATTAACGCACGATGCCTGCCCGCTGCGCAGCGCTTCGCGCTGCTTGCTATTTTAGAAAAAAAATTAACTCGACTGCTTTCCGGTCCCATATATTGCTTAGAATTACCCAACCATCCACTAGTTCGACCAATTGTAGTAAATTGGTGTGTCGGGCATGTTAAGAGTTTACGTCTCGACCGAAACAAGATTATTTAGATTCTGTACATCTGTGGAACACACTAATGGTAAGTGTTCTCTATTAATGTCCATTTATATATTTATTCATATTGGGGGTATTCATGATTTATTAAGTTTTTTACACGGTACATAATTGTCTTTCCATTACAATTCAATTTATATTTCTGATCAGCCCCTCTAGAATTTGATATTTTACTGATAGGTACTATCTCGAGAGATGCTTTTCTTTTATTGACATCAGCGCGGGGCAGAAGGTGCTGCCGAAGCCCGCGCTGATGGCCGGAGGCACTCGTCTCAAATCGATAACAACTAATTAGAGAATAAGAGAGAAGAGAATAATGAGAAGAGAATAATTAATTTGTAGCTCAAAATTTAAGAAAAACATTGTTCATTTGGATCAAAATTCAGCTCATTTCAGTATTATTTTTCATTTACGTTTGCAAAGATGGCGCCGCATCCGATGACGTCATCACGAGGTTTAATCATAGTCACATGTGATGCCCGATGTGGATGTAAAACATGGAAATATTTCTCCGCCCTTGAACCATTTTTGATGTTCTAGAACTTCGTTATTTCTCATTTCCACCCCGTCAAACCTTATATATTGTTTTGTTCTGTACGACGATTCCAATAAGTTAATAACGCAAAACTCATATTTTGCCACTCCAGCCTTTAATGTGACAATTACCAAAATCGATAATCATAATCCGACTGTGATGGTGACCGCTTATTATACCGTAGCCCAACTAGAGACATAAAATAAATTGCAGTGTGTTGTTTAGAACTTACTGAATCCATTGAGACTAAAATCATAGTGGTATTTGGATACATGTTTAATCAACCGAAAACTCATAAGCTCCTACCACACTTCTAGGTTTAAAACTAGAATTAGGCCTAAGTAGTTTTCTAAAATCAAGTTGACATTCTTCTGTCCACTAGTTATTTGTTTTAGTAGCAACATTAAGATGTTCAGTCTGTCAGTCAGTAAAATGTAAAAATCACAAAAACAGGATAGGGGTCACAAGGCCTGCCTATGTAATTAGGCTACTTAGAAAGTGGGCTAGGATGTATTTATTGAGGTTAAGTAATACCTGAAATATCAAGCTATTTAGCATAACTAAACTCATATAATTGAGATGTACATACACATCTAGTGTTCACCAGCCAGTGATAATAATAATTAAAAAAATAATACTTACGGTCCACTCTCATTACTCATTTCAAAATTCCCCAAACACGTCATTTGTACAACCTAACCTACATCTCAGTCGTCAAGAGTACAAAACAAAATTGCTGATTTTACATTATTAAATTAGTGTCAAAACTTCAATCAAAGTATAATTATTTTAAATATTAACGTAGTATACGTAAATGGACATGGAACAAACACTAATTACGAAACAGAAAAATTACAAAAGTCGCAAGATAAAACAAACAAACAATAAATAACTCTGACGGTCGGGGTCGACATCTCTTTTTATCACTCTACCTCTGGTAACGTAGTAACACAACACAGTAGGTTACATTTTTTGTAAATAGATCACGGTCATACAAGACCTGCTTGATCACGATGTTCAAGTAGAACAATCTTACAGTATATAAAATAGGCAGAAGATCATTGTAAGTACTAAATGATGAATAAAAAGAAAAGCCTAAAATGATTAAGGCATTATGATTTAACAAAGTTATATATAGATAAGAGAGCTATAAAAACTCGATCTAGAAAAAAAAGGATACTTTTCATTCGTCCAAATGGCTGGTAAGAATTTAGTTCTTGTGGTGTTACCAAAAGTTATAAAAAGTAAACTTAGAATACAGTAGTTTGGATGTACAGATTTAAAAGATTTTGAAATAGAGTACTGTTCACAATTACTCTCGATCTCGATGAGAATGGATCTTTCAGCACATTCAACTTGAAACCATAAAAGATATCCGAGAACATAATTACTAGAATCCTAGCGTTTGCTTTATGTTAAACCAAGGTATTATTAAGCTAAACAGTACTTAAGTTCATCCCTCTTTGAATTACATCTACTTCAGGTATACATGGAACTCAAAGAAGATACAGAAATCTAGATTATCTCCGATTGTGAAAATGAAGAGCAGTGTTAAGAAAATATAGAGGTAACTGAAGAAGACATTATCTAATGAAGGTAAGTAGGAAATTTAAACATAAGCTTAAGTTTATTTTCTATTTGGGATGTATCTTTTGATACGATAAATTTCTGTTAACTTATTTAGGGTTTTATTTTTGTCCTGTCTAATCATAAACAAAATAACTTGTAATCCAAGCGGTCTGTCTCTTTTAAAATAAGCAATTGTAATACAAAAGTAACAAATACTTTAGTCAGATATTAATACAGTGCTATGACAGATGGATTTTTACAGGTCTTAGTGCAAATCCTATCATGCTGTAGACTTGCACTTCCATGCCTTAAACCACATTGATTCTGACCTTTTTACATTTTGCTTAAAATTAAAGTGATCTAAGTCTTCAATCTATACTATTACATAAAAAATTATGGTTGCCTGTAAAGTCGGTTTTACGGGCGAAGATTTTACGTGACAACGTCTTTTTCTCGGTAGAATATTTATTGATATGAATATTATTAAATTGCACAATAGGAACAAGGAATTGAATGAAAATAAGAATTGCACAAATTTTAACTATAGAAATATATTTTGCTTACTAAAACATTGTACATAATTTGAAATTAATTAAAATTTTTTATTGTAAATGGTAAAGTTGAATAAAACATTTACTAAAATTGGAATTTGAAATTCTTGCTAAACACAGTTAAATTCTAACTCCGCGCGTGGTGATTGGTCGGTTTAGTTCGTTTGTTTGGTCGCACTGTTATGACAGGTTAGAGGTTATAATTTGTTATTTTAAATGTTTGACTAGCAATACGCGCTGTTTCTTCTTAATCGACTGAATTACGATTGATTGCAGAGTGATTTAAACTAATAATTTACTTAACACTATCGACATTTGTCAATAGTATGACATAACCTATAAACTCAGTTTCTCAACTTTTGTGTCAATCTAACAATTAATCAATCAATCATAGTTTACGATAATGAAATATCAGTGTACAATTATTTACCTTTATTGTTGTAGTTGTTGTAAATTACGAATCTAAGCACTCCACATTTTCACGAATAAACATAGTTATCTGCTTTATCCCGTGCGGCGGACCCACAGTTATCTGCTTTATCCCGTGCGGATCCCGTGCGGCGGACCCACTGGACGGGCATCGTAACGTTACCGGGAGTTACACTTTTTCATGAGTGACTCCGAGCCGCAACCTAATTCAAGACGTTGTCACGTCAAAATCCCTCTGTGCTACGCCCCACTTGTCTCGTTGCATTACCGCGAACAAATGTTACTAACTGAAATATAATCAGTGTAATCAATTAAATATAATCAAGTGCTCTGCGTAAATATATAACATCACAACCATATGTTTAATTAATGTAACCATTATTATCAGTGTGTCCACATTTATTGTCTCGAAAGACTCTGTAAGAGCTGTAGTCACTAACAACCCAATAAAATACTTAAAGCCATTTCATATTTTTCCAGGAGTTAAAAATGTTTCACCGATGGTCAAAGCCCTCTGGACTCAATGGTAAGTAAAACCGAATTCTCGTACAAGTGCCTTAATCAAGACGGATTAAACTTTTTCCGTCATCTCCTGACGCTTACCGAAAAATAGTCAAAGGACTAACAGACTTGAATGTTAGTTCCATACGTACCAGTTAAAGCAAGAACGTGCATATAAAGATTTGCTGGAGAACATGCATTACTCTATTCCTATTGAAGAACTAAACATAGCGATCGAAGGAAAAGGCCGCAAGAAATCTTATCAATGTAAGAAATAAAGTCACAATGAAACCAATGTCTCTGTTTTTATCGATTTGAAGTCTTGTGATCGCAATAAAGAGATATTTCAAATTTATTATTTACTAAAAGCTGAAGTTTTATTTCAAACACATAATAATAAGAAGATAGTTGTTCAAAGTAAACGACGGCAACATTATGGACATACTAAATCATACTGTCAAAATGCAGTGTGTGCGTGTGTGTGTTAAATGTTCCAAGGATCATGATGTATTTCTAACAGTAAATTTCAGCAAATATTAAGGATGCAGTGCTTGGTCCGTACTGCAATGCAGACATAAAAGATCAAGTTACTATCTAGCTTTTACAATAAATTCAGTTATCTTTCGACAGAATTGAGTCATTTAGACCTGTGTATGTGCATGCATGTGTGTTCTTAGATGTGATATCTTCCTATTTTATGTGTGTGTGTGTGTGTGTGTGTGTGTGTGTGTGTGTGTGTGTGTGTGTGTGTGTGCGTGTGTGTGTGTGTGTGTGTGTGTGTGTGTGTATGTGTGTGTGTGTGTGTGTGTGTGTGCGTGTGTGTGTGTGTGTGCGTGTGTGTGCGTGTGTGTGTGTGTGTGTGTGTGTGATCGGGAAAACAAGGCAAAATCAACTATGGCCTACTAGAATCGGACTAAAGCACAATGGCCAGAAATATACACTTTTTCAAGTGTATTCTCGATCGTGGGAGCAAGGCAAACTCATTGGGCAAATATTGGGGTCGAAAATATAATTCACTCGAACCAAAAGTGCTCATAAACGTTCAAAGCCAACGAAATTGCGTGCGAAGCCGCGGGTAACTGCTAGTCCCTTACAAAACCTACACATTGTTAAGTGTGGTTGTGTCTATAAGTACATACACCACACATTAAATTAAAACACACACACATCAGTAACATGTTTATGTTGTTGTAAATTAACATTTTATAAGGTTTTTGGTGAATAATTAATAATTATTCTATTATGACTTCTCATAGCTTTTAAGACACGAATTCTCATTCTAAAATTTACAATTAATTATGATCAGCTTAATAGTAAAAAAATACATGTACAGTATTGAAGTAGAAAAATGAACAGATCGACGTGTTTATCTAATGATACATAAAAACTATTTTTTTTTTTTACTTTCACCGCAAATTTTTCTACACAGCTACACTAAACAACGTGTAGAAGTCTTCATCTATCACGGGCAGTGATGACAGTCAAAATTCTAAAAGTTCTATGAATCATGTTGAAATGCATTGGTACCTTCTTACATATTAGGGGGACTGATCAAGCTTTAGCTAAGTTACGTGTATTGCATTCTGTATTCTTTTGAAACTATCTATAAAAGCTATAAACGCTTACAGTTTATCTCAAAATTGCTAGGGTTTACGGTTGCTCTCAACATTTTAACGAACTCTAAGATATACGTGTTATAATAAATAAATCAATTACGCCAAACAAGATGTTATCTCACGTGAGGAGATGTAGAGCTCTATCCACAATTCGTGCCTCGAGGTAACCTTCCACTGTGTGTTTCGCGATTTGCTCCGGAGTCTGAAAATCGAGAAAAGATTCAGATTTCGCCACAGTAACAGTTTCATTGCTCAGTAGTTACTGTGTCTAATGAGTCTTTTTTACTTTCAAAATGGAAGCACAGCCTATTGTTTTAATATTATTTACAATTCCAATGGTAGGAAAGCAGAAAAACGATGTCACAGAAGTGTTTAAAATCATTTTGAGGTAAGTTTTGTGCAGTGGATGTTACCGTGGTATGTAAGCTAAATCCTAAAAAGCATTTTTACTCTCGAACTCCATCTGGTGTCAGAAGCTCTGTATTATAGTGATTGTTTTCCTACATTTAAAAGTACGGTACTTTCTGATTAAACGAGGCCACCGATAATTAATAAACGGGATTTAGCAACTTTGGGTGGGCAGTTACACAATAAATACTAACGGTTAGGTTAGGTTAGTAAACCTAAATCGCCTAACCACGTCAGCCGCAGCGTGGTTTGTATAGGTGGCCTCCGTTTAATCAGAAGTACCAAAAGTACTTCCATCTCTCTGAGCTGCTGAAAAAACTTATAAGGTTGGTTGATATAGATGAAAAAGCTACGATCATTAGCTATGACGTCATTCCATTTGAATGTTATTAACACTCTTCTAGTAGTAGGTAATGCAAATACGTATTAAATATCCTATTCAACTGTAACCATTAACAGAAATGTAAGTATTCTGGAAAATACTCTTCTAAGGGTCTGAGAACCATTCTTTAAACTAATTTTCCAAGTTAGACATCTGGTTCACAACAACCTGCTGAAGAGTTTGCAAGTTTGGGAGCAAATGATAGTGGCTAACTACTGGCGTCTGAGAATTCCCCTTTACACTGATATTCATGCAAAATTAAAACTCTTGTTTTAATGTAACGTTACTCTTCGGTTTTCAATCAATGTTATATCACTAAATCCTTCTAAAGTGCTAATGACTATATTCGTTTAGTAGAGGTTGAGCAAGTTGGTAATCTTATCGACTAAGATTTTAGTTATAGGCCCTATGAAGTATCTACTAATCTATAGAAGGCGATAGTAAAATGTTATTTTTCTTGACTTACAAAACATGAAGTGCTACGGACTACAATAGAATTCAGAATTGAAAATTATTCTACAATGTTAGGTTTAAGCTTAAAACAAATGGTTTCATCCAACCTTACACGATAAAACAGATAGTCTTCCCTATGTCTTCCCAAAATTGATTCTGCAGTAAAAAAGATTAGCATGTGATGCTTGTCTGGATACCCTATTACGCCTCTCTTACTGTATACAGCAAATTGTGGTGACTAGTTGACAAGCTGTCAAAAATAACGAAACAATACCATGGTCATTTATAATTTTAATTCACTTGTCACAGAAATGTTCTGATAGTGGTAAATTGTACGGATGATTGCAAGATAAACTGATTACCTTTAACTCCCTTCGAGTAAGTTTGTCGAGATTAAGGTCGCGAAAGTCGTCAGACATTTTTCAGTCCGAAAATTCGTAATGATCAATGCACGTTTTCATCACTGGACTGTCACCGGTAGTCTAAATAATGTTACATTTAAACATTAAAACCCATAGATGTCATTCCAAAATCTAATGAACTTTAAATTTTAAAATGTTATTGTAAGGTTATTTGAAAGTATTGATAGACCATATGTATAAATAAATGTTACATTTTGGACCAGAGTTCAATCTATCGTTATGGCTTAAATGTCTAAGTTGTTTGTTTGTTCTTTCCTTCTTCAGACTCAATTCTTTCATCTATGTTATTTAGATACACTTAGCTTCAAGATTCTATAGCCGTATTTATAGACTGGAGTTGTTTCTCTTAAAACATATATTTTATCAATTTTTTTTAGTAAATATTTATCTTTGCTTCGTTTTCTTACAACCGACTCTTCAAAACAATTGAATATGTATGTTTGTAAAACATCTATTATTACATTGATGATTATAAATTCATGTGATTGATAATTTCTTTTAGGATTCGATCTCAAATATCGACTTGTAAAATTTAACATGTCCCGACTGCCAACTTCTATCAAAGTAATTTTATTAAATTATTTAATATACCTTTAATGGAAAAAATAAATAAAGGAATACACAACCAACTACCGAAATGACAATTAAGCCAGCCAGCATGGTAGAATTAGCACTAGTTTCATATGGCACCTGCTTTACCGGTCAGTACATATGAAGTGTGCTAGCTAGGTATGCTTACCGGAAGTACCCGGACCAGCTGTCTATCCCTGTGGTTGCAGGGGCTGCCCGTTCTCAAGATAAAATGTGTCATGAAAGGAAACATGAACATTGCCTGTCACGAATTTCCAGTATGCACCATAGATGACTAAAATAATGGTTGCGGAGACACAATACGTCGTTTAATTGGGCATCCAAATTGATAAAAAGGTTGGAACAAGTGGTAGAGTGAGAACATGTGGAGATATCTTACTTGATAAAGTTACCCTCGGTAAAGGCTAGACTAATTTTTCAGTATTTTAAAAGAATAGCATGGTACATTTTATAGTACTGTATGTTTCTTGCATATTTTATACCACTAATAAATTATTCACACAGAACATAAAAATGTAAGTTGTTAATTGTAATACAATTGACAGAAAATCCAATATTTTTATGTGAAAAAGACGTGAGATTTCTTTACAATTTCATTGTATTTAGGTTTAAAATTGATTTCCTGCCGTTGTAATGACAATTTTCAGCGCTTTAACATATCTTAAAACTTGCTACTTTAAATAAGAAACGAAGTGCAATAAGTATAGTTTATGTCACGTGATTTATTTGCGTTTGTCGGCGAAAAGTAAGTAGGGTTACAGCGACCATAACCTACAAGCAGACGCGTGATATTAAAAGAAGTAATTACGAAGGCAGTGGCAGTGGCAGCGAGTTGGCGGAACCGCTGACAGAGCGCGTTGTCATCGGGCAGACGTGTCAATTAGAGCAGTTTTATAACCTAAACAGGGCGCGTCAATTTGCGGCTTGCTGACGCTTCATTTGAGCGCACAGCCGCGACATTTTTACTTCTGAGACAGCAGGCGCAATTATTGATGCACATTTTGACACTTGTCTCCTACTGCCCTGACAGAAACCGTCGGATCGTGACTGTGTTTCACCTCCCTTTTCCGAATTTTAGTTCAGCTTTTAGATATATTTCAACCAGTGGCGTAATCAGACTAAGTGTTTTCGTGAGGGTGAGAGGGGGAGTTAAAATGTCAAAGACGTTTAAAAATAGACAGTTCCCTGGGAAGTTTTAGAAAGCGCTGAGGTCAGAAGTGCAGTTTTTGGACAATTTGACTTCAATAGCCTACATTTATTCATGTATTTTTTTTTTATTTATTATAAGCTTCACATAGGTTTATAATTTTCAGCATGGATAAAGATAAACATATGAATTGTCAACGTTTAAAAATAAACTAAACTAAACCAAACCAATAAAGAAATATTTATATATCTGCAAAGCTTAGTAAGCTTAGTCTAAAATTTAAATAATAAGTAGCCTACTTGTAAACAACTGTTATTCATTTAAGTATTCATCAACTGAATAGTATGCCCGGTTAATGAGGTACCATTTTAGGGAAGTTTTAAATGTAATTATGGAATTCTCCCTCTTTAGATTTAGAGGTAATTTATTATAGATTTTGGGAGCTGAATATTAAGGACCCTGCTCGAATAGTTTTAATCGATGTATGGGGTATTGTAAGGGTTGATTTCTAATGTTATAATGGTCATATAGCCTACTTGATAAATCATACAGCCAAATATTAAAAAAAAACTGACCATACCATATTGTAAAATATTTTAATATTCGTGTTCTTAACTTACTAGTTTAAAATGTTTCTTAAGAAAACGATTTTTAAAGGACGTCATTTGTATTTTAACGTAAAGTAATACAATTTATTGGTCTTAATGTACACACAGTTTAGTGTCCTATATTGGATTCGAATTATGATTACAGTGGACTTAATTAATGTTTTCTTTGAATAATTTAATTTATTTATCAATTCCAATTAGTTATAATTAATACAAACATTACAAGCTTGATTATAATAAAATTGATTAAAATGCGTATTTCTATAGATATTTAAACATTGTTAACTCTGCAATATACCTTTAAATGAGGATTGAGTATGGAAGGTTTTGCACAAGATGCGGAAAGCGAACATTTAGGCGTACATTTTACTGCAACAGAATCGCGAAGGAAATAAACAAAATCCCAACGAGCGATATTGCCAGTAGGCCTATGTTGTGCAAACGTGAGCCAACGCCAAGTTTTCACCAATATTCCCGACATTTTTGTCTCGTGTTCGTGCCAAGTCAGTCGCCCGTAGCCCATTATTTCTGATTGACCACCGGCCAGAACCTTCCCGCCCCCTCGACACCTCGTTTCCACGGTGTCCGACGTGCAAAAGTGGATGTTTTCCAGCTCTGCGAATTTTTACTCACCCAACGCCCCCCCCCCCCCCCAGCCGTAAGCACATCTGGCAGAACGCAAATTATCGGTAGGCGTTTTGTTCCTTTGGAACATTTTGACCTTTCGGGAGTAGGAAGCCAACTCATCCATTATTGAATTCTTTATCACGATTTTAGACTTATTTAAGACTGTGAAAATAATTGATTACCATGTAAATGGGATTTTTTAAAAGAAGTAAGCTATAAATTGAGTACGTATCCGATATTGTTTCAAAAATTATCGTAATATTAAAATTAGAAATCTCAAAAATAAAAATCCAAGAATCAAGAAATTTATTTTCAATAAACGTTCACAATCTTGGGTCCCAACAAATTACAGATAATTTATCGTTAGGTTATACATATAGTATATATAACCAATCTGTAATATTATATAGTATATGTGTAGAAAAAGGCCAACATATTAGTATTGATGTACTATATATTTAGCATTACACTTCTTCAGGTACAATTTAAAAAATGAAACACATAAAATAACCAAAAACATACATCACTTTATATATATACTTTATATGTATATATATTTTTTATCATATTATATTACAGTATGCAGGATAAGTAACATCGTGTAACATAGTTAGAGATACATTTAAACATCGAGGATGTTCTTAAAAATCTCGTTAATTTGTGTACTAATTTCCTAAATCCTTTCTAAATGAGTTATGCAGTTATGTTCGGGTGTAAATAGATTTGATCGCTAAACAATGGATATTTTAATATTCAATTGGGTTGAAAGGATGAAACTCAGGTTACAGAACTAGCCGCTTAACTGGATAGTAGAAGCCAAAATAACCAAGTGATCAAAGTAAAGTAAGAGCGTTAACTCGAGAAAGCGCATCGGATTTGGATTTGAAATTCTGAACCTTTGATCAGATTCAACGAACATATTAAGAATATTTGATTGGATACAATCAACGTGTAGTTTCAATAGGAGAGTATTTTCTTCCTGTTTCTTAATTTCTTTGTCAAGGCTCAGGGTATTTATTTAAAGAGATAAATACTCCAATTGCAGTAAAGTCAAACCCAAATAACGATCAAAGTATTAACATTTTTTAAATATAAATGCACGGAGACTACGAGAAGTTAGTAGGCATAATAAAGAAATAAAATGATTCAATTAGAATCAGAACAAGATCAAATCACGATCTACTGTTTTTTAAACCCCCCAGAGTATTAATCATGATTTATAGACGTAACAAGTACAGTACTACCGACCCAAGCCGCTGTAACCCGAATCCGTCAGGACAACGAGTGACAGGGAGAATTGACTCCTGTTGGCCTGGAGACGGGGCCAATTCGATATGTTCCATTTTTCTCAACGAGCTTGAGTGAATTAGGCAGGTCAACATTCTGTGGGTCAACATAACTTGATTTGTCCTCGGGTCGCTGACTCGGCTAACTTCGTCAAGGCACTTGAGCCCGCACCGACCACTTGTCATCGATAATCATCTTATTATCGATGATACAATATATCGACTGTAAATATCGATGTTTCCCGGACACGAACTGGTATTTCCGGAATAAGCTTTCAATATTGCAAGTATTCTAAATTTAATTACTGTAAAGTAATTAATTGAACCTTTTTAAAACGAATAAGGCCACAATGAATTGGAATTTGTATTGTTAGTGTTAGCAAAAAAACAATTTATTTAGAAAATAGCGTTTAACTGTTCACTTCTTTATGAGTAAAAATATGTCCACGGCCAACTGAATTTATAGCTGTGTTCACACACCTGTTGTGACTAGGGTACATACATATGTTCATATGTTACTGCAGTGTTCTATGTTGAGTAATGATGCTCTGTGTGAAGATTCTTGGAGCCATTGGAAAAAGATTTTGATGTGCTACAACTTGTGATGATCTCACAATTGTCCAATGTTGTATGATAATTACTAGTTGTATCAAAACAATAAAAGGAAGGTGAACTAAAGCTAAACTCAAAATTTAATTGAATCAACCCTTCCCACCACAGCTACGTTATGTGTAGAAAACTCGGTTGCTCCACTATGCTTAGAGATCGTGTCTATCACATCGTAGTGCACTCAATTGTGTACCTGATGAGACAATGAGACTACCACTTTACCTATTTTATAGGTATCTCTGATGTCGAAACGATAAATGTTACGTTTCGAGCTTCTTCGTCGTCGACTTTCTTTGGATCTCTTCAGAGAACATGACTTCAGATTTCAGGAGTCAAGTTACCAGACGCTGGAAGGTAAACTGGAGCTAAAGTAAAATTTAAATTGAATCAACCCTTCCTACGATAGCTACGTTATGTATATGTGTATGGTGTTTTGTTTGTGGATTTTTGGAGAAATTTGGATTTGATACAACTAGTGATGATCACGTAATTTTCCAATTTTGGAAGCACGAAGTAAAAATGAACATTGTAAAATTGTATGGTCATTACTAGTTATACAAAAACAATGAAATTTTGTTTGTGGTATTTCTATTTTGTGCTTTTTCTGTTCGCGAGTACGACTAGTGTGTTTATCGTCGTGATTTTATTTGTCAATTTACGTGCTAGTTAACCTTATTTCGCAGCTTATTTGACACCTGTAGAAGAGGTCAGATACTCGTTCTCGAAACGTAGCGCAAGTTTTCGTTAACAAATAACGACGCCCTAAAGGATTTAGTCTGCTATTCTCCTAAATCAACCCATCATCCTTAATAATGGGGCTTGAAAGAAGAAATGATGAAACTGTAACAAGTGTTCGAACATTACAAGTTAATAACAACAAATTAAAAATAACAAGCTGAAAACTAAAAAATTAAAATATTTAAACATTATTTAATCATCTGTATTTTGAACAAGTCTTGGTTTATTTAGCTTTTTATTTCACTGCATGAATAAATATAGACTCCATGTGGGTATTTTAGATTTGTATTAAATATTGTTAATTTTATCTAATTAATTAGTGGAAGTGTATACAAGAATTCGGTGGTTAACATATTTTTATAGATTTTTCAGCAAATACTAATATTAAAATTGTCCTTTTTCGTTATTTATGTAATGTTAAGTGTTATTATCTCAAATGTAAATGCAAAATCAAATGGTATCCGCTAAAAAAAGTACACTGCTTACATATATTTTAAAAACATAAACATTTGCACATCACTGCAAGTCCGATAGTGAAATGTTCACTGTCAGTAGATAATGCATTGACAATGAATATCTAACTATGACCGTTCACATTTACTGATGTTCAATATCAGGACTAGATACAGTGCCAATCTGTCTGTCGCTAGAGATGAGTGGGAATGGGATTTCTTGTCACGAATGAACATACACGCTCTTACTCAGACTACAAATAAGTCTCAAATTTGATAGATTTTGGAGATAAGCCTTCTCTCTAAGGTGCATTCTGCCGTAGTATAATTAATCTATCAATAAAATACTTAATTGTTATAGGTGCATTCATTCTGTTGTTACTGTTTTGTACATCCAACAAAACAGACAACTTCTTTGAAAATAATAATCTGTACATTAATGGCGTTTACAAATTAATCTAATTTCGTCCACCTTGAAAAATAATACCTTATATTGTCCTTTGTTTGAAGGTTATTTTTGATTATGGAAGGATTTTGAAGGAAACAGGATTTTTCCGGGCATTTGCCATCGTTCAGTGAAACAAGAAATCAGTAACACTACGTTTCGAGATCTGCAATCTGATCTCTTCTTCAGGTAAAGAACTAGCCTAATACATAATTACAAACTAGGTTAAAATAAAAAAATCTTACCAAAGCGTTGTGGCACGCTTAGGCCACTTAGGTCAGGAATCACAACCACCATGTTGTTTGTCAACTTCACTAACTCTATAAACATGCACTTAATAAAAAACTATACACAACACTAATCATTAACCCCCCCCCCCCCATAAGCCTTATGTATTAGTCTAGTTCTTTACCCGAAGAAGAGATCAGATTGCAGATCTCGAAACGTAGTGTTACTGATTTCTTGTTTCACTGAACGATGGCAAATGTCAGGAAAATCCTGTTTCCTTTACCTTATA
The DNA here is from genome assembly GCF_021130785.1 of Homalodisca vitripennis. NCBI lineage: Eukaryota > Metazoa > Arthropoda > Insecta > Hemiptera > Cicadellidae > Homalodisca > Homalodisca vitripennis. The sequence continues at coordinate 16,447,618 of NC_060209.1, read as the reverse complement.
TTGACAATCAACTTGTACTCCAATACAATCGTCTTAGTTCTGAATACCTTGAACATTTGCGTGTTTAAAAGTGTGTTCACTTCGTAATGCACAAATCACACAGGTGGTAGAGAGAGACTTTTCTTGAGAAACATTGTTTTTGGCAGTAAATTAAATTTATTGCGAGGTGCAAGGTTGCAGGGGGAGTGTTTTAGATAACCACGTAGCAGGAACAACCGCCTGTCTGTAATGGGTGATTTAAAAATGGCAAAAATAAAGGATGTCTTATTTAACAAGGCGGCGTTAGGGCTAGTAAGCCCTCTCTAACACTTAACCTGGGGACCAACGACTTAAAGGTGACTCCGAACCACCACCAACGGCCGGGCAGGCGGGCTGCTTGCAAGGACAGGATCGCTCAGCAATTACCCATCCAAGCAGCAGCCACGCTCGACGTTGTTTGATTTGGTTTTCTCGCGATAACCGCTGAACCCGCTACACTGCGCCATTGGCAAGTCAAAGAGATAAGCTAGTTTTAAACTCCGACGAAACCCTAAAATTAAAAAATTCTTAACGTTTTCATGCTTTCATCGCACGCAAGATGCGGCGTTGTAAAGAAACATAATGCAAGCATTATTCGCAAACACATCAAATCACATTTATTTCCACAAATTACTGAAAAAACAGAAGAAAATATTTTATATTGAAAAAGAAAACAAATATAGTATTTTTATATAATGGTAATAAAATATACGATCAAGTAATACGTTTCAAAATAGTTGACATTAAATAATTTAACGCTAAATAATATTAAAAAGTGTTATATCACAAAGAAATTTAATCCATATATTTAAATAAAGGTAGAATTAAAATTAAATAATATGAACACGTTTCCTTTTTGATTAAATAAGATTAAGTACGTTTTTGAGTTTATTAAATAAAGCGATGCCCAGAACCACTCCTTAGCCAACACGTAGTCCACCCGTGAATTTGTTTTCAATCAAACTCCAATAAATAACAGAAAGGGATAAAAAATATCAACAGGGCAGCTGATACGGTCGGACAAAGCCGTAACTGTGAGGGCTGACAGATGCGGGGCCTACACTCGTCATAATATCGCTAAAGAACAACTAGTGTACAGCGCCCCCCGTGGCGACCTCCCCTGGCCTCGCCGCGCGTCCGACAACTGATCACAGTCGCTTTGATAGTTTTTTACAAACAGAAAATAATACGCGGCCGAAGAGCAGACAAACAAGGCACCCAGCGGGTGGCTCCGGTAATAACATGTAAGCTATATTAGAGCCGCGGGTCCAAATGTAAATAATTGAGCCGTTGTCCAATTTGGAGCCACACCCCCGTGTAAACAAGCGGGACACGCGCCGCGCGCTGGGAAGGATTAAATCTGGCCTGGCGGCGAATGGGGTCAGCTATGGATCACCGTTGTTGCCAACTATCGCCCTCTCTCGTTACTGTTCATAGTTTGGAAATTTAATAAAATTTATGTTCTTCAAATAACTAAACACCTGAAGTGCCTTGAAGTCTGTGATCGACCTGCAAATCAATGAACATTCTTATAGTGATCTAATCTGAACAAACGTTGTTGCCAACTATCGCTCTCTCTCGTTACTGTATGTATTTTGGAAATTTAATAAAAATGCAGAGTTGGCAATGCAAATTAGATAATAGCCTAATAATTAATAATTGAACTTATGCAATTTTGTGTTCTTCAAATAACTAAACACTGAAGTGTCTTTGAAATCTATAAACGGCCTGCAATCCATGGGCATTATTATATCTCTTATTACTATATATTTTGGAATTTTAATAAAAATGCAGAGTTGGCAATGCAAATGAGTTAATAATAATTAATATTTGAACTTATACAATTTTCTGTTCTTCAAATAAATAAACACTTGAAATGCCTTTGAAATCTCTGAACGGCCTGCAAGTTCAAATTAAATCAAATCAAATCAAATCATTTTATTTTTGCCAGAACATTACAAAAAATGTATAGCAATCTAGCAATTAATGACAATATTTTATAGCGATCTAACCTGAATATAAACTTCACTAAAAAAACCAAATTCTATCTGGAGCAACCCTTTAATTGTTAATTATTTAATTTGCGGTATGTGAGTGTTTAGCGAAATTTATTCCTCCAGTTTCTGATGGACGAAATCCAAATTTTGTACACACGATAACTGATCTACATTGAAAATTGTACAGTTCGGACATTTGGGAGTCAACTTCTGTCAACCAAAAAGTGATTTAACTTTGGCCTCTCTGGTAACCTTTATGGTAACAAGATAATGAAATTAGTAAACAAAATATATTGTGAATGTTAATCATACGGAATTTTCCGCTAGCTATTCTCAATATACTGTATATGCTGATGTTAAATTCTTGGGTTGATTGGTTTCATTTAAAACTTGAACATTTTATTTTAGGTTAGCCTGCAATGTAATCTTCATAACAAGCTAGGCGGTAAAGGGATTTTTAAACGATTTATTTTGACTGGGATTATTATTGACGGAGCATGGATCTGGTGTATGGCAGTTGAAAAGTTTCTAATGACTCAATTTCTTCTCTGTTAAGTACAAAATAATTTATCGACTTTAAAAGGTCTTTGTGAAGACAAAGTGTTTTGAAATTCGAAACATAGCTCTCAGCTGAAAAGCAATACAATTATATGTAATTGACTATTGTACAATAAAAGATATCGTACATAATAATACGAATGTTTGCATATAGTGCCTACAGAGGGATTACTTTCCACCATCTGAAAGTCAATAAATGTTTGCCACTGGATAAAGCAGTTTTTCTTTATTTGCATGAGTTTGCAGACGCAAGTAAAATCGGTTTGTGTCTATTTGTATCATGGGATGTGTAAGTAAATGTTACAGTACATTTATTGATTTAAAATCTAAGATTGTGCCATTAAAATGTATCCTTATATAAAAATTAGCTACTGCGAACTTAGAATGAGCAAAGGGTTCAGGGAGAATTTCTATTCTGCCTGACTGTCGATTCACCTTTGTCTCTGTTTTTCGCTGAATATCTCAAAGACAAATTGAGCTATGGACTTTAAATTTTACAATGTATTAAATTTCCAAATAAGTAAGATGATTTCGTGATTGATGATAGCAAGATGATTGATTTTTTAGTGTTTGATGATGACTTGCCCTTAATGGGATTGGGCTGACCATTCACGATGCCTAATTATCTGCAGGATGTCTTAAAAATGATTTCATCTGTTGATCTCAAATTTGCATGAAAAACCATTTCTTCATGGACAGAAATAAGCTCTCTGATGGTGCATGTCCATCTGTGTTAATTGCCTATGCGTCTTACATTATTAATAAACATGTAACATTTTATTTTATATTTGATCTTGTTAAGTCGTTACATATAAGGTATATTTATTATCTAGCAAAGTGAGTAACAAGCCTAAGTTTTCTGCTTTGTTTTCTTGATGGAAGTGAGCAGGTTTTAATAGAAAAGACATTTTTCATTCTTCCATTCTTCCACATGAATGAAAAATGTCTTTTCTATTAAAGCCTAAGTTTTGTCGAATTATGAGATTTAGGGGAGCCTTAACAGTCATCATCAGATAGGACTATTTCATCGAGAAGGAAGTATTCGTCCTTTAATATTATGAATAATTAATAACTCAATCGTTGCATAACGAGGACCAAAACATTGTAAACACTACACATACCGTAGAACAATGTGGGTGGGGGGGGGGGGGGTTATTCAATACGAATGTTAAGATCAGCTTTCACTTAATGCAGCGCCTGAAGCTGTGACAGACTTGACTGCTATCTGAAGAGATCCAAACAAGTCGGCAACGACGAAGAAGTTCAAAACGAACTCTCTACATCGTTTCGACATCAGAGACACCTGGACTACAAACAAATGAAATCAAGATGAAGTGGTGTTCTCATTGTCTCATCAGTTGCACGATCGAGTGCACTGCGATGTTCTGACATGATCCCAAAGTACGGTGGAGCAACCGAGTTGTCTAGACATAACGTAGGGCTATGGGGCAAATGGAGTTTTTGAACTTCACATTCGTATTTTAAACACTGAATGAATTTGTGTATAATTTGTTCCTGCCTAATACGAGATAGCAATACCTTAAACTGACTAATAGTACAATGTTTCATTTTCTTCGCCTGTAGATAAATGGGATGAAAAAATGAGAATACCTCTTCGCCTAGATACGTTCTATTTTGTAGCCTACATGTCTCTGACATCGAAACGGCGTAAAGAGTTCATTTTGAAATTCTTCATCGCAGACTTTTTTGAATCTCTTCAGACAAACAGTGACTTGATTCTAAATTTCATGTCTCTAACAGCGTAAGATTCCAGGCTCTGTACTAAAAGAAAAGTGAACTGGAGAACTGGAGCTAAACTCATCATACACTTCCCATCACACAGTGTATAAGCTATATTAACCATTACAAAGTGGAAACAACTAAAATGAACATTTAAGTTAAAAAAATATGACAACCAAAACCTTATTGATAACATTTCTCAATTATATAGGTTTACCTACAGGATGAGAATGAGCAATATAATTATGGCAACGGAGGGTAGGTAATATAATAATCGCAAATCGATTTTTCTTCCATAAATAATACTCTTAGTTTCAATAGAAATGTTGTAACTAAAATGAACATTTAAGTTAAAAAAAATTAAATTAAAAAACACTACTCGACCAAAATCGTATTGATAACATTTTTATTTTCGTTCGGTAACATGTTTGAGAGAGGCGGTATTGGAGGCGAGAGTAACACAAAGTGAAGGGTGTACACGGTGCGCGGCGGTGTAGCCGAGCTGTCTTAGAGCCTGTCTACGTGCCGGGTACGCTGTGAACATTTTAATTGATTCAATCAAATGAAAAACACGCTCGTTTCCTGTCACCGCCGCAGTATTTGTTTTCCGGACACTTTGGCGTCGGAAAACACTCCATCTCGTTTTGAAAACAAACTCTCTCTCTCCGGTATCCTGCGGCAGGTTCCACCCCCTCACCCCGTCCTGACGTGCCGGATCTCGCTCGCTTCATTAAGACCGGTGCGCGGGTCTGTCAAATTAACGATGTAGCCACAACAAGTGTACGGTGCCGTGTACATGTGTCGCAGTGTGGATAAATAGTGTATCGCAGTGTACGTGAGGACTGGCGATGGCTCTAATTTCCACCTCTCAGTCGTTCTTGCAAGACGTGTTTTGGAATTGATTATAAAGTAAAAAGTAAAGTTAAGATGTCTTATTTTACCAGGCGAAGTTAGGGCTAAGAAGCCCTCTCTAACACAACCTGGGGACCAACGGCTTAAAGGTGACTTCCGAACCACCACCAATGGCCGGGCAGGCGGGCTGCTTGCAAGGACAGGATCGCTCAGCGGTCACCGATCCTAGCAGCAACTACGCTCGACGTTCCTTGATCTGGTTATCTTGCGATAACCATAGTACCCGCTACACTACGCCATTGGTAGTGTAGATTATCGTGGTTTAAATCTACAAATAACACGAATATTCTAGAAAGCGCAATTAAAAGTACAACTTCCACGAGTGGTAATTAAAGTTTTTCAATTTGTGAAACCTTAAGCATTTCCTGTAGAAGGAGAAGTACTGCACTATTTTTGCTGTGAAACGACACAAATATGCTTAGACCCTAGATGATTTTGAGTTTCATAGCACTAGAAATCACAGTTTTCTTCAGGGCTTACTGATACTAGATTTACGTGTACTTGTTGAGTTCCATTAAAGTACCTAAGGTAGCCTACTTACCTACTGTTGGCGAGTCACGACCCCTGGGCCAGCACACGATGTAGCTGTGTATTGTAGTGGTATCACCTTATTCTGCAGGAACTTAAGTCAGTAATTACGTCTGCAACATTAGTGCACACGATTATAGTTAGAGTCTCAAGAGAGGCGATTAGCGCCTTCAATTTGCCGGTAGGCAAAGACAAAGGGGTCATCTCGTGACGCGCCTACAGTAACAGCATTCTTTAAAAGGCATGGTAAGCAAAACCCCCGATTTCTATCACAAGATTAGCGCCTTCAATTTTCAGGTATGCAAAGACACCAGGGGTCATCTCGTGAGTCGCCTACAGTAACAGCATTCGGTAAGCAAAACCCCCGATTTCTATCACAAGAGAGCACCACCGCCAATCAGCACTTGCTCGTCTGTTGGCCGGGTATGAACAGAGGTGTAGGAACAAAGCTCTGGGTGGAAGCCAATCACAGGCCGGTGTCCGCGGTTTTAATCCGGGCACATTGACGGTGGTGGGCCGCGGATCAAAAGTGACGCCAGCTGGGGCACGATTTAGGCGTAATATTGATGAGAATGCCTGGCGAGGTGGAAGCACCGTGGAGAGAGTACAAACAAACCTCCCCGGGGCGGACCAGTGGCTCGAAACAAAAGCTTGGGCGGAGTCATCGGATCAGCTGCGTAGGTCCAGCGGGGCGGAACAGACTCCAACTGGCGGCTCCGATGTCGAAGTCGGGAGTAAGATCTGCGATAATTACTGGTAATACCAACCGAGCACAGAGACTGGCTCTGTATTAAACACTTACTGTAGAAACATACAAGTAATTATGGCGTGAACAGCCACGCCATAAACACGTAGCGTACACGTAGAAGTGAGACGGTATTTCAGTAGTCAGTACTTTGTAACGGTTACTTTTCTCCAGTATCTGTAACGGTTACTGAGAACCAAAAGTACTGATGACAGATACTTTGTATCTAGTACTCCATATGGTTATAAGATACGGATATTTTCTCGTACTGATTACTTTACTAGTCCTGAAGTACCCATATCCTCACTGATACCGAATACAAATACTGATTTGAGGCTGACAAATACAAAATAAATACCGCGATCATAACGCTCCAACAGCAAAATATTGCTACTTCACCACCTAAATCACTTATCAACCCCAGTGTCAGTGTGATATTTTTGAAATAGTTATTGAGTGATAAATAATATTTGTTTTCAAAGAAAACCAAACAATTCATATAATACATTGAGTTAAAAGTGTGCAATTATGTAAACTATGATTGGATATTTTATGCTTTTAATTCAAATTCAAATGATGAATAGTACTATGAAAACGTGTTAACGTACAAAAAATGCACCGAAAAAATTTAAATTATATATAATTCGTAACCTCTCAAAAAGTATAAACTTTTTAATAATAATAAATTATGTTTATAGATTTTTGACATAAGTGCGTTGTACTTTTGAATACTATTAATTACATCAAAGAATTTACAAAACTGTGTATCGAATACTGATTTCAAGTATCTAGTATTTAAAACGTTAAGTATCTAAGTATTTAAAACGTTACCAGTACGGAAATACTGATTTCACCAGTACGGAAATACTGATTTCAAGTATCTAGTATTTAAAACGTTACCAGTACGGAAATACTGATTTCAAGTATAGTATTTAAACGTTACCAGTACGGAAATACTGATTTCAAGTATCTAGTATTTAAAACGTTACCAGTACGGAAATACTGATTTCAAGTATCTAGTATTTAAAACGTTACCAGTACGGAAATAATGATTACAAGTATCTAGTATTTAAAACGTTACCAGTACGGAAATACTGATTTTTCAAGTATCTAGTATTTAAAACGTTACCAGTACGGAAATACTGATTTTCAAGTATCTAGTATTTAAAACGTTACCAGTACGGAAATACTGATTTCAAGTATCTAGTATTTAAAACGTTACCAGTACGGAAATACTGATTTCAAGTATCTAGTATTTAAAACGTTACCAGTACGGAAATACTGATTTCCAAGTATCTAGTATTTAAAACGTTACCAGTACGGAAAATAATGATTACAAGTATCTAGTATTTAAAACGTTACCAGTACGGAAATACTGATTCAAGTATCTAGTATTTAAAAACGTTACCAGTACGGAAATAATGATTACAAGTATCTAGTATTTAAAACGTTACCAGTACGGAAATACTGATTACAAGTATCTAGTATTTAAAAACGTTACCAGTACGGAAATAATGATTACAAGTATCTAGTATTTAAAACACGTTACCAGTACGGAAATAATGATTACAAGTATCTAGTATTTAAAACGTTACCAGTACGGAAATAATGATTACAAGTATCTAGTATTTAAAACGTTACCAGTACGGAAATAATGATTACAAGTATCTAGTATTTAAAACGTTACCAGTACGGAAATAATGATTACAAGTATCTAGTATTTAAAACGTTACCAGTACGGAAATAATGATTACAAGTATCTAGTATTTAAAACGTTACCAGTACGGAAATACTGATTTCAAGTATATAGTATTTAAAACGTTACCAGTACGGAAATAATGATTACAAGTATCTAGTATTTAAAACGTTACCAGTACGGAAATACTGATTCCAAGTATCTAGTATTTAAACGTTACCAGTACGGAAATAATGATTACAAGTATCTAAGTATTTAAAACGTTACCAGTACGGAAATACTTGATTCCAAGTATCTAGTATTTAAAACGTTACCAGTACGGAAATAATGATTACAAGTATCTAGTATTTAAAACGTTACCAGTACGGAAATACTGATTACAAAGTATCTAGTATTTAAAAACGTTACCAGTACGGAAATAATGATTACAAGTATCTAGTATTTAAAACGTTACCAGTACGGAAATAATGATTACAAGTATCTAGTATTTAAAACGTTACCAGTACGGAAATAATGATTACAAGTATCTAGTATTTAAAACGTTACCAGTACGGAAATAATGATTACAAGTATCTAGTATTTTAAAACGTTACCAGTACGGAAATAATGATTTCAAGTATCTAGTATTTAAAACGTTACCAGTACGGAAATACTGATTCCAAGTATCTAGTATTTAAAACGTTACCAGTACGGAAATAATGATTCAAGTATCTAGTATTTAAAACGTTACCAGTACGGAAATAATGATTACAAGTATCTAGTATTTAAACGTTACCAGTACGGAAATACTGATTTCAAGTATCTAGTATTTAAAAACGTTACCTATACGGAACTAATGATTACAAGTATCTAGTATTTTAAAACGTTACCAGTACGGAAATACTGATTTCCAAGTATCTAGTATTTAAAACGTTACCAGTACGGAAATAATGATTACAAGTATCTAGTATTTAAAACGTTACCAGTACGGAAATAATGATTACAAGTATCTAGTATTTAAAACGTTACCAGTACGGAAATACTGATTTCAAGTATCCAGTATTTAAAACGTTACCAGTACGGAAATACTGATTTCAAGTATCTAGTATTTAAAACGTTACCAGTACGGAAATACTGATTCCAAGTATCTAGTATTTTAACAAACGTTACCAGTACGGAAATAATGATTACAAGTATCTAGTATTTAAAACGTTACCAGTACGGAAATACTGATTTCAAGTATCTAGTATTTAAAACGTTACCAGTACGGAAATAATGATTACAAGTATCTAGTATTTAAAACGTTACCAGTACGGAAATACTGATTCCAAGTATCTAGTATTTAAAACGTTACCAGTACGGAAATAATGATTACAAGTATCTAGTATTTAACACGTTACCAGTACGGAAATACTGATTACAAGTATCTAGTATTTAAAACGTTACCAGTACGGAAATAATGATTACAAGTATCTAGTATTTAAAACGTTACCAGTACGGAAATAATGATTACAAGTATCTAGTATTTAAAAACGTTACCAGTACGGAAATAATGATTACAAGTATCTAGTATTTAAAACGTTACCAGTACGGAAATAATGATTACAAGTATCTAGTATTTAAAACGTTACCAGTACGGAAATACTGATTTCAAGTATCTAGTATTTAAAACGTTACTAGTACGGAAATAATGATTACAAGTATCTAGTATTTAAAAACGTTACCAGTACGGAAATACTGATTCCAAAGTATCTAGTATTTAAAACGTTACCAGTACGGAAATAATGATTACAAGTATCTAGTATTTAAAACGTTACCAGTACGGAAATACTGATTCCAAGTATCTAGTATTTAAAACGTTACCAGTACGGAAATAAGATTACAAGTATTCTAGTATTTAAAACGTTACCAGTACGGAAATACTGATTACAAGTATCTAGTATTTAAAACGTTACCCAGTACGGAAAATAATGATTACAAGTATCTAGTATTTAAAACGTTACCAGTACGGAAATAATGATTACAAGTATCTAGTATTTAAAACGTTACCAGTACGGAAATAATGATTACAAGTATCTAGTATTTCAAACGTTACCAGTACGGGAAATAATGATTACAAGTATCTAGTATTTAAAACGTTACCAGTACGGAAATAATGATTTCAAGTATCTAGTATTTAAAACGTTACCAGTACGGAAATACTGATTCCAAGTATCTAGTATTTAAAACGTTACCAGTACGGAAATACTGATTCCAAGTATCTAGTATTTAAAAACGTTACCAGTACGGAAATAATGATTACAAGTATCTAGTATTTAAAACGTTACCAGTACGGAAATACTGATTTCAAGTATCTAGTATTTAAAAACGTTACCTATACGGAACTAATGATTACAAGTATCTAGTATTTAAAAACGTTACCAGTACGGAAATACTGATTCCAAGTATCTAGTATTTAAAACGTTACCAGTACGGAAATAATGATTACAAGTATCTAGTATTTAAAACGTTACCAGTACGGAAATAATGATTACAAGTATCTAGTATTTAAAACGTTACCAGTACGGAAATAATGATTACAAATATCTCTAGTATTTAAAACGTTACCAGTACGGAAATACTGATTTTCAAGTATCCAGTATTTAAAACGTTACCAGTACGGAAATACTGATTTCAAAGTATCTAGTATTTAAAACGTTACCAGTACGGAAATACTGATTCCAAGTATCTAGTATTTAAAACGTTACCAGTACGGAAATAATGATTACAAGTATCTAGTATTTAAAACGTTACCAGTACGGAAATACTGATTTCAAGTATCTAGTATTTAAAAACTTACGTTCAGTACCGCGTAAAAATAATGATTACAAGTATCTAGTATTTTAAAAACGTTACCAGTACGGAAATACTGATTCCAAGTATCTAGTATTTAAAACGTTACCAGTACGGAAATAATAATGATTACAAGTATCTAGTATTTAACACGTTACCAGTTACGGAAATACTGATTACAAGTATCTAGTATTTAAAACGTTACCAGTACGGAAATAATGATTACAAGTATCTAGTAATTTAAAAAACGTTACCAGTACGGAAATACTGATTACAAGTATCTAGTATTTAAAACGTTTACCAGTACGGAAATAATGATTACAAGTATCTAGTATTTAAAACGTTACCAGTACGGAAATAATGATTACAAGTATCTAGTATATTTAAAACGTTACCAGTACGGAAATACTGATTTCCAAGTATCTAGTATTTAAAACGTTACTAGTACGGAAATAATGATTACAAGTATCTAGTATTTAAAACGTTACCAGTACGGAAATACTGATTCCAAGTATCTAGTATTTAAAACGTTACCAGTACGGAAATAATGATTACAAGTATCTAGTATTTAAAACGTTACCAGTACGGAAAATACTGATTACAAGTATCTAGTATTTAAAACGTTACCAGTACGGAAATAATGATTACAAGTATCTAGTATTTAAAACGTTACCAGTACGGAAATAATGATTACAAGTATCTAGTATTTAAAACGTTACCAGTACGGAAATAATGATTACAAGTATCTAGTATTTCAAACGTTACCAGTACGGAAATAATGATTACAAGTATCTAAGTATTTAAAACGTTACCATTACGGAAAATAATGATTTCAAGTTATCTAGTATTTAAAACGTTACCAGTACGGAAATACTGATTCCAAGTATCTAGTATTTAAAAACGTTACCAGTACGGAAATACTGATTCCAAGTATCTAGTATTTAAAACGTTACCAGTACGGAAATAATGATTACAAGTATCTAGTATTTAAAACGTAACCAGTACGGAATTAATGATTTTCAAGTATCTAGTATTTAAAAAACGTTACCTATACGGAACTAATGATTACAAGTATCTAGTATTTAAAACGTTTACTAGTACGGAAATACTGATTCCAAGTATCTAGTATTTAAAAACGTTACCAGTACGGAAATAATGATTACAAGTATCTAGTATTTAAAACGTTACCAGTACGGAAATACTGATTACAAGTATCTAGTATTTAAAACGTTACCAGTACGGAAATAATGATTACAAGTATCTAGTATTTAAAAACGTTACCAGTACGGAAATAATGATTACAAGTATCTAGTATTTAAAACGTAACCAGTACGGAAATAATGATTACAAGTATCTAGTAATTTAAAACGTTACCAGTACGGAAATACTGATTTCAAGTATCTAGTATTTAAAACGTTACTAGTACGGAAATAATGATTACAAGTATCTAGTATTTAAAACGTTACCAGTACGGAAATACTGATTCCAAGTATCTAGTATTTAAAACGTTACCAGTACGGAAATACTGATTCCAAGTATCTAGTATTTAAAACGTTACCAGTACGGAATAAATACTGATTACAAGTATCTAGTATTTAAAACGTTACCAGTACGGAAATAATGATTACAAGTAATCTAGTATTTAAAACGTTACCAGTACGGAAATAATGATTACAAGTATCTAGTATTTAAAAACGTTACCAGTACGGAAATACTGATTCCAAGTATCTAGTATTTAAAACGTTACCAGTACGGAAATAATGATTACAAGTATCTAGTATTTAAAACGTTACCAGTACGGAAATATGATTACAAGTATCTAGTATTTAAAACGTTACCAGTACGGAAATAATGATTACCAAGTATCTAGTATTTAAATAACGTTACCAGTACGGAAATAATGATTACAAGTATTAGTATTTAAAACGTTACCAGTACGGAAATAATGATTACAAGTATCTAGTATTTAAAACGTTACCAGTACGGAAAAATAATGATTTCAAGTATCTAGTATTTAAAACGTTACCAGTACGGAAAATAATGATTACAAGTATCTAGTATTTAAAACGTTACCAGTACGGAAATACTGATTCCAAGTATCTAGTATTTAAAACGTTACCAGTACGGAAATAATGATTACAAGTATCTAGTATTTAAAACGTTACCAGTACGGAAATACTGATTAACAAGTATCTAGTATTTAAAACGTTACCAGTTACGGAAATAATGATTTACAAAGTATCTCTAGTATTTAAAACGTTACCAGTACGGAAATAATGATTACAAGTATCTAGTATTTAAAACGTAACCAGTACGGAAATACTGATTACAAGTATCTAGTATTTAAAACGTTACCAGTACGGAAATACTGATTTCAAGTATCTAGTATTTAAAACGTTACTAGTACGGAAATAATGGTTACAAGTATCTAGTATTTAAAACGTTACCAGTACGGAAATACTGATTCCAAGTATCTAGTATTTAAAACGTTACCAGTACGGAAATAATGATTACAAGTATCTAGTATTTAAAACGTTACCAGTACGGAAATACTGATTCCAAGTATCTAGTATTTAAAACGTTACCAGTACGGAAATAATGATTACAAGTATCTAGTATTTAAAACGTTACCAGTACGGAAATAATGATTACAAGTATCTAGTATTTAAAACGTTACCAGTACGGAAATACTGATTTACAAGTATCTAGTATTTAAATACGTTACCAGTACGGAAATAATGATTACAAGTATCTAGTATTTAAAACGTTACCAGTACGTACGGAAATAATGATTACAAGTATCTAGTATTTAAAAAACGTTACCAGTACGGAAATAATGATGATTTCAAGTATCTAGTATTTAAAACGTTACCAGTACGGAAATAATGATTACAAGTATCTAGTATTTAAAACGTTACCAGTACGGAAATACTGATTACAAGTATCTAGTATTTAAAACGTTACCAGTACGGAAATAATGATTACAAGTATCTAGTATTTAAAACGTTACCAGTACGGAAATAATGATTACAAGTATCTAGTATTTAAAACGTTTACCAGTACGGAAATACTGATTACAAGTATCTAGTATTTAAGACGTTACCAGTACGGAAATAATGATTACAAGTATCTAGTATTTAAAACGTTACCAGTACGGAAATAATGATTACAAGTATCTAGTATTTAAAACGTTACCAGTACGGAAATAATGATTACAAGTATCTAGTATTTAAAACGTTACAGTACGGAAATAATGATTACAAGTATCTAGTATTTAAAACGTTACCAGTACGGAAATACTGATTTCAAGTATCTAGTATTTAAAACGTTACCAGTACGGAAATACTGATTTCAAGTATCCAGTATTTGTACTCAGTATCGCCGAGTAACGGTATCAGAAGTAACGTTTATAGGTTCGTACTGATTTAGCCCATCTCTAGTCACACGCTGCATCATCTCAGAGCAAAAGCAAGCTCTTGCAGACTGTCATCCAATCTGTTCTTGTAAAAATTCGTTATCGCGGCGATTATTTTTCTCGGTCTTATGGTTATCCATGTTGGCGACGAGAAAATCGCAGGATAAATAAATTTTCAAACAAACTGAGTACAGTGATGCCACTTTAACCAAACGAAATGGGTTACAGACTTGAAAGTTTGCGCGAAACCTCAGTAAAGACTGTTAGGCGACACTGTGTGGAGTGCATCTACCTTGTTCAATAACTATGAATAAATTATTATCAACTATTATAAATAATTTTTACAGTAAGTATGTTAGTAAACCCTGGAAAATTGTAGGAAAGAAATGCAATTCTTTTAGAAAATATAAAAAGCTAATACATTAGCTCAAATCGAATACATTAAAATAACATTGTACAAAAACCTGACAACGTGATATAATGTGTGGATGAGTATATGTACGTTTTATCCACCAAAGCTTAAACTTAACTTTCAGTATAAAGTATCAAAATTGTTCCCATATTTTCAAGTTCAAGTTATTGGGTCCTGTACTTCAATATTGGGTCTCGCGGAGCAATGTATGAAGGGTACAACACAAAATGTCTAATTATTAACCAAGCTTCAGTATTTGCTTCGTCCTGTACTGTCACAATACAACCAAATTTAAAAAATGCATACTTTTATTTAAAAAATACAAAAAGTACGAGGCAGTCTATTACACCTAATTCAATCGGTAGAGAAAAAGTTGAGGGTTAGTGTGAAAGATGAGGAATGAGATTTTACTGTAATGGCAATGCGTTTTGTCCCTGTTCTTTATCCAAACCTTCTTTTAAGAACATAATATCATTTTAATATCAAATATAATGTTATTATTTAACTAAGTTATCTTCCGAAATTAATGAGCATGTGTTAGATACGAAGTCGACTCTAGTTTACAATGTACAATACAGCTGATCGGATAAGTGCCTAATAAAAGATACACACAAAAACTCACTTAACAAACGCTCTTGTATCTTTTCATATTATCAACATTATATGGCACAGGTTTCTGGAAAGCTTGACGGAAACTGAGCAATAATCAGTATTCCCACATTCGCCGTGGAAGTAGCTGTTTACCTGACTTTGCTACCTCTAAACCACGACTAACGGTTCAAATTTGTATTTAGAGCGGTAAATAGTGTTTGTATAAACAACAAAACTAGAAAATTGGAGCGTTGGAGTTGTGATCTGAGGTCCATCTGTTACGACTCTCTGCGCCAGATCAAAAACTAGTGACTGTTACAACTGAGATCTGAGTTATATCTGTTACGACGCTCTGCGCCAGATCAAAAACTATTGATCTGAGTTATATCTGTTACGACGACTGCGTCAGATCAAAAACTGATGTGAGTTATATCTGTTACGACTCTGCGTCAGATCAAAAACTAGTGATCTGAGTTATGTCTGTTACGACTCTCTGCGTCAGATCAAAAAACTAGTGACCTGAGTTATGTCTGTTACGACTCTCTGCGCCAGATCAAAAAACTAGTGACCTGAGTTATGTCTGTTACGACTCTCTGCGTCAGATCAAAAACTAGTGATCCTGAGTTATGTCTGTTACGACTCTCTGCGCCAGATCAAAAACTAGTGATCTGAGTTATGTCTGTTACGACTCTCTGCGTCAGATCAAAAACTAGTGATCTGAGTTATGTCTGTTACGACTCTCTGCGCCAGATCAAAAACTAGTGATCTGAGTTATGTCTGTTACGACTCTCTGCGTCAGATCAAAAACTAGTGATCTGAGTTATGTCTGTTACGACTCTCTGCGCCAGATCAAAAACTAGTGATCTGAGTTATATCTGTTACGACTCTCTGTGCCAGATAAAAAACTAGTGATCTGAGTTATATCTGTTACGACTCTCTGTCATTACTGAACTAAACATATGCATCGAGCACTTTTTGAAAACAAACTGTGTCAAAACTAACACAATGAAATTTATCTCCGCCAAAAGGAAGACGAATACTGACCAATTGAGATGGTGGAAGGAACTATCTATCCTAGGTGAAGCCGATTCCACCAAGTTTCTAGTGATGCACCTGGATCGTAGACTAGCTCGGAGAGAGTCATTGACAACGTTTGTTCAAAAGGTTGCCTCATGCAATTATGTCTTACGCAATCCTGCAAATTTCTGCTCGTTGAATGTATTAAAATTTTGCCTAGTACGTCGAAATGTGGTCTACGGTTTGAGACTATGGGGCAGCTGTTTTAGAAATAAATTTTAAAATAAAAAACACAAAATTGCGGTTAGCGGCTAAACGACACATTTCTCGAGCTACGTTTGTAGAGGAAATTTCGTTTGAAATCATGTGTACTATCAGCCAAAGAAGTTTGTGACACCCATTTTGTGAACACCCTGTATTAGGACTGACTCTACTTTCGGCCGTTTAAATTCACTTACGGTGCCAAAGATGAGTTTGCATCATTGCTCCAAACAAAGAAACATATACGTATACGTATGTAGCTCTCAGTACGCTAGGTCGGCCAAAAACGTCTATTTTTGGTCTAAGATAGTTCCAGGGCCATAGTTGAGTTTGTCTTGCTGTCCCGATAAAGAACACGTACATACGCAGAACTAAGAAGCCTGTTACAGTCCAGGAGATCATCCTACCTACTTCCGGAATAAGAGAGAAATCCATACCAGGTGCAGGCACGTTTGAAAATAATCCTTTATAAGGTTTTGCGACTTGTAATTTTTTGGCTGTTGTCTACGAAAGAATGGATCGTTTTTTTTCTAATTGTTTCTAAACCAGTGGCGTAGCTACCTTGGGTGGCACCCGGTGCGGAATTTAGTGGTGTCACTCCATCGAAAGTAAAAAGCAATAAATTTTATATGATGAAGGTCATGGATATAATGTATTTTTTTCTTTTTATTATCTATTACTATGGAGTAATACACGTTTAACAATTCACGCCAACCAAACACAACACACTTCACGATGAGACATGAGAAATGTTGCAACTGAAACGTCAAAGATCGTCAGTATGGGACGGGGAATCCCCCACGACAGCGTCAGGCTCTTTTGCGGGAATCCCCGAATTATACACAGAGCTGAGCTAGTGGTAGTGTAGGAATCCCCGAAAAAGACATTTTTGTGCTAGCGATTTACTTTTTGTTTGTTTCTACATTGTTCTTAAAGTTGAGAGACCGGGTAGGTGTCACCCCCAAAAAAGGTGACACCCGGTGCGGCCCGCCCCCGCCGCCTCCCCTTTGCTACGCCACTGTTCTAAACAATGCCGTAGCACAATGTCAAGATAGCGCACCAGTTTCGAGTACTTTAAATAAAAACATTCACAGCTTTCTTCATGAAGGTTGGTTTTGTAACAGTGTTTAAATTGTATTTACACTGCATGCAATGTTGTAAATCCGTCACTGTTGCAACTGTTGTAAAAGTTAGATATAACTTTGTCTTTGATGTGGAATCTGAAGGTAGCAGTGAAGGAAAACAGTGCATAAATTGTTGTATTAGGTTCACAAAAAACTGTTATCAGTGCGTCACTGTGGATGGCTCTCGGTGTGAATAGATCGGTTTTAAGATCAACTTTTCATTGATATATAGTTGAATCAGTGTTGATAAAATTACATTTGTAACAATAACAGCCTGCGAATGATGAGCTTAGCTCCAGTTCACCTTCCTCTTACGTGCAGCATCTGAAATCCGATGCTGTTGCGGACTTGACTCATAAAATCTGGAGTCGTGTTTGTCTGAAGGGCTCAAAAATCAGTCGGCGACGGAGAATGAAGAATCTCAAATGATGAGACAATGAGAAAACACCCAGATTGAATCAGCCCTTCCCACCATGGCTCTATTTTGTAAACTTCATAAAACAATATACTTTGTTGTATTATGTACTGCTTCTGCAAACATAACAAATTTATTCATTTTTCACACAATTGTTGATATTTTACTTGAAAAGTGTCTAAAGTTTCGAAGTGATGGGCCAGTAAATGAGCATGTTATTGAAGCTTAAACGTGTAAACCTTTTCGGGGAACACTCTGTATAGTAACACATAGAACCGATAGTTTGTAAAGTGCATCTGTGTATGTGTCGTTTAAATGATTTATTAAAGTAATGTATTATTCATAACGGTTTTCAAAATTTTATGTAATAATAATGGCACGGAAGGGTATTTTGAGTACAAGTCCACCTTCCTTTTATTACAGCGTCTGGTATCTGACGCCGTCTGAGACTTGACTCCTGGAATCTGGAGTCATGTTCCTCTGAAGAGATAAAAAGTTGACGATGGAAAAAGCTCAAAACGAAACATTTCCATCGCTTCGACATCAGACACGCCTATAAATAGGCGAAGTAGCAGTCTCATTGTCTCATCAAGTACACAATTGAGTGCACTACGATGTGATAGACACAATATCTAAGCACGGTGGAAGCAACCGAGTTTTCTACATAACGCAGTTATGGTAGGAAGGGTCAATTCTGTCTGAATGTTGAGTTTAGATCCTGTTCATCTTCCTCTTACTACAGCGTCTGTTATCTCTGGTAAGTCCGAGACAGCGTCAGATACCAGACGAAGCAATAACAGGAAGGGGAACTGGAGCCAAACTCAACATTCAAATTGAATTGACTCTTCCTACCATAGCTACGTGATGTGCAGGAAGGATAATTATAGTTTTTGTAAATCTCCTGAAATATTTTTATGCAAAAATCGCACCCTCACCTTCCCGACAAGAAGTCATACTCTTCAAGTACAAAATGTAAGCAGCTGCCGTATATCACAATGCACCATACTTGAGTTTAAAGCACAAGCATTGCTACGGCGGTTCCCGAGGGAGCCTGAGGCTCCCCTGATTGAACCGGTTTCTAGATCAGCGAAAATCAATGAAAATTTTGCCCAGAATCGTAGAAATATTTGAAAACAAAGCGGCATGCGGAGTCCCGCTGCGGGAACGTACAATAAACCTCCCCTGGGCGGTCAGGGTTAATCGGGTGAACCGACCGTTGTGTGATTGACTTCTGCCTTCTGCCGTTTCCGGAATCCATATCGGCACTCGATTTGTACAGTAGTTGAACGAAGAAACGCCAAAAACTAAGCGTTTTTCGTTCATACTGTAACAATGTACGATGTTGGCTTCATATAATAGTGATCGAAAGTCTCGTCTTAGAAAACTATAAACAATTCGTGAACATTTTCAGGTTGGATTTAATTTCAATTTTACAACGGGTGAAGAAGTGGGTAGCTCACTGAAGGTTCACACGAAAAGGTACAGGTTATAAGTAAAATGTAAGCAAACAATGGCGTTCTAGGGTTGATTTCGTTTAAATAATAAATATCAGGAAACAAAGCTTTGCTCGGTTTTTTTTCTGGTAAATCATGTTTTACGATTCATTTTATGATATAGTTGTCCTCAAACGATAAAACTATAGGTGTCATGGCTATGTATTGTTCTGTCATCTTTTGCATTAAAGGATGCTAGAGCAAAAGAAGCGTTTATGGTTATTTTTTAAAATGAAACTCTTCCGAATATGGGTGACGGTTTAAAAAAGACGGACTAATTCATTTGAAAATGTTGGTTGTTCCATTAATATTCGTCCATGTAAACAACAGTCACCAAAAGAATTTCTATTTATGCGTTTAGAAATCCGTTCCTCAGGGAAATGCAATGCACCACAATGGATACACAAAATTTCCAATGGTCCTAAGGCATTACTTGCACAGCTGCAGTAACGGCACATTTATATGTCGGTAAATAATTATTAAGTTTTAAAGCCCTACGGTGTCTTCCGTCTCGACGTCTTTGTTCTTCTACTCGGTATTCTCGTTGCTCGTCATTTTCAGTAGCTACACGTTGTGACGCACACTGCCGCAAATCTTGTAGACGTCGAAACATCTAAACTATGAGTCC
Source organism: Homalodisca vitripennis (assembly GCF_021130785.1). Classification (NCBI taxonomy): domain Eukaryota; kingdom Metazoa; phylum Arthropoda; class Insecta; order Hemiptera; family Cicadellidae; genus Homalodisca; species Homalodisca vitripennis. The sequence continues at coordinate 16,427,257 of NC_060209.1, read as the reverse complement.
TTTCTGCTCGTATAATGTTAGTTAAGGTTTGCAGGCATTTGACTTTAGCAGTACACGTGGGACGAAGTATAAGAAATTAGATAAATAAATTTAATTTTAATAGGAGTGAAATTATTCATCAACTTATATTACAATCAAAACTTTCCTTTCGGTTTGAACTTTCGTTAATTTATAAAAACATTTTAGTTTTACTCTTTGGATTTTCTGATACGTCAAATGTAATTTAATATAGAATGTAAACATGAAATAAAAAATAAATAAATATTGACTTTTTAGCAGTTTTTAATTTCTTGAACACACTGATTAAACAACGTTTTCTAAAAATGCTCAGTGAATATATGCTGTTATCAGTGAATATAAGCTGTTATCAGTGAATATGCTGTTATCAGCGCCTATATGCTCTTATCAGTGACTATATGCAGTTATCAATGAATATATAGATATATATACTGTTATCAGTGAATATATGCTGTTATCAACGAATATATACTGTTATCAGTGAATATATGCTGTTATCAATGAATATATACTGTTATCAGTGAATATATGCTGTTATTAGTGCCTATATGCTCTTATCAGTTTTTCCATCTATCATAATTTTCAAGGTCCTCCCGAAATATGTTTACAAACTAATGGACTCAGTAGAGACAGCATTAGAAGTGGTGGACAATAAAACGTTCTAAGTAACTTTTTTGTAAGTTTCGTTTTAGTTGTGGTAAATTGTTTTTGAATATAAATACTCGATTTTCTGTAAAAAAAAGAAACGGTCTAAGTCAAGTAGCTTATCCCTACAATTATGCATAGAGAAATCTCTGATACAACCTTAAACGTTCTAAGTCATTTACTTATACAATTTTGGTTTAACCTGGTTTATTGTCTGCACGACTGATAATTAGACAACTGTAATTAGAATCTCTTAGTTTCTTTTCAGTCTGTTCGATCTGGATGTTTACTCCACTGTAAGAAGTTATCTTGTAAATTTTGTTGTATCTTTGATGTAAAGAAGAACATCAATAATATTTTTTATGACGAATATTTAGCTAGAAATGGCCCCAATTATGTACAGTTGTATGGATCTGTGGGGCCCAAAATAAAAATCACCGTACAAAACTGAACAATACTACCCTGTCCGAAAACATTCGATCCTTCCTTGTCACAGGGACTTTGTTATTATCAAAATGGCATTAAATATATACAATACAGATTGTACGAAACGTGAAAAAGATATCTGCCTTCACGAACTGAAAAGAAACAAACAAGTTTATTTCGAATGAGGTTTATTCAGTGATATTCTAAATTTAAAGAAATGGTGGAAGGTGTGTCCGAAGAAACTAGACGAAACTGTAGTCCAAAAAGTGATTAATTGTACGTTGGAATAAGCTCTTATACTCGTATGCGCATCACTTAAGGAGGTCTTAGGAAAGACGCTGTAACGTCTCGAAACTTATTTGACTCGTTGGCGTCAAATGAGTCACTTATTTGACAAACTGTCGAATTGGGCGGATTCTAATCCTATTATCCCAACAACCCAAGTCTGTGAGTCAGGAAAAGTGACTAGTAAAGTTCAAAAACTTAATGGCATTAGAGATCTTCTTAACTATGGCCTTGAGGAGTAAACAGAATTTTTCCAAGAAGTACTAAACTTGCCAGCAGGTGGTGCTAGAGTCTAGAGAAGACAGAGGCGTTTTCCATTTTCTGGGAAAATTATCTTTTTTGTACGTTTAAAACGTGATAAGGGTAAGAAACATATACGCATTTGAAGTAAAATAAATACGCGTGCATGTAGTTTCTGTTCCTTAAATCTGAAAGCAAACTAAAAAGTCTTAGAAAAGTAATTCCCCTCCTAATTTTATTTTTTTTAAATCTATTTTTCACACGGAAATCAATGTTTAAAAAGATATCCTCTAAGATATGTTAACTAGAAAATTTAAAAAAATGCAATAATAACAATTAATACAATACAATACTGTTTTGTTTAGTTTTCAGAAAGTTGACATTAAGTGATTTAGAACGTTTTATTGTTCATTGATTCGTAAATTGTTTAATGGTTTGTTTCACAAAATCTATCTTTGTCGACAAGTAGGTATCTTACTCACTGAAGTCCCAAGCAACTACTAGATCCAACGTTGCGGATGATGTATAGTTATATGAAGGCCTTGAGCAAGGACGTAGCCAGCAAGGGAGTCCAAGGGGGCAGGACCCCCCAAATTTTCAGCAAACGATTATTATTATTTAAATAATTCAGTATTACTATCATGTACTGCTGAAAGATCATTCTCGACATTGAAACGGGCCAAAAACTGTTTAAGGAACAGAATAAGAAATGAGCAGTTGACTGCATTTAATATAAGTCTTGTTGACCCCCCCCCCCCCCAAAAAAAAAAAACAACTTTCCTGGCTACTTTCTTGTCCTCGAGGCATAATACTTGCCGAAATGTTGTAACTCACTAACGTAATTTTTCAACTCACTTTTTCCAAAATCTTCAAACTGAAATTTTGCTCTTATCAGTTTTAAATATTACATTGCAATAACAATATTGAGTGAAAAAAAAAAACACTAAAGGGAAGTTTCAGAATTCAAACCTACTCATTGCTAGTTCAAGTGAATTGGATTTCAATAATTCTAGAAATACTTCATTGTTAATAGTGACTTGGGTGCTACTTTTTGCAAACTACATGACTATTAAAGTGGGCATTTATTAACTCGTTATTTTTTCTATTAATTAATATTTAAGAATACCTCTGGGGTGGTATACTGTGCGGTCGTGTTTATAAGAAGGATTCGCGGCCGCCACTCTATCCGCTAGGGCCACTCTACTGCTTCTCTATTGTGCACTCGAGTGCACATTGTTTGCTGTCAATATAGGAGACAAAGGCAAAATGTTTATCCCTTCCCGCCTCTAGAGTGCTCTCGTTAACCGGAAGTAGCGGTGGCGGTATCGGGTTACAGGAACTGACTCTCTTGAGATGTTATTGTTGAAATTTAGAAAAATAACAGATGTTTCCCGAAATTCTGTAATAAACATGGAACATCTTATCTGGCTCAATCTGTGTAATTAATTATAGTGTTTTCTATTGAGTACAACTTTGGAAATTTAGAAAAATAAAAGAGGTTTGAAATGGTATTGTTGAAATTTATGGAAATTTAGAAAAATAACAGACGTTTCCCGAAATGCTATAATATACAGTACATGGAACATTTTATGTGGCTCAATCTGTTTAATTAATTATGGTGTTTTCTAGTGAGAACAACTTTGGAAATTTAGAAAAATAAAAGATGTTCGAGATTGTATTGTTGAAATTTATGGAAATTTAGAAAATATATAGAGGTTTCCCGAAAATTTTGTAATATACATGGAACATCTTATCTGGCTCCAATCTGCTTATTTAGTGAATTATAGTGTTTTCTAGTGAAACAACTTTTGGAAATTTATGAAAACATAACAGACGTTTCCCGAAATTCTGTAATATACATGGAACGTCTTATCTGGCTCACTCTGTGTAATTAATTATAGTGTTTTCTAGTGAGAACAACTTTGGAAATTTAGAAACATAACAGACGTTTCCCGAAATTCTGTAATATACATGGAACGTCTTATCTGGCTCACTCTGTGTAATTAATTATAGTGTTTTCTAGTGAGAACAACTTTGGAAATTTAGAAACATAACAGACGTTTCCCGAAATTCTGTAATATACATGGAACGTCTTATCTGGCTCACTCTGTGTAATTAATTATGGTGTTTTCTAGTGAGAACAACTTTGGAAATTTAGAAAAATAACAGATATTTCCCGAAATTCTGTAATATACATGGAACGTCTTATCTGGCTCACTCTGTTTAATTAATTATGGTGTTTTCTATTGAGAATGTAGTTTTACACTTGGTATAATAAACTACGAGTAAAACTTGAATTTTTACGTATACAAGCCTATGATTCTAAAGAATTATAAAACTAATTTATTCATAAAATGAATAACATGTAGCCTACGATGATTTGGGGGCACAAACAACAGTTATGTTCTCAAATAACTTTCGAGATGTACGAAAAATCGTAGTGCACCCAAATGTGTACTTACATTACCAATTCATCTAGATTACACTACGTAGTCTAAAAGTTATGATATCGAAGAGGTTCCTTTTTTTTTGAGCTTCTACGTCGCCGACTTCTTTTGGATCTCTTTAGGCGAACATGACTCCAGATTTCAGGAGTCAAGTCTGAGACAGTCAGATACCAGACGCTGCAATGAGAGTAAGGTGGACAGTAACTCAAAATACCCTTCCTTGCCATATTATTTCATAAAATTTTGCAAACCGTTATGAAAAATAAACTAATCAATACAAATCCACAGTAATCTAAATGCTGATTTCATAGTGAATATGATAAATTATATATTATTTGAATAAATCATTTAAGCGACACACACTTAGATGCATTTTCAAACGATCGGTTCAAATTTTACTATACAGAGTGTTCCCAAAAGATATTTACGTTTCCATAAGATTCTCATTTACTGGCCTATCACTTCAAAACTTTTCAAGTAGAATATCAAGAATGGAATATCGGAACTCAACATACGCTATACTTATTGTATTGTGATTACGTGTGGGTATTTAGATCCATAAAAATTTACCATTTAATTATTTGGAGTTCTAAATATTTTGAATCTAATAATAGTTGAACTTATATGAGGGTTATTTTTTATTTATATTGCCTCCGGTAGGGTGGCTCTCAGCCCTCGGGGAGGTTTGACGCAGGGCAGTAACACGCTCGTCACTCGCGCCTTTCCGATCAAAATTGGGCTAATTTCCGTTTCAAAGCGGTCCTGTTGACTTTGAGAGGTGACAATAGTGCGAGAGTCCCAAATCAACATCGTGCCCCATCCGGGACAGTCCCGACCCCGTCCTGAAGGACCGGGACCGCGACCCCGTATTTCCATCACAAGGCGCGTGTTTTTCTAAATTCGTTCCCGGATCGCCAGATAGTGTTATTCTAATTTAACCGTTTGCTTTGGTTCAGTTGCCGTGTGTCCGACCGACTTTTCCGAGAGGCATGAATAATTTTGAGTCACACATAATACTACTCCCGAGACTGTTTCTGTATGGCATTTGTTAGTGTTTACCGTCAGGGGGCGCCGAGCGAATGGAAAAATAGGGAGCGTTTAGTATCTTTGCAATGGTAATTTACAAAACTCAATAAAGTAGTTGTTAAAATGTATCTTTAAGTTAATAGTAATTCTACACTTTTATAAGTATTTAAGTGTTTTGTATAAGTATCCTTACTATAATACTTATATGAAGCTCACAAGTGGTGAAGTGATGGGAGGGGAGCGGGGTAGATTCGAGCGAACTCCTTGAACTAGCCGTTCCAAAAATATGCCGGTATGCTTCCCCCCCTCGCCTCAATGCCTACCTACCCCAATATTACCTCGTTGTCCTGTCCATATGCCTTATTCAACGTAAAAGTGTCATTTTACTCGTTACAGTATAGATAACGTAGTATATTATTTTATCAGTACTCGTAATTTAGGAACTATAGACATTAATTAATAGTTATTGTACGTTTAACATATGTATAGTGGATATTTAAATATGTACTTATATATATATAATATATATAAAATTTACTTATTATATATATGTTTTTTTTAGATTTTCCTCTCAAATAGCTTCGGCTAGAGGGGATAAAACAAAAATTGCATTGTAAGGAAACGGTTATTCTTGCAAAAGACAAAAAAAAAATAAAAAAAGTAAATATTTATGTTAATCATTCATTACAAGGCGACCGACTCTATTGTATTTGTGTCATCAATACTTTTCAATGCGCGTACTTTAAACGTATGAAATAAATTGATAACTACAAAAGTAACGATGTACTAAACAACGTTAAAATCGTATTAAAATAATTACCAGTATTACAATGACTAACCGATGGAAATAGTCTAATAGGACAATAAAATAAGAACAAGAACGAACACACGACATGGTTAATGCAGACATAATTGTTCCAATTTAAGAAAATGTATAGTCAATTATACATACGGTAATGTTATTTTATGAAAAAACTAAAGTAAATTATTCATAGTCAATGTTTTTAGAAATGTATGAAAAGCGATTGACAGGCAGAGGGCGCTTGCCGTGCTCTACTCGTGAGCTCCACACAGTAATGTTGTAACAAACACATGTAGGAATGACAAGTTGTCAGTTGTTGTGGGCGCCGAGCTTGCAGCGACCACAGGTCGCAATGCGACACCAGAGTTAGCAAATTGGACGCGAAACTGTTACGAAACAACAGTGGTTTTGTGATACACAAACTCAGCTGTAAATATTTCTCCGACACAAATGTTCAATGTTCAACTCTCTGTTAACAGGGTACGGTCTATTTACCGCTCTTGACACTTGGAAGGTCACCTACTCATCGAAGGTATTGAATAGGGTCTTTTTCGTTTAAGGGCCCGCACCTTAAGGGCCCCATACACCTGCGAGTCTGGCTCGCGAGCCTGGCTCGCCGAGCCTAGCTCGCGAGCCGGACCCGCTGATTATTCACCATACACCTACGTATCTTGCTCGCCCAGTTGCAGTCATGAGTTTTTCGAAGAAGGTTGCAACTGCGGTCATAGTGTTAGATGAGCTAGGTGTATTTAAGAAGAAACGGAAGAAAAGGGTAATGTGGTCAAAGAATTGGTTAATAAATAGAAAGAGAATTAGTCACATGAATTTAATGAATTTTGTTAGGAATGATAGTCGCCAAGACTATCAGAACTATTTACGGATGTTAGTTGAAAGTTTTAACATGTTATTGGACAAGGTTAAACGGCTTATAACAAAAAAGACACTATACTGCGAAACGCTATATCACCACAGGAACGCCTCACTGCTACTCTCCGTTTTCTGGCTACCGGACGGTCTACATAATAAATGCTATCGGCAAATTTCGATACTCTTCAATAAATGTTGTTAAAAAAATCAGGGCTCATAAATAACTTGGAGTCAGCCATGTTAACTCAAAACAAACAAAACCCCTTACCCTTGGCGGAACGAGTGGTGCGTAACGTTTGGCCTACAGTAGTGAAAACGGAATGAACAGATTTTTCGGTGGTGGGGGCACGAGTCCGATCCGTAATGCGCCATACACTGGCGAACTGATACTCGAGCCGAGCCGAGCCGAGCCGCACGGCAAGCAGTGGCGGATCCGGCTCGGCTCGCCTGTATTTGACTCGGCTCGGCTCTTTATTGTCCATACACTGACGGATTTGGTCCATTTCTAGGCGAGTCGAGCCAGGCTCGCGAGCCAGACTCGCAGGTGTATGGGGCCCTTTACAAACATACTATACCTGACTGACAGTGCATTTAATCTTTTTTTTGTGTTATTAGTTCGTAGGGCAGTAGTCCAGGTACTACTTCTAGTATAAACTCGTCTTACCTTATCAGTGATAAACGCGCGCCACTTATCTTTTGCCTGTAATGAAACCTGCGTTAGTTCTGTCTGAGTTTTGCCAATAAAGCGTGGTGAGTTGATCTGGGCGAGGACTTTGCAAGCTCGAGTTAATTTTTATTATAAAAGAGCAAGCAGCGCAAAGCTCTGTGCAGCGGGCTAGCATCGCGTGATCTGAATTTTGAATAGGCAAGCTAGGGTCTTTTGTGCTGGCCCTTAAACGAAAAAGACCCATTGAATAATTTACATTTGTGAAGGAAACAGGATTTTTACGGACATTTGCCATCGTTCAGTGAAACAAAAAAATCAGTAACACTACGAATAATCATTTTTAGGTTAGTTATTTACCTGAGGAAGAGATCAGATTGCAGATCTCGAAACGTAGTGTTACTGATTTTTTGTTTCACTGAACGATGGCAAATGTCCGGAAAAATCCTGTTTCCTTCACAATCCTTCCATCGTCGAAAATAAAACTCCAAGCAAATATGCTATCATAAATGTAAACTGATTATCATTTATTGAGCCTATTATATGTTGCGTTCGTAAAACTAAGAAGGTTTCACTGGAAAACGCAGTTTTCATTGGATTTACTGTACTAAAAAAAGGTAATCCTTTAATAAACTAGACAGAATTAATTTCGAGATTAGACAAGCAGACAAATTATAAATTTTAAATGTACGGCCATCCAAACCATGCAGACCGCTCTCTAAACATGCATTACTTAATTGTTATGAATTATTTATCATGTACTATATAAGAATTCTATATAACAAAAATACAATGTTATTGATTATACCCTAAATATTTGGTTAAAGGGGTTGTCCTATAAAACAATAATACTTTAGCAAACACGCTTAATTCGTCGCAAAATTATAAAATATAGAACAATACCAAGAACGTAGCCAGGAAATGCTTTGTTTTTTGTGGGGGGTCCGGAAAACCGATATTTTCCCGTGTTAGACAAAGAGTAAGGTCCCATTTTGTTCCTTAAAAATGCCATTGGCTCGTTTCTTTGTTGAGAACGATCTTTCAGCAGTACATATCAGTAATACTGAATTATTTAAATAATAATAATCATTTGTTAAAAAGTAATTGCAAATTTTGAAGGGGATCCGGACCCCTTAGAACCCCTCGCTGAACAATATCAAGACGTAGCCAGGAAATGCTTTTTTGGGGAAGGAGGGTCCAGACAACTGATATTTTCCCGTGTTGGACAGAGAGTAAGGTCCCATTTTGTTCCTTTAAATATCCTTGGCTCGTTTCTTTGTTGAGAACGATCTTTCAGCAGTACATGTCAGTAATACTGAATTATATTTAAATAATAATAATTGTTTATTAAAAAGTAATTTCAAATTTGGGGGGGTCTGGACCCCTTGGAACCCCTCGCTGGCTACGTCCTTGAACAATACAGAAACTCTTCAAAATTCTGTATGACCAAAGTGTTAGTAAAACAAATAGAGATTCAATTAAAAATGTAATGTTTTAAACAGAAGTGTAATGCATAAGAAATACGACGAATAGAGAGAAAACTAAATGCGAATTTAGCAATAAACGTCGAGTGCGGAAGGGATATTCAGCACAATGTCCAAGTAGCGGTGTTAAACAATTCAGCACTGTTTTATAGACAGGGCAGAGATGACGTCATGATAAGTCACGTGACTCGGATCAGCTGTTTAGTCTCCGTCACTCCGCGGCCGACGTGATCGTGGGTAATCTACATCTGGACTATTGGCCACCAACATGCCGACATAATACTCTCTTCTGCGGTGTTGAGAGGTCGGCACCTCTCTCACGAAGAGGGCTCAACAAATTTACCTTAACTTGCACAGATTTTTCTCTTTTACGAAAACCACTCTGTCTAAAACCGGCAGTTGACATTATGAACTTAATAAATGAATAAATGATTTATTTCCTATAAACTTACAAAATTGAATTAACTTAAAAATGATAAGAAAAATACACTGACCTCTTTTACAAGTAGTGAGGTCAGCGAGAGAAAAAAAATAAAAATCTAAAATATATACAACAATTAATATCCTATTTACAGGTTTAAAACAAAATAAATTTCTATGTCTAGCTTCTTAAAATATATCTAAAAATATGAGCTTCTGCAGCGTCCACAATCACTGTGCGAACCTAAATCAACTATAATATATAAAATATATTAAATTATACAGTTATTAACATGTCAAAAATTTTACTGATATAGTTATGATAGTATTCTAAATAAACAAGTTAATTCTGGTTTTCTAAAAAGCCACTTTTTTACTTGTGCACAGAATGACTTAAAGTGTTCTATCTGCTTAATGTGCAAAGGCAACTGATTAAATATTTTTGGACCAGCGTAGGAAAAAGATTGTCTGAATTGTGATTTATTAACTTTTGGTAACCTAAACCTAAAACTTAATACAAGCTGCTGGTAATTTACAGAGTGCCCCAGAAATGTCTACAAATATTTTCAGGTGCTATTTCTGAACAGACAAAAAAATTTCATATACAACTCAATAATTACTCTAATATCCACCATTTTGTTTTTTCACTTTATTTTCAAAATAACGGTTTCTTTAAAACTTTAAGCGTAAATAACAATGACATACATTGAAGACGTCATAACATTTTAGTACTTGGCTTTTAAAAGCGCTGTACCACCTTTGTTTATCAACCGATTTTCTTAAACTTGATATCGTTGGATTTGTAATTAAATTTTGCAACTAAAATAATATAATTGTGATGTATTTAATATATGTCATTCTTAACATATTTACGCTTATAGTTCTCTGGAAACTACTATTTTAAAAAGAAAGCTTCTTGATAATGTAAAATTTTTCTGTAATTATGTCTTCAGGGTATAAAGATATGTACCAAATTTAAACTCATTACAAAAGGCCGTTCTTAAATGTAACATAGTTAAGTGAAAAAACAAAATGGCGGCTATTCGGGAAATTATTGAGTTTTCGAAAGTGTTAATATGCAATTTTGGTTTGTCTTTGGTCTAGGAATAATACCTAAAAATATTGGTAGATATTTCTGGGACACCCTGTATAAGAAAGTGAAATTTAAAATTATTTTCTTATGTTACATGAAACTAGTAACTGTGTTCAGGTTATTTCGAGTTTTATATTATTTTATTTTATATTTCCGTTCTTTATAAACTCTTCCCTTCGTTGCTGGGAATGTTGGGATAAACGTTTGTCTTTAGAAAAGAAAGTGTTGAATATAAATTACCATATGGCACGTGAATGTACATACGACATTTTGTACTGGTAGATCTACAAATTCGCAAGAATTATTACTCTTTTATAATGAATAAAGAATTCTAAGAAAATCGAAACGCGCATAGCTGAATTACATGCCTAAATAGGAAGAATTCCACACCTGAAATCTTATTTTATTTGTGTTTACATCAGTGAAACTTTAATTAATAAATGAGCACTTTATTAATTGAGGAGCTATCTAAGTTTTTAAATTCAATTTTAAGCCGAGATTTCCTGCATTGAATCATTAGAGGCTATACATTAGAGCATTTGGGAGTGCCGATGGCCGAAAGGTCTAAGTCGTTGGACTTTGGGTCTGAGTTAGAGATAGCGCTGGTTCAAATCCTGTTTGTGACCCTTGCACATTTTATCAGTAGCCTACCATCAACCTTGTACTGTATCGACTCTCCCCCTTATTCTGTTTGATAAGATCCTCGCACAGGCCAGTGGCCCATGAGGACGGATGGAATAAAGCTTAAAAGGGGATCGGTCTTTCCTTAAAAAAAAAAAAAAAAAAAAAAAAAAAAAAAAAACAAGCCTTTAAACTCTTTGTTTGAATTTGTAATTGAAGGTGAGAATGTCCGAAATCCTATTATCATTTATAATTTTAACTTCGTGTTTCGTTTCAATACTGTAAATAATAGTACAGAATTGAGAAAAGAGTTCACGGAATACATGTAAGCTGCGTACAAAGTGTTACAGAAAACGATGTGTTCGATTGGGTGAAATGTTTGAGGAAAAGCAGTTGTTAGGGCGGACTCTGGACAGTCCAATTAGAAGAAACAAGACTCTGCCCGGCCCTTACTGTGACGGTGGAGACACGAACTGTTACGTGGGTCTGTAACACGAGAGGGTCACACAAACACAGAACTTACTGGAGGGTAACACGTAACAACCCGGCAGTCTTGTGATCATCTACGATAGTTGTCTTTGTCCATCCCATCGTGAATTGTTACCTTATTTTACTAAATAAGCATTATATTTGGATCCATTTTTATTGTATGCGTCTCACAAGGCGTTCGTAATTATAAAATTATTCGTGATACTCTGTGATGAGCAAGGAAGGTTTTATGGCGGAAGAACAAATCAGCGTCACCAGAATGTAACATCAGAATAAGTGGTGACCAACTGAGGATTCCGAGGGAGCGTGACCACTAGCGTAATTATCCAATTGCCCGAACACGAGACAATACTGGCTCATAGCGGATCAGCCACAATAGGGATGAGTGATGACAACCAGAGCAGCAGTCCTTGAAGTTCAGCCAAACCAGAGCAGTAGTTTAGCCATTTAGCTACGTAATATAGCTCTAATTCTAGGATCATTCTAAGCCTGAACAATTGGCTTGGATACCTTTACAATTAAACCTGATCCCTGTGAGCCGTCTGTCTAGCTTCCGGTTTGCAGCAACTTTCGGATTCTAGGGATTATTGTCAAGAAACCTTCTGGATTTAAGCTTCAAGCCTCTAGAATATTTCGGTACTGGCCTGTGGAGTAATACCTCCTCTGATAGCTTCCTCTTCAAGTGTCCACCCGAGAGTTAGGCGTCCACCTCTGAGGGTACGTGAACTGTAAACCTCTGGAAGCTTCTTGATTCTAGAAGGACTAGATTATAGAATCCCGACCTTTGGGACCATCCGACCTCTGATAACTTCCCTCATCAAGTGTCCACCCGAGAGTTAGGCACCTCTGAGGGTATGTGAAACGTAAACCTCTGGAAGCTTCTTGATTCTAGAAGGACTAGATTATAGAATCCCGACCTTTGGGACCATCCGACCTCTGATAACTTCCCTCATCAAGTGTTCACCCCAGAGATAGGCACCTCTGAGGGTATGTGAACTGTAAACCTTTGGAAGCTTCTTGATTCTAGAAGGACTAGATTATAGAATCCCGACCTTTGGGACCATCCGACCTCTGATAACTTCCCTCATCAAGTGTCCACCCGAGAGTTAGGCACCTCTGAGGGTATGTGAACCGTAAACCTCTGGAAGCTTCTTGATTCTAGAAGGACTAGATTATAGAATCCCGACCTTTGGGACCATCCGACCTCTGATAACTTCCCTCATCAAGTGTTCACCCCAGAGTTAGGCACCTCTGAGGGTATGTGAACTGTAAACCTCTGGAAGCTTCTTGATTCTAGAAGGACTAGATTATAGAATCCCGACCTTTGGGACCATCCGACCTCTGATAACGTCCCTCATCAAGTGTTCACCCCAGAGTTAAGCACCTCTGAGGGTATGTGAACTGTAAACCTTTGGAAACTTCTTGATTCTAGAAGGATCAGATTATAGAATCCCGACCTTTGGGACCATCCGACCTCTGATAGCTTCCCTCTTTAAGTGTTCACCCCAGAGTTAGGCACCTCTGAGGGTATGTCAACTTTGGAACCTTTGGAAGCTTCTTGATTCTAGAAGGATCAGTTTATAGAATCCCGACCTTTGGGACCCTCCGACTTCTTGTAGCTTCTAATTTCTGAAAAATTTCAGTGTCTGAATGTTCCCTTAATCTGGGAGTTACTATCTCAGCTTTCGACCTCTATTGACTTATAAACTAAAACTCTAGAAGCTTCTGAACTTCTTAAACTCCTGGCGTCTGATAAATTCCGGCCTCTGGAATTTCTTGGTGATAGAATATTCTAGCTCGGACACCACCTGTGACCGGTTCCACTCTCTGAGAGCCTCTAGTCTGTAGAATTGGCATAAAAGAAATGATGGTTGACGGGAATCCCCGGCCTTTTGGAAATAGAATCAGTTTGAAAGTAAGATTAAAACTATAGTAAATACAAAACTAAAAAGTGTATTGAGAAACTAAAGAAACTCTTTAAACCAATTGAATTTTCCTGTACGTTTAGGTAACTATATAATTGGTAGACACTGTGTAGAAGTAACTTGTTTGTAGAGGAAAACTGAACAGGAATTTACAATTCTATGGGCATTTAAAACACGAATTTTATACTTTTAAGTCTCTTAGAGTTTCATGATAAGGGGTCTTAAAAGATTGTCAGTAAATAACACAGATGAAAGAATACTAAATTCATTTCTTTATTACTCCAACCAAATTTAATGCTGAGATGGTGCATACCATTAACTTTATATTGATATCTCAAGATATGGAGATGAGGCCGCATAAAGCAATGTTGTGTGTAAATTACTTAACAGCAATACTAGTGAATATAATAACTATTGTTATTATAGAATCAGAGCAACCACACTTGCACCAATTTATTAATACGGCCTGAATAAGTGCGAAAGCTATATTTATCGCATTAGCATTTTTAGTTAGTGTAATTATTATTTATCTCCTGGGAATCGGCCTGATTTCACACTTTTGTAGTATAAAAATAGATTTGTTAGTTAATAAGTGGTTTTTTTATAAATAGTCCTAGTAATTTTGATTGAATTTCTGCCGTTTATAGCTCACTGCATTGATCATATAGGTACAATAATTATTTAATATTTTTTTTTATATTTTAAAGAAGATGACCACAAGGTCTCCATTGAGTACCAAACCTATTCTTTCCTGAACGCTCTGGTAGTGTTAAGTCCAGACATATACAATATCTAATACGTAAAACAGATAAGTTAGTTGTGATACACTTTATCAAACAAGGTCACTAGTCACGTGGGCATGCGACTGTTATCTGCGGGGAACGATAGCGATATCTAGGACGCTTAGTCAGTGTGCCGCAGACTGTCGTGTCAACTGTGTATAAATACTGCTTTATTAACCGGAGTGTACTAACCTAACCTAACCTAACCTAACCTAACCTAACCTAACCTAACCTTAGGTTAGAAGGCAAATAGTGTGTGATGTGATCAAACTATTGTGTGTTACGTAATGGTGAACGATGTCGTTACTGAATCTACCTGTTGAAGTATTGGAGAAGATATTCCTCTACCTTGATGTTGAAGACATCAAGCACGCTTTGGAGGCTGTTGAACACCTTCCTTCGGAGGTATTCTGGAAGAGAGTATGCAGAAGAGAGGGATTCTCCAAGCTTGAAGGTGTTCACGACACCTGGAGTAGTGTCTTCCAGTGTGACTTAAACTGGAGATCAGGAAATTTTTGGAAACGCCAGTACGAACGTATTTTTACGGAACCAAACGCACCGATTGACCTGCAAGCGGGAAACTTGTTGTCTTGTTTTGACAATACATTACAAGTCTGGAACATTGCAACTTTGGAGAATCCGATCTTAGTCCAACAAATCCCTGCTCGCGTTTGTGTACAGTTGTGCGAGTCCAAACTGTTGATTGATGACGGGCAGAATTACAAAGTGTACGATTTGCAGCTCGGCCAGTATCATGACCTTCTTCTAAGCGTGGACCACTCGTCATGGAACCATTGCCCAATTACTGCTCTCTCAAACGAGTTCTGCGCTGTTGTCGATCGTGATATCACAAGTCACGTAATAATTTTGGACTTGGTGAGACGTGAACAATTCTATTGTACTCTGCCTCAGCCTGTGTATGTCATTTCGATGAGAATCTCTGCCAAAACATTGTATATAGCCTGGGATCAAGATTCGGATAGCGTTCTTGAAAGATTTGATTTAGAAAACAGGGTGTTGCTGAACAATGTGGTATTAAGAAAGGACATTACATGTAGATATACCAAACTGAAGCTGAAAACTTCGCCTAAGCTTATAGTCTACGCCTGGGTTACAAAAGGAGCACAAAGAAAACTCTCCGGTAGACTCACAATATTAAATGAGAATGGTGAGTTAGTAAAAATTATTTTACACAGTAACAGTTCTGACCTTCTACTGAACTTAAGATGGATATGTGTGAATGAAGAGTACGTTGTATTTTCCTGTTTTGACTCTATGGAGCTGTCAATATGGAACAATAGAAGGCCTAATGATGATCCTAAAACGCTGTCACAACTGCACGTAGGCGGAAAACCTCACGTAATTTCTAAGTCATTAATACTTCTAATGACTCACGACTTCTGTACAATTGTTGATCTCAGAAAGGCGGTCTACCTCCGTTCAATCGACTTCAGTAGAGCCACGAAAGAGTCATCCTTTAATTATCCTTTAATTAGTATAAATCAGTGCTTTATAGTGTTGTGCCAATATTGCAGAGTAGATACAGGTAAAGAAAAGCAAAAGATGGTTTCAGACCGATCCCCAGACGACGAAGATATCCCGATGTTTTTTGAGAGACTGAGAAACATTACAACATCCAAGGTCAAAACAGAATCATCTGAACTAATATCTGTCATGACTGTTTATGATTTCAGGGGACGTTCTATCCCATAGATCAACATTTTTCACAAACGTAAGTAATGTTAACATTAATCATGTATATCAATTTATTAAAGGACATTATTTTAGTTCATAACTTGATCATTTCAAGGCACTCAAATAGGCCATAATGTCTAATGTATGCAGATATGTCTTTTGGCTGATGAAGGAGTGGCCGATGAGTCATACTGGTGAATGTTCTGTAACTTGTTGATTTCAAGGCACTCAAATAGGCTAATATGTCTAGTGAAGGAGTGGCTGATGAGTCATACTGGTGAATGTTCTGTAACTTGTTGATTTCAAGGCACTCAAATAGGCTAATATGTCTAGTGAAGGAGTGGCTGATGAGTCATACTGGTGAATGTTCTGTAACTTGTTGATTTCAAGGCACTCAAATAGGCTAATATGTCTAGTGCAGGAGTGGCTGATGAGTCATACTGGTGAATGTTCTGTAACTTGTTGATTTCAAGGCACTCAAATAGGCTAATATGTCTAGTGAAGGAGTGGCTGATGAGTCATACTGGTGAATGTTCTGTAACTTGTTGATTTCAAGGCACTCAAATAGGCTAATATGTCTAGTGAAGGAGTGGCTGATGAGTCATACTGGTGAATGTTCTGTAACTTTTTGATTTCAAGGCACTCAAATAGGCTAATATGTCTAGTGAAGGAGTGGCTGATGAGTCATACTGGTGAATGTTCTGTAACTTGTTGATTTCAAGGCACTCAAATAGGCTAATATGTCTATGAAGGAGTGGCCGATGAGTCATACTGGTGAATGTTCTGTAACTTGTTGATTTCAAGGCACTCAAATAGGCTAATATGTCTAGTGAAGGAGTGGCTGATGAGTCATACTGGTGAATGTTCTGTAACTTGTTGATTTCAAGGCACTCAAATAGGCTAATTTGTCTAGTGAAGGAGTGGCTGATGAGTCATACTGGTGAATGTTCTGTAACTTGTTGATTTCAAGGCACTCAAATAGGCTAATATGTCTAGTGAAGGAGTGGCTGATGAGTCATACTGGTGAATGTTCTGTAACTTGTTGATTTCAAGGCACTCAAATAGGCTAATAATCCTATGAAGGAGTGGTTATGAGTCATACTGGTGAATGTTCTGTAACTTGTTGATTTCAAGGCACTCAAATAGGCTAATAATTCTATGAAGGAGTGGTTATGAGTCATACTGGTGAATGTTCTGTAACTTGTTGATTTCAAGGCACTCAAATAGGCTAATAATCCTATGAAGGAGTGGTTATGAGTCATACTGGTGAATGTTCTGTAACTTGTTGATTTCAAGGCACTCAAATAGGCTAATATGTCTAGTGAAGGAGTGGCTGATGAGTCATACTGGTGAATGTTCTGTAACTTGTTGATTTCAAGGCACTCAAATAGGCTAATAATCTATGAAGGAGTGGTTATGAGTCATACTGGTGAATGTTCTGTAACTTGTTGATTTCAAGGCACTCAAATAGGCTAATAATTCTATGAAGGAGTGGTTATGAGTCATACTGGTGAATGTTCTGTAACTTGTTGATTTCAAGGCACTCAAATAGGCTAATAATCCTATGAAGGAGTGGTTATGAGTCATACTGGTGAATGTTCTGTAACTTGTTGATTTCAAGGCACTCAAATAGGCTAATAATCCTATGAAGGAGTGGTTATGAGTCATACTGGTGAATGTTCTGTAACTTGTTGATTTCAAGGCACTAAAATAGACTAATAATTATATGAAGGAGTGGCTGATGAGTCATACTGGTGAATGTTCTGTAACTTGTTGATTTCAAGGCACTCAAATAGGCTAATACGTCTAGTGAAGGAGTGGCTGATGAGTCATACTGGTGAATGTTCTGTAACTTGTTGATTTCAAGGCACTCAAATAGGCTAATAATTCTATGAAGGAGTGGCTGATGAGTCATACTGGTGAATGTTCTGTAACTTGTTGATTTCAAGGCACTCAAATAGGCTAATACGTCTAGTGAAGGAGTGGCTGATGAGTCATACTGGTGAATGTTCTGTAACTTGTTGATTTCAAGGCACTCAAATAGGCTAATAATTCTATGAAGGAGTGGCTGATGAGTCATACTTTACCAAATAACATTTACGCACAGCTATAGTATGTTTAAGGCTTTCTCCAGCAATAAAAATATGTCTTTAATTTTAAACTAACTGTTGTAATTTTGGATCAACAGTAGTAATTGAGTAGTAAACCTTATGTATTTAAATAATGGAATTTCTTTTAAACATGTCTATTTTAATTATTTTAAAATATGTGAATTTCCATTTACTTCAGATATATTTCTTATTGTGTTTGACGTTGCTTAAATAAAATTTTATTCAATAAAATAATTTAGTTTACTTTCATAACCCATACTGGATTTAGATATGAGTGGATTTAGAATTTAAATTGATTTTTGCGAATATAAGCATTTACAAAGTTTAATTTTTTTGGAACTGTGTATCTATCACGCACGCTAACGACTTGAGCAGATAGATGTTTTTTTATTCAAATCTCGGTACGTAGTATTATATTGTAACGAATTCGGCCAGAAACTTAAATAATTAGACAAGCACTGTCGGAACGGAACGCATAGAACCGGTACAGCGGAACTAGTTCCGAGCCTGGAACGTTTCGGTCGGAACTGTTCCAATTCCGGAACGGCTTGGCACACCTGTAGAAAAGACGTTTTATAAGACCCTTAGTGATGGGATTTTCTAAGCTCAGCTAAATGGACAAACTCTCCTGACACCTACAACTTTTCCTCTTGTCAGTCTCAGAGTGACTTTGGTGGGCAAAATTACTCTCTGAAGTATCTCCAATGTACTGAAATACCCAGACTTCAATCTCGACCGTTATAGCAGTCTCCCTTCCCGAGTGGGTTCAGACAGACTCGGGATGCAATTTTTATTCGAGACGATGGAACACAATGTTTTCCCAAGTACAGTACCTACGACATGAGTTGGAATTGAAGACGAGAGAACTAATATTGCCACATCCACAGCTTGGTTTGACTCTTATGTTTTGTATCAAATTAGTTCACGAGTAGAGAGAGACCTTTTCACTAGTCTCTTATCTATTAATTTCACTTGTTCAATTTCCAAACAAATCGGAGAAGAACAGTAACAAGCACAGAGTAATAAGGTATATATATATATATATACCTTATTACTCTGTGGTACCAAGGTTTGATACAACATTTGGTCCGTACTGATAACAGTTTCAAACAGTATCATTATTACGAAAACGATATTGATCAAATAATAATTCTTTATATTATACTCGAATAATCAAAAATGTAGTCTACGTGGGATTGTTACAAAAAAATCTTAACTACGGTATTCTTCAATATTTTTTAGATTATTATTTTTCTGATAATACAAATCAGAGTTCTCGGTTCTTTTCCGTTAATTAACTACCACGCGATTCTTGCCCGCTGCGCAGCGCTTTGCGCTGCTTGCTCTTAAAAAAAAATTAACTCGAGCTTGCAAAGTCCAAGCCCAGATCAACTCACAAAACTCAGACAGAACTAACGCAGGTTTCATTACAGGCAAAAGATAAGCGGCGCGCGTTTATCACTGATAAGATAAGACGAGTTGGTTCTTTTCAGTTAAATCACTTCATTCCAGGTATTTACTATTATTAAATAACACAATTGGCTAAAGAAAACCAAAATTTAATCTAATTTAAGTACAAACATCATTGGTAGTGAATTAACGGAATTCCAGACCTTAAAACTAATGGTAGTGAATTAACGGAAAAGAACCGAGTTCTCAATGGTGTTGTATATTTCATTTCCATCGTTTCAATCGTGCAGTAACAGCAATATATATATATATATATATATATATATATATATATATATACTCTATCTGAGACCCCTCGGGTGTTGCTAGAGTCTTATCTGCCGCAGATAAGATTGCATCCGCCGCAGATAATACTGCATCGGCCGCAGAAAAGATTCCGTCCTTTGCTTATCTGACCAAACACTTGCTGGCAAAATATCGTCTTCGGTGTTCAAAACTCCTCTTTTCATGCTAGCGGTGAAATTCACAAAGTCGGTTGTTAGTTACTCGGTCTCAAGTTCAACTCAATAAGTGTTTCTATCCTCTCCTAGTAACCAACTTCAAACGAAGACACAGAGCTAACGAATATACTAATCTCTGTGAGCATTTTACTTCTACAATTATAAACACGTTTTCTTTATAGCTCCCATTGCAAGTGTTGCACTCGAATCTACAGTATATCCGTCTCCGAAGAGCATGAACTAAAGTTCTTTACTTACTTGTGGTTTAGTTTGCGCGATTTCATACGGGATTTATTTGGTCACGCGTGTTTTATTTTTCATTAACTTGAGTCGACAACTCAGTAGAGATCACTTCTGGCTGGTTTATACCTTCCAGTTGAACCTATCACTGGGCACAGCAAACACCGATGTCACTTAAATCTGGGCAACCTTATGGATGTCCAAGAGCGGCACATCACTAACAGCAAATGTCGAGATTTTGGGGTTCATGGGCAATTCGATAGGTCTAGTCTACTGTGAGAGATGACTGTTGGAGTTGATGGGGTTTGCTCCCTAACCTCAGAGGTTCTTTCTAGCCCCAACAAGGTTGTGCCACCCCCTGTCTACTTTGACTGGAGAGGCTGGTTTAGAGCTGGCCTCCCCTTCTTCCGGGGAGACATGACTTTGAGATGTAGTGCCCTAATTCTGAAGTTCATTACACTGAGAAGCCCGCAGGAATATTTTCATCTGCTTAAGCTGATAATTATAGTTATTATCTAATACTCTAAATAATTCCTTATTGGCGGCGTTATCCTAGTCCTTACAGCAACGTTTTAACATTATCAGAATATTTTTTTTGTAATATTAAAAACAATTAATAACAATCAAATTAAATTAAAAACAATAAATTATTTTAATTTAATCCCAACAGAACAATTCATTATTATTACATCAATAAAAGTTTCCGGTTGGTACTGTAAAAAGTAGAACAGGTTTGTAACCCACGAGAGACCGACAACTATAAGTTGTGCTCTTATCGAAGTTGGCTAAAAAACCGCTAGGAAGCAGCACAAACTAGTTATCTCCTATAATAGTCACCATTATAAAATCAAAGTAGCTACTGTGTATAGATTCACTTACTTGATAGATCGTGATTCAAGAAATCAATAACACTACGTTTCGAAATCTGCTATCTGATCTCTTCTTCAGGTAAATTACTAACCTAACACCTAAATTACAAACTAGGTTAAAATAAACAAACCATACCAGAGCGTTGTGACACGCATAAGTCAGGAATCACAACCTACGTCTATGTCACGTTGTAGATGGTTGGTCGACGAATGCAAACGTATAGTGAGTGACCTGTTTTCTGTAGTTCCGTTTTAATGATTGTGCTGTTTAGTTTTTAATTAAGTGCATGTTTTAGAGTTAGTGAAGTTGACACACAAAAACACAAACATGGTGGTTGTGATTCCTGACTTAAGCGTGTCACAACGGTTCTGATATGTTTATTTTAACCTAGTTTGTAATTATGTGTTAGGTTAGTTATTTACCTGAAGAAGAGTCCGGGTTGCAGATCTCGAAACGTAGTGTTACTGATTGTTTTGTTTTACTGAACAATGGGAAATGTCTGGAAAAATCCTGTTTCTTTCACAATCCTTCCATCGTCAAAAATAAACTTTATACTAGAATTTCGAATCACATATTTTTTAATAATAAATGTGAACGTTACAAATCACGAACACGTGTTTAAGTACGATGTTGAATCGTAGACTTTTTCTGAACCTGAATTTACCTCTTTTGCAAAAACTGAAATTTTTTACTTCCACAAGCTAAAAAATATAAGAGTAAGTAGTTTACTCCAAAAATGTAAAATTAAAAAAAGCCTGATCAGATAAGAAGTTTGATAAGAATAAGTGTTTAAATTTCCTTTTGTGTCTTTTCCTCCCCAACCGTTTTGTTGGCAAACGGAGCCAAACCAGAAAACTATGAACACCTCATTAGCGAATAACAAGGTAATATTAATGTCCTCGTGATTTCAATATTCGGGTCTTTTACGTTATACAACCTCATTAGATTAGGTACAACAAGACACTGCTACTGCATAGGTAGACTGCGACCTGCGCCAATACCAGATAAAACCGGATTTTGCGATAAGATAAGGAACAATGATTACTGCTCCCCGCTCACTGATTACTGCTTGCCTACTTTCATGTATTGATGTAATCCAATAAAAATGTGTTCATAGCATTAATGCATCAGAGAAACACTCTTATTAAACGTAGGAAACGATTAAAGAAATGAGGTCGTATAACGCAAAAGACCCTCATTACATTTTTATCCTGCACATATAATTGTCATTATGTAACTTGACACGTTGAAACATGATTTCTTGTAGCAGACGTTTCTTGTTCACCAAGAGCAAAGGGAGTGAAGAAGAAGCCGTCTCAATTGCGTCTTTGTGCTTCCATTGAGTGAGCTGAGATCTGTGAGACAAGCGACTTGAGTCTCACAATTGGATGATTGTGCTCCTGTTTGCCCCCAACTCGAACTCTTACTCTCACGCCAATTATTCTGCTATCACGAACCACTCCCTGTTGACCCGATATGGGTTCGTTTAACTTCCGCTAACTGTCTTCCGAAGAGTAATTGACAGAGTGAGTGGTCGTAGCTGGTACTTTTCTTGCCACTGCGCCTATTTTACTCTTTAAGGAATCTAATGGTCGTGGGCGGCTTGGTGATGATCAGACTTATCCATCAGCACGTCTCTTTTTCAACGCCGATCCTGACCAAAAACCTCAATATTGCTTGTTAAATAATCGGAATAGTTATCCGACGTTGTACTTTCAGAGTACAAAGTTTGAAACTAAATATTTGTGACCGCATGACCCTTAGAAGAAAAGAAATAATTATAAACTACCATTTTTTAAATAAATTTAATAAAGTCTGCAAGTTTTCAAAAGAGGGAAACCTCTCCTAAAGTAATGTACCCTTCCATACTTTTAATTAACAATCTATGAGCAACAACTTTATACATTTAATGGAAAATTTAGGTTATAATTAATACCTTTACTCCAAAGAAACGTGTTGTACTTTCAAAGTACAGAACAAAACATTGTTTACAAAGTTTGAAACTAAATGCTAGTAAATATAATAAAGTCTGAAAGTTTTAAAAAGACGAATAATGCATGCAAATGAGTACCCTTCCATACTTTTAATTTGCAGTCTAACAGAAGCAACTTTATAAATTTAGTTGAACATTTAGATTATAATCAAAATCTATACTGAATAATCAATGTCATCCCGAGTATTAACGAGGTATGGCATTGGACGCTGTTGGAAGAATCAGACAGTGATAAACCAGAAAAATATCGGTTTAAGGGATTTTATTGTTTGTTGACAAACTTGTAAATGTTTAAAAACAATTGCGAGCAGAATGTGACAGGGGGCTGACGTAGCAATGCTGGTCACATGTGTCAAACTTGCAGCGATGTCAGCTGACAACATGCTGTCACTGCGCTATTATTGTTGGCTGTCATTCAGAGGGTTTTAAAATCTGGATATAATCATTCACGAAAATGGATAGTTAATTTTAGAGGTGATATTTTAATTGTATGCCATTCTTGCAATGTATATTTAATAGTGTGTAGTTACATGTAATCGAGCTGTGGCACACAAAAAGTTTACATAACCGATTTAATACTTAATTTCACCCGAATTACTAATTTCACCCATTTCACAAACTTGGTTAAAATACCTTAAATCCATCCACCATACAACTGAACATCATTTTAATATTGTACGATGTTAATTAAATATTATATCAAATCTTCTTAGAATTAAGTTTAAGAATTTAAGCATCCTTTTTATTACAGTCAAGAATTCTCCAATTTTAAAGTAAAACTAATGTGAACCACAAAAAGCGCATGTAAATTTGTAAAAAAAATGAACTATTTTGGAAATATCAAAAACAAAAATCTGTTATAAATTTGACAAAATCGTACCTACAAAAGTTTAATAAAGGGTTGAAAAATACACAACGGTTTTGTGTAAAAATATAAAATGTAATATAAACAGCATAGTCTATCATAAACAACAGAACCACATAAAAAGAATTCCCAATAACCTGAATAAAGCATAAATCATAAACATTTAAAGAAATCTTTAATGCGGTTGTTGCATTCAATGTTTTCTTTGGTAATGTAGCAGAATTCCGTTTCGTCCAATCAAAAGAACTTCCATAACAATCTCCCACTAAATTACAGCACTACAGATAATCTGGAAACAAATATTCTCCTGGATAAATATTAATGGATTATCTAATTTGTCATAAAAAAAATATTTTTACTATTAATTATAAATCTCCAAAATGAATTACTCTTTCATTTGGGCATAGTATTTATTCAGAAATACTATAAGTATATCATTATTCAAAAACAAAATTACTCAGTCTATCAGTAATCTGTTTTAGTAAAATTTGTAAAAATCAATTTTACGACTGTTGTTTACATTTTAGGATAAGCGCAATATTTTTTTCAAATTCACATTATGGACGTTGAAATTTGTGTGTTGTATAACGTCTAATCAATTAAAATAGTTTATATTTTAGAAGTATTTTACTTAGTAGATGAATTAATGGATTTGGCAACTTCCTTCTCGGTAATTTAGAAATTATATGTATTAATTTCCATTTTATAGAGTTCTGTTTACATGAATATCGGGAAATAATTAAAACCTGTAATTTAGAATTAGATCACATACCGTGAATTATTTATGTTATTTAACTCTAGTATCTACAGACAACTTACAGTACAATATTGTTACTGAATAATAAACTAAATTATTAACGTCCTTGGTGTAGATTTATGACATTTTTATTAAACTATTTCTACGTTATTTCAATTTCAATCTTTTTACTGTCGTAGATATGTATTACATGTATGAAAAAAGTCAGTAGTACATTATTAATACTCAACATAAAAAAGTACAATATTTCTATGAATGTTAAGCTGAGTAAGAACTAATTTTACATTAAATAATAAAAGAATACAAATGATTAATAAAATAGAGTTTAAGCTAGAAACTCCCCAACCCAATAAAAACAACCAACTAATAGGTACTCTTTTAGTTGTTTTTTAAAAATTGTTTTTTCTGTTATATTTTTTAAATGACTGGGGAGCTTCCAAAAAAACCTAGCTCCTGAGTTTTGAGGCAGTCCACCCGCCAGAGCCGAGCGATGTTGGGTTTGTCGCAGGTCTACTCGGGCTCGCGTGTTGTGGTCATGTATAGCAGCTCCATCTACTACATTTGCACAATGAAACCTGGCATAGATGATGGTCTCGTAGATATACAAAGATGGAAAGGTCAAAATGCTGTGCTCTTTAAATGCATTTCTGCATGAACTTCTGCGAGATATGCCAGCCACAACACGCACAATTCGTTTCTGTAAAACGAAAACCCTTTTTAGTAAGTACTGAGGTGCCGAGCCCCAAACAAGAAGTCCATACCGCAACCGTGACTCTACCAAACCAAAGTATATTAGTTTTAATAACTGAACATGGCGATATTTTGCAAACTGGGACATCAGGAAGGACGATGAAGACAAAGAGGCAGACACAAAGTTTATGTGGGATCGCCAAGTCAAGTCATCGTCCACCTGAAGTCCCAAATATTTTACTGATAATTGGTGTTCTATTTTTTCTTCGTTTATTTCAACACATGGAGGCTGAAGATGATTAGTTTTTTGAAAATTCTGTAAATTGTATTTTTTTGAAATTAAGATGTAAATTCAGATTGTTTAGAAATTGATAGATTATACCTATACTAATTGTCTCCCAGAAGTTTTTTAATTTAACGGCAAGCCTTTGATTTCGTACAGTTCTACATTCGGCGCGACTGACAAAACATACAACTACAAATGTGAGAGACACTTTACACATCATGTTTACGTTGCTCTCCAAATAACCCTGCGAGAAACAACTTAGTTTTAACACTTGTCAATCAAAATGCTTTCAACTTTATACGTCTGAACTGAGTTTAAAAACACGGTTACTTGTTTACTTACGCTGCGATCCCGCATTCTCTTCTCCCAACTTGTATAACAACAGCTAAAGATCTTCAATAAAAACAACAAAACCCACTTAAAACTATTATACATAAAATGAATAAATTTGGTAAAAAACAAAAACTGAGAGTCCGTTTGATGAGTTATTCAGTATTTAGAATTAAAATGAAAATGTAACTTTTTGTTTTACAATTTTTATATATTTTATGTCTATTTATGCTGTAAATGCAATGTAATATCACATTTGCTATGTAATAAGTTTATTTTATTTCTTATTGTTATAGTATAGTTATAGACTTTATCAGTAATTGTATATACTCGTACTGTGAGTATTGTTGTTGACTTTAAAAGATAATAGACCTTGAGTATTATCTTTGGCTTTAAAAGATAAATAGACCTTGAGTATTATCTTTGGTTTTAAAAGATAAACAGACCTTGAGTATTATCTTTGGCTTTAAAAGATAAATAGACCTTGAGTATTATCTTTGGCTTTAAAAGATATAGAGACCTTGAGTATTATCTTTGGCTTTAAAAGATAAATAGACCTTGAGTATTATCTTTGGCTTTAAAAGATAAATAGACCTTGAGTATTATCTTTGGCTTTAAAAGATAAATAGACCTTGAGTATTATCTTTTACTTTAAAAGATAATTAGGCTTTGAGTATTATCTTTGACTTTAAAAGATTGTAATACTTAATATTTGTTAACAAATGAACAGTTAAAAGTACATTAACAATAACACTATTTACGTGTTTGTTTATTTATAAACTGAAAAATATCTTGAATATTTTAAAACATTTAGAGCTGGAATTGGTACGTTAGTTCTAAAGCACAGTCCAGCACACTTCCATCTAGCATAGTTCTTGGCGACTGCTTCAAAGATAGTCTTCGGAGTCAAATTCTGACCATCTTATCTTTAAGGATATTTTATAACGTAGACGAGTACTTGCCTAATCGCTGAAATCTAAAACGGTGAGAAAATTAATAATTATTACTTCTTACATAATGTGAATAATTACTCACTATAAATGTGAACAAATTTAAAATAATAAACAATGTTCACACAGGACAGTTGATCAAATTTGACATTTTTAAAAATATTAGAGACCAAATTGGTTCGTTGATACTTTAAAGTGAAATTTCAGTACAATCGATTGGAAAGTTTACGCGTAAAAACAAAACAAAAAACAAGGGCACTTTCGCATTTATAATATTATTAGGATTTTATAAAATACTGCTTTCAAAAATATATCTATGGTACATTAATACATCCATCATTAATACATTAATATCTACGTGGAAATTAATACATATAATTTATAAACTACCGAGAAGGAAGTTGCCAAATCCATTAAGTTCATCTACTAAGTAAAATTCTTTCAAAATATAAACTACTTTAATTCATTAGACGTTATACAACACATAAATTTCAACGTCCATAATGTGAATTTGCAAAAATATGGCGCTTATCCCAAAATTTAATCAATAGTCATAAAATGTATGACGTAAGAGTCACTGTAGTAAAGTACAACTGCAGTAATTTCAAAATATGTAGCTCAAATAGGATTCTTGTATGAAACGTTAAATTCATGAATTGCTGTGTTAACGTGAGGTAATATCATTGGACACTTTTTATAACTATATATATAGTTCTTAAATAGAATACAAAATAAAGTTATATCACCGTGAGACATCTAGATAGAGAAACTGTCCATATCTTTAAGGAGAACCCGATTCCCTTTTATGCCTTCTTCTGCCCGTCCTCTTGAGCCACTGGCCTTTGCGAGGATCTTATCAAACAAAATAAGGGGTCGATACAGTACAAGGTCGATGGTACTGATAAAAAGTGCAAGGGTCACAGACAGGATTCGAACCTGCGCTATCTCTAACTCATACTCAAAGTCCAACGTCTTAGACCGCTCGGCCATCGACTCTTCCATATTAACCAGAGAGTTAGTCTGTGTATCAAGGTGTATCTTTAAGGTCGGTTTTAAGGGTGTCAAGCTAAGAAAATAACACCGGGAAACAAATGTTGTTTCATATTTTTAACCCTTTTGATACACCCAAAAATCGACCTCACCAAAACCAGCGTGGTACATGATAAATTTCTTTCTTGGGGAAACTTCTTCCATCGATTTGAAGAAAAACTTGGTTGTGTGTTTTTGCATTTCAAATTGACTCCTACCTCTTGTAGTAACAGGAATACAGTGCCACAAGAATATCGTCCCTGCTGTCAGTATCTGTCAAACTGTTCATCAACAGCTGATCTAATGATGACTGGGGTCACGTGACGCGAAGTCCCCTATCTCTATAATTGAGGGTGAGATCACCCCTACTCCCCCTCCCACCCCTTCACACTCGGAGGTGCTGTTGTGTTCTCTAATTTGCACAAATACAACTCTCTGATAATACTTTACATCTTAATCTTAATAATCACCCCGATTCATCACCTTTGTTGTATTAGTAGGAAATTGTATACAAGAAGGTATACAAGGTATACAAGAAGGTATACAAGCTACACAAGAAGGTATACAGAAGGAATTTGTATACAAGAAGAATGACATTTGTACGTACAACCTGCTTGCGCTTGTAAATCAAGTGAAAATGAATTTATTGTTAATATAAACCTGTACACAAATTAAGAGTGAAATATACTATCTATTCATAAATTCATTACATTATCGTACTATAAAATTACATATTTTATTATAATACTTAATTACTTAATATACTTAATTACTTACTATAATAACTTAATACTTAATTATAATAATTAAGTATGCTGGATGAATTTAACGTTGGTTAAAACGTTTTTGAATATCTAAGATATAGTCGTATAATCAGGAACATTTGTTTATATTATAATGTCCTGCTATAAAAGTGTATAACATAATCAATTATCATTGTTAACATGACCATGGCTTACACAGCCAAAAACTGTTTAGGTATGAAAATATGAAGACGAATGTGCTGTTACTAGTGGTATAACAAAACCAATTTTCATTTGTTAACATGTCCATGGCTTACAAAGTAAAATACTGATTAAGTATGAAAATATTAAAGACGTATGTGCTGTTACTAGTGTATAACAAAACCAATTTTCATTGTTAACATGTCCATGGCTTACAAAGTAAAATACTGATTAAGTATGAAAATATGAAGACGTATGTGCTGTTACTAGTGTATAACAAAACCAATTTTCATTGTTAACATGGCCATGGCTTACAAAGTCTAAAACTGATTATGTATGAAAATATGAAGACGAATGTACTGTTACTAGTGTATGACATAACCAATTTTCATTTTTACACATGGCCATTGGCTTACAAAGTCAAAAACTGATTAAGTATGAAAATATGAAGACGAATGTACTGTTACTAGTGTATGACATAACCAATTTTCATTTTTTACACATGGCCATGGCTTACAAAGTCAAAAACTGATTAAGTATGAAAATATGAAGACGAATGTGCTGATACTAGTGTATGACATAACCAATTTTCATTTTTACACATGGCCATGGCTTACAAAGTCAAAAAACTGATTAAGTATGAAAATATGAAGACGAATGTACTGTTACTAGTGTATGACATAACCAATTTTCATTTTTACACATGGCCATGGCTTACAAAGTCAAAAAAAACTGATTAAGTATGAAAATATGAAGACGAATGTACTGTTACTAGTGTATAACATAGCCAGTTTTCATTGTTAACTTGGTCATGGCTTATACAGCCTGATTAGGTATGAAAAGAATGATCGTGTTGACAGTAAACATTGCATTATAAATTAGCTGCTACAACGCTTACAAAGTCAAAAACTGATTAAGTATGAAAATATGAGGACGAATGTACTGTTACTAGTGTATAACATAGCCAGTTTTTCATTGTTAACTTGGTCATGGCTTATACAGCCTGATTAGGTATGAAAAGAATGATCGTGGTTGACAGTAAACATTGCATTATAAATTAGCTGCTACACGCTTACAAAGTCAAAAACTGATTAAGTACAAACATATGAGGAACGAATGTGCTGATACTAGTGTATGACATAACCAATTTTCATTTTTACACATGGCCATGGCTTACAAAGTCCAAAAACTGATTAAGTATGAAATTATGAAGACGAATGTACTTTTACTAGTGTAATAACATAGCCAGTTTTCATTTTTAACACATGGCCATGGCTTACAAAGTCTAAAACTGATTATGTATGAAAATATGAAGACGAATGTACTGTTACTAGTGTATGACATAACCAATTTTCATTTTTACACATGGCCATGGCTTACAAAGTCAAAAACTGATTAAGTATGAAAATATGAAGACGTATGTGCTGTTACTAGTGTATAAACAAAACCAATTTTCATTGTTAACATGGCCATGGCTTACAAAGTCTAAAACTGATTATGTATGAAAATATGAGAAGACGAATGTACTGTTACTAGTGTATGACATAACCAATTTTCATTTTTACACATGGCCATGGCTTACAAAGTCAAAAACTGATTAAGTATGAAAATATGAAGACGAATGTACTGTTACTAGTGTATGACATAACCAATTTTCATTTTTACACATGGCCATGGCTTACAAAGTCAAAAACTGATTAAGTATGAAAATATGAAGACGAATGTGCTGATACTAGTGTATGACATAACCAATTTTCATTTTTACACATGGCCATGGCTTACAAAGTCAAAAACTGATTAAGTATGAAAATATGAAGACGAATGTGCTGATACTAGTGTATGACATAACCAATTTTCATTTTTACACATGGCCATGGCTTACAAAGTCAAAAACTGATTAAGTATGAAAATATGAAGACGAATGTGCTGATACTAGTGTATGAACATAACCAATTTTCATTTTTACACATGGCCATGGCTTACAAAGTCAAAACTGATTAAGTATGAAAATATGAAGACGAATGTACTGTTACTAGTGTATGACATAACCAATTTTCATTTTACACATGGCCATGGCTTACAAAGTCAAAAACTGATTAAGTATGAAAATATGAAGACGAAATGTACTGTTACTAGTGTATAACATAGCCAGTTTTCATTGTACTTGGTCATGGCTTATACAGCCTGATTAGGTATGAAAAGAATGATCGTGTTGACAGTAAACATTGCATTAAAAATTAGCTGCTACACGCTTACAAAGTCAAAAACTGATTAAGTATGAAAATATGAGGACGAATGTACTGTTTACTAGTGTATAACATAGCCAGTTTTCATTGTTAACTTGGTCATGGCTTATACAGCCTGATTAGGTATGAAAAGAATGATCGTGTTGACAGTAAACATTGCATTATAAATTAAGCTGCTACACGCTTACAAAGTCAAAAACTGATTAAGTATGAAAATATGAAGACGAATGTACTGTTACTTAGTGTATGACATAACCAATTTTCATTTTTACACATGGCCATGTGCTTTACAAAGTCAAAAACTGATTAAGTATGAAAATATGAAGACGAATGTGCTGATTAACTAGTGTATGACATAACCAATTTTCATTTTTACACATGGCCATGGCTTACAAAGTCAAAAATGATTAAGTAATGAAAATATGAAGACGAATGTGCTGATACTAGTGTATGACATAACCAATTTTCATTTTTTACACATGGCCATGGCTTACAAAGTCAAAAACTGATTAAGTATGAAAATATGAAGACGAATGTGCTGATACTAGTGTATGACATAACCAATTTTCATTTTTACACATGGCCATGGCTTACAAAGTCAAAAAACTGATTAAGTATGAAAATATGAAGACGAATGTACTGTTACTAGTGTATGACATAACCAATTTTCATTTTTACACATGGCCATGGCTTACAAAGTCAAAAACGAATTAAGTATGAAAATATGAAGACGAATGTACTGTACTAGTGTATAACATAGCCCAGTTTTCATTGTTAACTTGGTCATGGCTTTATACAGCCTGATTAGTATGAAGAAGAATGATCGTGTTGACAGTAACATTGCATTAAAAATTAGCTGCTACACAACACGCTTACAAAGTCAAAAACTGATTAAGTATGAAAATATGAGGACGAATGTACTGTTACTAGTGTATAAACATAGCCAGTTTTCATTGTTAACTTGGTCATGGGCTTATACAGCCTGATTAGGTATGAAAAGAATGATCGTGTTTTGACAGTAAACATTGCATTATAAATTAGCTGCTACACGCTTACAAAGTCAAAAACTGATTATATACAAACATATGAGGACGAATGTACTGTTACTAGTGTATACATAACCAATTTTCATTTTTTACACATGGCCATGGCTTACAAAGTCAAAAACTGATTAAGTATGAAAATATGAGGACGAATGTACTGTTACTAGTGTATAACATAGCCAGTTTTCATTTTTACACATGGCCATGGCTTACAAAGTCAAAAAACTGATTAAGTATGAAAATATGAAGACGAATGTACTGTTACTAGTGTATAAACATAGCCAGTTTTCATTTTTACACATGGCCATGGCTTACAAAGTCAAAAACTGATTAAGTATGAAAATATGAAGACGAATGTACTGTTACTAGTGTATAACATAGCCAGTTTTCATTTTTACACATGGCCATGGCTTACAAAGTCAAAAACTGATTAAGTATGAAAAATATGAAGACGAATGTGCTGTTACTAGTGTATAACATAACCAGTTTTCATTGTTGACACATGGCCATGGCTTACAAAGTAAAAAACTGATTAAGTATGAAAAATATGAAGACGAATGTGCTGTTACTAGTGTATAACATAACCAATTTTTCATTGTTAACATGGTCATGGCTTACACAGCCAAAAACTGATTAAGTATGAAAATATGAAGACGAATGTGCTGTTACTAGTGTATAACATAACCAATTTTTCATTGTTGACATGGTCATGGCTTACACAGCCAAAAACTGATTTACAAAAAAACTGATTAAGTATGCAAAATATGAAGACGAATGTACTGTTACTAGTGTATAACATAGCCAATTTTCATTGTTAACATGGCCATGGCTTACAAAGTCAAAAACTGATTAAGTATGCAAAATATGAAGACGAATGTGCTGTTACTAGTGTATAACATAACCAATTTTCATTGTTACACATGGCCATGGCTTACAAAGTCAAAAACTGATTAAGTATGAAAATATGAAGACGAATGTGCTGTTACTAGTGTATAACATAACCATTTTCATTGTTAACATGGCCATGGCTTACAAAGTCAAAAACTGATTAAGTATGAAAATATGAAGACGAATGTACTGTTACTAGTGTATAACATAACCAATTTTCATTTTTACACATGGCCATGGCTTACAAAGTCAAAAAACTGATTAAGTATGAAAATATGAAGACGAATGTGCTGTTACTAGTGTATAACATAACCAATTTTCATTGTTAACATGGTCATGGCTTACAAAGTCAAAAACTGATTAAGTATGCAAATATGAAGACGAATGTGCTGATACTAGTGTATAACATAGCCAGTTTTCATTGTTAACTTGGTCATGGCTTATACAGCCTGATTAAGTATGAAAAGAGAATGATCGTGTTGACAATAAACATTGCATTATAAATTAGCTGCTACACATTTCTATCCTACTTTCGTATTTAATCAGCTGTTTATACAAGCTGTGTTTTATTCCACCGAATTCCATTTTGTTCCCAGTATTATAACCTTTTGACAAATAACAGCAATTTTATATTTGTTTCTTCATAATTTTCTATGTATTTACAATATATAGCCACAGCTGTTCAAATGTCAGATATTTCGTTTTATGTGACACATTATTTTCCTAAGGAATACTATGAGCTTCATTTATTATTCTAAAAACTGTTGCCACAACTCTGCGGTCATAATCATAATAGTTTATTTTTTTTACATCTTTTATAGTGTACAATTGCTTGAGAATTCAGAAGTATTATTTGCTTTGGATATATTTTCTACGATGCGTTATTATAGTGGTAATGTAAATTGACATCTGGATGTATACATCCGATTTATAAAAGCAATAGCAACTATATAACTTTTATTTTTTTTACTATACTGAATTTGTTTGTGATGCAGTGGTTTAAAACTGAATAATTTTAGAAATATATTATGTAAATCTGAACCGTAATTGTTTTATCATTTTAATCATATAAATCCGTCAATCGTTACAATGCGGCTTACGCATTATTAGGTGAATCAATTTAACAATTTTATCTATTTTTTATAAACTCTGTTAAAGTCCCTGAATAATTAGGTCTTAAATTAGTTAAATTTTTGACCAAGCCGGTCAAATTGGAAAAAAATAACTGAAAACTCTAGCTATGTTACTGAATACATAAGAGAACTACGGAATAAAACACTACAGTAAAAAAGCAGTTTCAGCTGATCTGCAAAATAACCTCTCCACCTTGAATAAGGTGTTTCAGCAGACTGCTAGGCATTAGACGATGGTGGCAAATATTCCAGAGTAGATTTGACACGTCACGGTGGCTGCAGAGTGAAGAAACTAAACAGCTGATCCGGATCACGTGACTTACCATGACGTCATCTCCACCTGTCTACAAAACACCCATGAATTGTGTAACATTGTATTGTGTGGGTATGGTACGTATACTTGACCTATATTTCTAAATTTGCTTTATTTGTCTGCCTCCGTAAAGATAGAAACGAGATCTCTCTACTAAATACTTTTATTTACTGTCAGTATAACTTATTACGAGATTAACTGCTCATTTATTCAACTTAAGTCTTGGACATAACCTCTTACCAATTTGTTGACAAATGTTTATTAAATCCGGTTAAATTACACCTAAGAGTTCCACATAGTTTTAGCGTCATATAAAATGTATCTTATTGTGCAAAGCCATTAATCGTTTTATTTGTTAATTGCAATAATAAAATACATTACGCGTACTTATAGATAAACCATCTAGGGTAGGGTACGATAAGCGGACCCGGTTTTTTTATATCGAAATTGGCAAACGATATTAATTAATCATAACCATCGATATAATAAATCGATACTAATTAATTATTTTGAACAATTAACTTAAATAATCTATATCAACAGCTGTAAACACTTTTAAATAATACACGTAAGGTAATATTTCAATTTTACATAAGTAACTTTAATTATTAAAATGGCAGTAAATTTTAGGAAACTACACGACATTGCTTTGAAAGATGATAAGACGTGTTTTTCATGGCTTCAACATGTTGGACTCGTAACGAAAAACCCATTATGTGAAATTTGTGGGAAAGAAACAACTGTAACTGTGAGAGGAGCAAATATGGTCGTCTTCAGTTTTCCTAATTTTGGTTATAATAATTTGTTTGATCACTGTAAATATTAAATTCATATTTTAATTTAAAACATATGATTGTTATTGAGGACTATAGATAGTTTTTTTATAATATCGATTGATAGTTTAGGATTTGAGATGCGAATATTAGGTATCGATGATTAAATTCTTCGATAAAAAACCGGGTCCGCTTATCGTACCCTACCCACTATCTAAGTTGAAATGTTGTTTGCAGCTCTATTTCCAATACTCCCAACAAATTGGTTAGGTTGGATTGTATTGGATTAGGTAGGTTGTACCGTCTAATAGTATACTTGTCGTTTAACCCTCGAACTGGCAATCAACATTAATATGTCTATCTCAATCGTTTCACAAGCAGCAATCGACAATATAATGTCGATCTGACGCGCACTTGTTTTGACAGTTCATATAGTACACAAATAAACAACTGAACCACTATTTATATACCATTTCAAACATAGAGAATTGCTGATTTCAATAGTGAAATTTGGTTTGCTGTTTTGGCACCAGTGATGTCTTAGTGATGTCATAAATCTTGCAACAAAATTCGTCTTTATCTAGCCATTTTAAAAATTGGTGATCATAGTTATGGCCTATAATGTTGGTTTATAGCTTGTAATCGCTTTTTTTTGAGCTATACAGCGCTGTGGAAATATTTGGTGTAAAAATTATATTTTTGTGTGATTTTTTAAATAATCGTAACCATAGTAACAAATTCCTATTACATTTTAAAAATAAAAAATTTAAAACTTGGTTATTAATTAATTAATTGTTTAGTAGTGCATATAATTGTCTAATTTTGTTGTATATTTTAGAAACATTTAGTGTCAGAATTGTATTTTGTGAAAACTTTTGAAAATAATCGTAACTATAGTAACATTTGGCCTTAGGTGTACTATTTGTGGATTTTACAATATATTATGTATAATTATTCTTTAAGATAACTTGAATACCTGTAAATACATAATGTATATTTCAGTAATATTATAGTGTATTTACATTTCAGTATTTATATGTATATATATATATATATATATATATATATATATATATATATACACATATATATAATTTCAATAAACATTAAATCACAAAAAGTACTTGCTCCACCGGGAGTCGAACCCGGATCTCTCACTTGCCGGGTGAATGTGCTACCATTACACCACAGAGCGCTTACTTTTTACGGTTAAATAATTTTGTATTTGGCCGTATCTGTCACATATGCGTTTAAATAACCAAACTAACATATGATCGGACCAAATAGCTGTCAAATGACTTGTACTTACATTAAATTTGAATAAATGGCAATAGCCTTATTTAATTTCAATAAACATTGAATCACAATATGAATATATATATATAT
Source organism: Homalodisca vitripennis (assembly GCF_021130785.1). Taxonomy (NCBI): domain Eukaryota; kingdom Metazoa; phylum Arthropoda; class Insecta; order Hemiptera; family Cicadellidae; genus Homalodisca; species Homalodisca vitripennis. The sequence continues at coordinate 16,390,571 of NC_060209.1, read as the reverse complement.
ATATATATATATATATATATATATATATATATATTCAGTAACAATATAATGTATATTTTCTGAAACTAGATAAAATAAAGAATCAATTGGCTATTTATAATATTATCACACATTATCGGCAGCGGTCTAGCAACTTTTCAAAAATAAATTTGTGCTCTTTTTTATGGTTTATGCATTATGTTTTTCCACCATAAGTATCTCCATATTTTTCCGAAAACAACAATATATTACACATATGGGTTTATAGTAAAAACGTTTGTTTTACAAAATGTTTTAAGTATGGCTACAAAATACTCAAGAATGGTCTGCCATCTGTAGAAACATTGACTGCAAGTTTGAGGGTTAAAAGAGTTGCGATATACATAATAGAAACAAAAGGTAAATATAAGACATTGCCGATGTTAAGTGGAGGCTACTCGTGTTTTAGAAAGACAAAATCAAGGATCATAGGATTTTGGATTTTCCATCGATGGAAAGTGTCCGAAATCCTATTATCTTTTCAAACCGACAAAAGTTGTTGGGAGAACTTTAAATTGTATATTCACTTCTGTGTAATGAACGCACACAATCAGCCGCAGTTGAAAATGAAAGTCTAGGTATTTGTTTTGATGTAGACGCCACAACAACTTAAGTAGGGTGAAGCCATTCCACGGTGATTGTTCTCCATTACCAGAAGATACAAACAGGGTTCTGTTTGTTGACATTGGCCGCAGCACTTACACCAAAATAACCACATGTTCACTTGTTTGTGACGCTGTCAGATGTTGGTGTACATATGTTTGTTTGATACATGATGCAACCGTGGTTTCATGGAAATTTAGTAATGAACGCCCTGAAGCCTGTTGTGACAAAGGGGTTAATTATTTAGAATAATTTTCAAAAACGATCACCGAACGGGAGATTAACTCTAGAGAGGTATACGGTGACGAGATAGCAGCCATGTTGTATTTGTACATTTTTATGGTCAGAAGTCATGAGATAAGAGAAGAGATTGGTTGAGGACGTTTGTTTAGTAAAAATTCAATGTTTAGAAGCTACCCCCTTCACCCTGAAATATTTTATAAGGTTAGGCTAATTAGCAGAGTCGGAACTTGAAAACTACCCTCGATACACAAACCTCATCCACTATGCCCGTTTCTGCAAGTACCCTTCAGAGCATTAGTTTCTTTATTCACCTAAATGGCTTTTACTAACCATAACATTTCAACAACCAGAATAAAAAAGATGCAACTATTTCGGGATTATTTAACATGTCATTTTACATATAACTGCAACTCATCACTTGGGCTACCAAACGAATCAGTAACCTATGATAAGACAGTATAGCTTCAAACTCACGCGTCCTAGGAGTATATAAAGTTCTTGCTACTTTATCGTCTAACGAAAGGCTCTGAAATAGAAAACTTGTTTTACCTAAATATTTTGTTATAATACATAGACAACGATATAATTATTATAATTATTGCTTTTTAGTTATAGACTCAAGCTGCATTTACACTATCAAAAAGTTGTTTGTCCGACAGTAAAATTTGCTAGTCTAAATGGGCGCAATAGCTCAAGTGTAAAGAGATCTGCAAGCGATGTCACAACCAGTGTCAGAGAGAGAACTAGGAGAACAGTGTCGAACAGAATAACTCTCTAGTGTAGAGAGATCCGCGAGCGGTGTCACAACCAGTGTCGTAGAGAGAACTTGGAGAGCAATGGCGGACAGAAAAACTGTCTAGTGTAAAAAGATCCGCGAGCGGTGTCACAACCAGTGTCGGAGAGAGAACTTGGAGAGCAGTGGCGGACAGTAAAACTGTCTAGTGTAAATAGATCCGCGAGCGGTGTCACAACCAGTGTCGGAGAGAGAACTTGGAGAGCAATGTCGGACAGAAAAACTGTCTAGTGTAAATAGATCCGCGAGCGGTGTCACAACCAGTGTCGGAGAGAGAACTTGGAGAGCAATGTCTGACAGAAAAACTGTCTAGTGTAAATAGATCCGCGAGCGGTGTCACAACCAGTGTCGGAGAGAGAACTTGGAGAGCAATGTCGGACAGTAAAACTGTCTAGTGTAAATAGATCCGCGAGCGGTGTCACAACCAGTGTCGGAGAGAGAACTTGGAGAGCAATGTCTGACAGAAAAACTGTATAGTGTAAATAGATCCGCGAGCGGTGTCACAACCAGTGTCGGAGAGAGAACTTGGAGAGCAATGTCGGACAGAAAAACTGTCTAGTGTAAATAGATCCGCGAGCGGTGTCACAACCAGTGTCGGAGAGAGAACTAGGAGAACAGTGTTGGACAGTAAAACTGTCTAGTGTAAAGAGATCCGCAAGGGCTGTCACAACCAGTGTCGGAGGGAGAACTTGCAGAGCAGTGTCGGACATTCAAATTTCAATTATAAACATTTCGAGGCATTACTGTCTGATGTGAACAGTTTGCATCGACTGTCAACCAGCGATAGCAACTACTCGAGATAAAAAAACGCTTATCTTTGATCACGTTATGTGGCAGCTACCGAAATACGCAGAAAGGAGTTACAAAGGGTGTAACGTTATTGGTCTATCTACACTTAGTAGATTAGCCAAAACCACTGAACTGATTACAATAAAGAGTACCTTTCATAACAATATGGTGATAACGATTACATCAGTTATCGCGGTAGTGTGGTTGCTCCTTGGTTGGGTGTTTTACTACCGTTCCTGTCCTTGGAAGCAATCAGTCAGTCTAATGGCGGTGGTTTGGAAGTCAACTTTAAGCTGTTGGTGGTTAAGGGTTGGAGAGGCCTAACTTCACCTGGCAAAATAAGAAATCACGTAACTGTTTTCTTAAAGTGAGTGTATTAACACAAAAAACCCACTATGGCGGCTAGGACTCACAATACCGTTAGGGTACACGGAGAGATAAAAAGAGAATAACGCCAGAGATCTGTAATCTCAAGTCCGAGTGTTTGAAGAGTAGGGTCACATTACAAGAAAACATAATGGCTGCCCACAGCAGTAACAATAAAACGGCAATCTAGAGACGAGTGTTTGGATGTTCCCAAGACTCAGCTCCCGGTGGAGGTCCGGCCAATTAGACACAGAGCGTACTCCGCGTTTATGGGAAACATAACGACTCTTTAGTCATAAACGGTATCAGCCATCAAAGTCTCATCCTCAGCCAAGAAAGGTATTTATGATGTGCCTTCAGTAGTCAAGTTGCATTTCTCAACTCATTGCTTCACTTGGTTTATCCCAGTACAAGCCTACGGGCTCAGAACTGGTAATTTTTCAATTTCTATAATTGTTTTTGATGGAACTTCGGATTTGTAAAATAAAATTAAATAAGAAAGGTTAGAATATATACAACCGTTTCAAGTGACATACACACTAGACTGTTTTCGATTTTTTTTATCAATTAACCGAACACTACTTACTCAAAAGCAGTACTTATTACTCAATACACAACTAATTAAAAAACACTACACTTGAACAAAATATTGGTATTAACCGTATCACGAGTTTGGGAATTATGGATTTTCAAAGTTACAGTTTGGTTGAAAACGGCATAAAACAGAAATCCATCTTCTGCCAAAAGACGAATCAACAGAATCTGTTCGTTATGAAAAAACTTTACAAAAATTGTATAAACTATAAAAGAGAATTTAACATACGTTGTTTTTGAGGAACATAAAATAAAAAGTAAAGTACCGGTAATGTAAAGATGTGTTATTTTACCAGGCGAAGTTACGGCTAAGAAGTCCTTTCTAACACCTAAGTTGGAGACCAACAGCTTAAAGGTGACTTCCGAACCATCACCACCAGTATAGTCTGCCACACACTAAAATACTCTAAAAAAGAAAGAGATCTCCAAACCTGATTTTTTACAATCAAAAACTGGAAGTAAACCAATTGATTTTTAAACAGTCTATGAGAAGATATTTTTTCCAATGCTTTTTCTCTTGGACTTAAAAAAGGCCTTACGTTATAAATTCCTTCGTCCGTGAAAGTGAGCTCATTACTAGAAGAACAAAATTAAATTGATCACAGCTCTAAACAAAAAATGTAGTGTGGTAACGCTATTTATGGGGTAATACTTCATCGAACAACTAACTGTAAAAGACAAAATCCTCATATATCAGTTTCATTCTCTCAAAATCAAACAGAAAACTTAAATACTCAACAATAGACCACGAACGATGTACTGATGCATTTAATAAAAATATATCACTGATAATTTTGTTTATGTAAAAGAAAATGAAAATTTACATTTTTGTTTTTCCAAATATTGTATTATATAGCCAATACTCTTTTACATTCTATTCCAAAATTTCTGATTAGATTTCGGGTTCAAGACTCATTAAAACGTTAAAATCTTGTGTAGTAATATTGCCTTGCACAATTGTGGCAAAATAAAGAACAGAAGTGAATCTAGCTACAATTACAGATAAATACAAATACATTTATTACTATATGACAACTACAAGTTGTATGACAGTGTCAATATCTTACAGTTGCTATAAAAAGTCAATAGTTAAAAACAACAAAGGTCGTAGATTTATTCAACGATAAAAGAAATCAGCGCAAACAGAGAAATCAAATTAAGAGAACCAGTTTATTGTGCATCTACGCTGAACACTCTCCCATTGAGTAAAAGCACCCCGCCACCAAGTGCTCCCTCAGTTTTAGCTTGAATTCCGATTTTTTGTGGGTGCACTTTACGCGATCAGGAAGCCTCCAAGAAAACCATTTAGAAGTAAACCTGCAGCCAAAGCCGACTGGTGCGGTGTCTGTTGGAGGTTCACACGTGATCAGGTAAACTAACAATGACATCAAACCTCCATAGAGATGAAGGTCACGAGAATTGTTAAGCATTCATTGCCTTGTCCACTTTTCAAATGCTGCCTATCAAACGTTGTGGGCATGCCACAGCATAAATGCCTCGCCTTGAATGAGGCTCTCCAAAGGTCCGGGTTTACTGGGAGTCATGAATGTCCTGCAGGACACGCTGAAGACATCTGCAGGACAGTGTAGACAGACTCGTAAACCAAATCCCATTATGGTCACCTGCCTTATCCGGTTTTACGGCAGTAGTTTTACTGGCCACCAAACATTTTATATTTCGGCTCACTTTTTACAACATTCTCAAAGATGTTGTAAAAATTGTGGCCCCGGTAAACGACAATAGCCTGGGATAATAGGCGCAATAATCGTTAAGTTGTAGCTAACCGTTGTAAATTGTGAACCTAAATAAACATGTGGCCACTAATGGTCGCGTTAATGGCGGTCTCCGAGGGCTCGTAGGTGCAGTGGGACTGTCCACGTGGAATTAGAGCAGCTTCTGGCCATCATCAAAGTCCGGGGAAAGGTAGGCAATGGAAACGCGTCAAGGATGGAGAAATAATTTCAAGGAACATATGTTTGGGTGGTCATAATGACTTTCTGAACTAAATAAAACCAAGTTCTGTAAATCTCCTCTCGTGAAAAGCTTAAAGATCACGTAACAATGTAGTCAGATTGTAACACAGTACATACGTAATACAAGTAAAAAAAAAACAAAATCTTTATTTCCATTAGGTACGTTTCAAACATTTATAGAACGTAGGAGCACAATTTTACATTTATAATATAAAATTACTTTAGTGATTAAAACAAAAACATGACATTGTAAAACAAGTTGCATACTTATGTGTAGCCTACTCTAAATGTTTGTGGAAATATTTCCTCACATAGGTGCATAGCATCTGTGTGTGAGAGAATGTTTAAAGGTGTTGTTTATAAAGACATGCTGATATTCCATGACGAGTTCAACAGAACTCATGAAATATGTATTATATTACGCTTTTGTTGGAAGGTTTTGAACTTGAACTTGGATGATCTGTGACAATCGAATGTTGTGGTTACATCGTAATAATACGAGTAAATGCGAAAGTGCCTTTGTTTTGTTTTTTCACGCGTAAACTACTCAACCGATTGTACTGAAACTTAACATGGACATTCTTACGATTCCTGGGATGAATATAGACCTATTCTTATTTCGAACATCTCTCCGGGCTACGCCCCATTGCTCTTTGAAGTAGTGCAAAAATCCCATATTTGTCTCTAAAGTCGTGTAATAATAATTGAGTAAGCCTGTCGAATGTAATCAACTGATCTGTGCAAACATTGTTTATTTTCAATATCTTTACATTTATGATGAGTAAACTGTCTAAAAGATAAATTATAATTTTTCACGCCGTTTTAGATTTCAGCGATTAGGTAAGTACTAATCTACCTTACAAAATGTCCTAAAACATAAGAAGGTCAGAATGTGACGCTCTTTGTATCAGTCGACAAAAATATGCTAGAAGAAATTTCGCTGGACTGTTCTTTTCTTTTGAACTAATGAACCAATTCCAGCTCTAAATGTTCTAAAATATTAAAAAAAAACTTTCTATACATTTAATGATTATAAAACCCATCTCAGTTCTCTTTTGACAGAAGTAGGTTCTCAGTTCTCTTCTCTGATCTGTAATATATATTTTATTGATCGGGAAACAAAACAAAATCAACTGGAATGAAACATACTAGGAACGAAGTGAATTACAATGGCCATAATTATAAATATTTTGATGCATTTTCTTGATCGTGGCAACAAGACAAACTGAAAATTGGTGTCGGAAATGGAACCAGCAGTGGTCATAAACGTGCAATGCCTACTAAATTACGTGCAGAGCAGCGGGTAACTACTAGCAGTGCAGATATAAGGGACATTGCAGTCTAACATTTACTATACATTTAAAAACTGTTATGAAACCTATCTAAGTTGTCTTTTGACAAAAGTAGGCTTCTCAGAGCTGTGTATGTATACATATTTTCTTGATCGAGAAAGAGGCAAAATAAGCTTTAAAATAAAAAATAAAACTAAGACCGGAGTAAATTAAAATGACCATAAATATACACTTTATGACATATTTTCTTGGTCATGAGAAGAAGGTAAACTCGCCACTGCCGTCGGAAATATGGTTCACTCGAACCAGAAATGCTCATAATATAGGTGGAAAACCTACAAAATTCGTGCGAAACCACGGGTATCTACTCGACCTTCATAAATATGTATTTCGGCAATACCAATCAAGACTTTCTATTGACGTTATAACAAAGATGTTCAAAATAGTTTCGTTAAATCTTGTAAGTTAAATGCTCAATGTATAACGGATTGTGTCCATTAAGAGTTTTGTAAGAAGAGACTAGGCTGATGTATATCTGCAATAAGATAAAAATTGATAATGGTCTAATAATTGTGGGGTTTTATTATTTTGTGGTATATTTTTTTAAATGGTAGGGTTTTCTGGTAAGATTTCCATTCAACGACTGTACACAGTTTTAAGTAGGATACAACATTGTAGGAATAACTGTGAGCATGATTTCACCCTTGTTTTTAATAGATTTAGAAAAAAATTGGTACAGAGCATTAAGTTATTTGTATATAGATTGGGGGAATTCGTCTGCCTGTCGTAAGCAATCAAACATTTCAATATGGCGGTCATTCGCATTTTGCCAAAAGTTTTTTCTCGGATATTGCTTAACATAAATCAAAGTTTATACATTAAGTAAAATGATCAAGCAACGTTAGCTCAAATTTATTTTTTGGAAACTCTTTAGGTTTCAAGATGGTGTCTGGTTAGAATTAGACAATTGTTGAACCATTTTATAAGTGAGTATGTTTACAAATACGATTCAGATTTACTGTAACCCTTCTCAGGATTCATAATTAAGGCTGTAACTAAATTAAATTCACGTTTTTACAAAGAAATGTATGCGGCTATACATAATTTTGTTCTGTCAGATTTAATGATTATGGATTTTATAAATATTTTAAAGCGTTACGATTACATTAATATGCCAGCATACATACATCTTCAGTTTGACATATAGAGATGACGGCCATATGTGAAATCTACTGTCTTCTGGCTGAGCCTGAAGGGATATTTTTATTTTTACTCTCAGAAAGACACACGCACGCACGCACGCACGCACGCGCGCGCGCGCGCGCGCACACACACACACACACACACAATTTTTTATTGGGTATACGCCGTATGCAGTTGAACGAAATTATGCAATATATATTAAAATATCATCTAAGCTTTCCGAAAAAAGCCCAGTGGTGGTGGGAGGGGGCGAAGCATCCCTTTCAAATCACCTACGCTGATAAATATTATTATTCGCAATTTCGGTGTAATATTATTTAGAAGAATATGAATTAAACAGGATTTTTTCCGGACATTTGCCATCGTTCAGTGATACAACGATGTCGTAGGTGGTTGGTCTGCGAATGCAGATCTATTGTGACCTGTATTCTGTAGTTCAGTTTTAATAATTAGTGTTGTGTTTAGTTTTGTATTAGTGCATGTTTTAGAGTCAGTGAAGTTGACACACAACATGATGGTATGATTTGTTTATATTAACCCAGTTTGTAATTATGTGTTAGGTTAGTTATTTACCTGAAGAAGAGATCAGATCGCAGATCTCGAAACGTAGTGTGGCTGATTTTTTTGTATCACTAAACGATGGAAAATACCCGGAAAATCCTGTTTCCTTCACAATCATTCCATCGTCAAAAACAAATTGCAAGCAAATAGGGTTTTAGTTCACGACTAATTATTCTAACATAAAGATAACCCTATAATGTGTAGTAATAAAATAAGTTCTTGAAATATTTCGGCATCTTTTTGAATTCTTTGTTTGAATTGTCTGCTTTATATTCTTGATGGAAGCCACCAGATTTTAATATAGACATTTTTTTCTTCCACAATTTAAATTTATTTTTAAGCGCTCTCGCCGGTTAAGGCATCATCAGGTATTGTTGGCATAAAAACATATGTATAAAATAGAAAAAACACATGATAAAATAGAATAAAATTTAAAACTAATTGTAAAGACCAAAAAGTAATAAATTATAAAAGAATTATGTAGAAAATATGGTTTGCAATTCATAATTTTGGATGGATTTCTTCTTTTACTTATGTAGACAAATGTCACTGAAATTTACGGAAGGTTGGGAAATACAATTATTTTTCAAAACCGTCATATATGCACTTTCAATTTTATTTATTTTAGTACAGGAAGATTCTTTAAAAACTACACTTGATTATTCAAAATTTATATGGTGATTTTCCTTTATAGCATGTTCAACTAATTTAGATTTTTCAATGTTTTCTTTTTTACAATTGTAAATATGTTCCTAAAGCCTCGTTTCTACAGGTCTTGATGTTTGGCCGATACAAGTCTTTTTCCATTCCACAGTCAATTTTACACATTCTTGGTTTCCTGTTGTTTGATTTTTTGTTTTTAATTTTGTTGAGTAGCTTCTTGGGTTATTTTGTGACTTAAAAACAGTACGGATGTTAAATTTAGAATGTATCTTATGATGCCTTAACCGGCGAAAGCGCTTTTGAAATAAATTAAACTTGTGTAAGAATAAAAAATGTCTTATATTAAAACCTGGTGACTTCCATCAAGAATACAAAGCAGACAATTCAAATAAAGAATTCAAAAAGATGCCGAAATATTTCAAGAACTTATGTTATTACTCCACATTATAGGGCTATCTTTATGTTAGAATAATTAGTCGTGAACAATACTGCAACCCTTTTTGAAAATTAATTTTATTTACGACACGTGTTTCGGTATAAACCATTTTCAGTGTGTACATTAACCTTTTTTATTTTTCTTCTTCTTCTTCTAATTCTTTATAATGATGGGTTTGATCCATTGCTGTGTATTAATATCAATTTCATCAATGCTGTCTTGGTGAAATGTTAATTTAATTTCTGTTTTTATTTCTTCGATTGATCTATTCATTCATATTCATTTTTGCATATAAACTGTTCATTTCTTCTTTTATCCATATTATTTTCCCTCTTTGTAATGCTTTTAGAGCAGCTCTTAATATAGATTCAGTTTTTAATTGAACATAAATGGGAATAATATTTTCGCTCAGGCATATCTTATAGAACTGTATATCTTCTTTTACCTTTGCCAACTTAAGTGAGAGGTATTTGTATTTGTGGACAATGGATTGGTTGTTAGTCATATCTGTTATGTAATTATTCCACAATATATGGTCATCTTTATGTTAGAATAATTAATCGTGAACTAAAACCCTTTTTGAAAATTATTTTAATAAAGGTTTATGTACACACTGAAGATGGTTTGTACTGAAACACGTGTCTGAAATAAAATTAATTTTCAAAAAGGGTTTTAGTTCACGATTAATTATTCAAGAACATTGTGTAAGCAATGTTCCGAAGCTGTGTGATCCGGTGAACTTAGATGATCAACCTCGGCGGTAGAAATGTAACCCCTCAGCTGCACCTTCCAAACATCGGGATGTTACAACACTGTAGAGGGCTGCTGTGTCGGTACATCACACAACACCAGCACGACCAGAGCACCTTCTGGTCTGTATCAGTTTCGCGGAGGATCAAGTGGTAAACAGCAACAGGACAGTGGTACTGCGGCTTCCGCAAAGTGAGACGGGCCATAAAGCTGAGTGGGTCTGCAAAATGGCTCTTTACCGGTGGATACTGTTGGGCTCGGCGGGGCGGCAACCCTTGAGCCGGTCGTTAGGGGCTAATGTGGGTAACGAGAGGGGGGGGGTGGCACGTGCGTACTCTCACGCTCTTCAGATAATGGAGATAACGAGGCGGCGGCTGTCCTATCTCCCGGGGCTGCAGGGTTGCTGACGCCGGCTTGGCTTCAGATCACCCCTCGAGTCCGGCGATGTTGAAGTATTGTCTCCGGCATGTGCGTAAGATAAGGCAGCCACGCATGTCCACACTGTGAGGAACTGTAGATCAGCTCAAGATTACCGCGACGCGTAGAGCAAACAATGAATTCATAAAGAGCAACAACAGGAAATTGTGGGAAAGGGTCAATAGGAAGATTTAAAATTGATGAGGAAAGGATAAAATGAAGGAGATGACGATTCATACAATAACGACCAGTTTAGTTCAAACCAACTGTTCTACAATTAATTAAATACAAGGCTTCGCTCAGGTTGCTTGCAACTTTTCTAATTTATAGCTCATTTAATTTTCGAGACATATAGAAAATCGTACAGAAAAGAAATTTCCCCTCGGCCGAAAAGAAAAAAATGCGTCAGCCTCCATGTGACACTCCATGGTTGGATATGCACCATCATATAACTCATTCCTTGCAGGTGTGTTTCTCAAAATTTTGGAAAAGAGTTCATAGGAAGAAATAAAATTGATGAGGAAAGGATAAAATGAAGGAGATGCCGATTAACACAATAACCACCAGTTTAGTTCAAATCAACTGTTCTACAGTTATTTAAAAGGTAGGAGTTCTTTATGGTTCCTTATAAGTTATTCTATGGTTTGATATGGACTCATTATTGTTTTTTATTGTGTCTCAAAATTGTGAAAAAGAGTAAGTAGGAAGAAATAAAACTTGGTAGTGGAAAGGATAAAATGAAGAAGATGCCGATTCACACAATAACCACCAGTTTAGTTCAAGTCAACTGCTCTGTAGTTATATACAAGCTAGGAGTTCCAAAATTCCATGGTTTTATACGCACCATAATAGAACTCATAGTTGTCTATGTTGCGTTTTCTCAAAATTGAGGGAAAGAGTAAGTAGGAAGAAATAAAATTGGTAGAGGAAAGGATAACGTGAACAAGATGCCGATTCACACAATAACCACCAGTTTAGTTCAAACCAACTGTTCTACAATTACATACAAGGCTTCGCTCAGGTTGCTTGCAACATTTCAAATGTATAGCTCATTTCATCCTCGAGACAATCGAGCTACATCCTCGATATATACAATCGTGAACAAAAACAATTCTTACATCCCTTGGCAAAAAAAGGAATTGCATCAGTATTCAAGCCAAATTTCATGGTTGGATGTGCACCATCATAGAACTCATTCTTGTCTATGTAGAAATACAGTATACGCAAAATTAAATGTTTACAGATGAAAATATTTCTTAAGGTAATCTTGCCACATAATACATTCACACCTTTTTCATCAAGTTAAATTCATATTCATAGCAGTGCTAAAATATTAAAAGTTTCGTTAATCTGGGAAGTTTACTACAACGCAAGTGTAAGTCAAATTTGTCACCGACTTTTAACATCGACTTTTCACTCTGTTTTTTTAGCTCAATGAAAAAAATATCACATGTTGAAATCTCATGTGATTATACGTAGTTTGTTTGTAAATGAATTTATCCTGCTAATTTCTTTTTGCCACAATGGTTATCCATAAGACAAATATTCGCTAACGCTCAGCCAAATCCTACAGAGTTGCTTGCACCACCATCGAACTCAGTGTTCTTCATATCAAAATGAAGCATCATGCTTAATTTTTAGTCTAGAAGTCAGTTTTCGAAATATCATGCGGACAGACAGATGGAAGTGAAATTTTTCAGGCCCACAAGAGATAGGCTTCGCTTACGCTCAGCAAATGTTTTACAGGTTACTTGATTATTTGCCGGATGGACAGTGGTTTACAAATGGGTTATATGATAATGTTTTTGAACGGATTATTACAATCTTGTTGTGCCTACTCAGGTGCTGCCATATGGATTTCAAAATGGTCTACTGGAATTGTGTGTGTAAGGCAAGATTATACCTGTACCTATATTACAGAGTTAAAATTTCAATGTAGTGTTGCGGTCTGAGAATATTGCATGTTCAAGTAGAATAAACACGATCTAAACAAATTAAAAGATCACATTATTACTTCTAAGGTCAAATAGACTGCCAATGCTCTGCGTAATTGCCAATGGCGCAGTGTAGCGGGTACTGCGGTTATCGCAAGATAACCAGATCAAGCAACGTCGAGTGTGGCTGCTGCTTGGATGAGTGACCGCTGAGTTATCCTGTCCTTGCAAGCAGCCCGCCTGCCCGGCCATTGGTGGTGGTTCGGAAGTCACCTTTAAGCCGTTGGTTCCCAGGTTAAGTGTCAGAGAGGGCTTCTTAGCCTTAACTTCACCTGATAAAACAAGACATCCTTTATTTTATTTTTTTAATATTTTTCAATGTTTATTCTTTCGCTCCGTCCAGTCAGACCTATTTGACTATCCTGGTGCCTTCGAGTTAACCTGTAAAACTGACATGAGTCTCTATGTAACTACGTAATTGTTTTTAAACTGGATTAATAATTAATATGGATTCTTATTCTGTGTTTGAATGTTTATATTTTTGACTTAGTGTATCAGAGTTAGAGGTTCAGGATAATATTTAGAGTACGTTACAGTCTAGTAAAATAAAGTTTCATTGCCGAATTTCTGAAGCAATTATATAAATCACAACCCAAGTCGTTAAATGGAGGTAAATAAATCAGTGTTACCAGACAAGGTTGAGGAATGACTGACAAGTGACAATAACTGTTTGGCCCCCGGCGGAAGGTTGACATAGGCTACATGTATACAAGCACGTACCTCGGTGAGAGGTGCCAAAACAAGTTATGTCACACCACCACAGTGCGCCCTGCACGGCTCTGTATGTCCTGATTAGTGGGGTTTTCCCAACAGAATCCCCCAACATAGCGATTATTTGGTTACATTTCATAAATAGTAGAAAGTCTTCGGTGGTAAAAATAGTTTCAACCACACCCTCGCTTGCTATACGTTTAATTTACTACCTCAGTCCCACTGGGCATTACACTCTTCCTCCACGCATTCCTCAGGTTTTAAGTGACAAACATTAACAGAATGAAAACGCTTCCAAAACAAGAAATCAAGAAATGTTTCGAATAGTTTGTGGAGTTAGAGAATTTTGTGACTGATTTCCGATGATATCGGCGAAAAATGGTAATATTGCATGAAGGAAACAGGATTTTTCCGGACATTTGCCATCGATGTGTTAGATTAGTTATTTACCTGAAGAAGAGATCAGATTGCAGATCTCGAAACGTAGTGTTACTGATTTTTTGTATCACTGAACGATGGCAAATGTCCGGAAAACTCCTGTTAACTTCACAATCCTTCCATCGTCTAAAACAAACTTTAAGCAAAGAATATTACATGGTCGTGATAAAGCAGAAAAAAAATCACGTTTGATTTTCACTGATCAGTTTTAATTTATATAAGAGATATATTGAGTGCATGGATTCGTCCCACGAATTGTATTAAATCTTAAGCATTTTTTCAGCATTTAAAACCTGAATAATGTACAGAGCTACTAACGCGAAAGGGTGTCCAAGCCTGATCATTAATCCAATCTAGAAACGGTAATCAACTAAACAATAAAATAATGCCAATTAAATATCACTGAGAGACACCAAAGATCACATAAATGTTCTTAGAAACAATCTTCGCACTGACCTCATTTCTTAAGTTAAGAGAGAACCCCCACACGTACGTGGGGGTACGTGGGGGGCGCCGTTAAGTTAAGTTAACGGCGCCTCCACACGCCACTTATCTACAGCTAAGGATACTTTTTAGGAAAATGGTAAAAATATAATTACGTTTCCATAATAGCTGTTTTATAATTACGTGTTTTATAAGGAATCACAACGATGAGAATAACATTATGAATGGTACTTTAAATTTATCGGATTTTCATACAAGTAGTTTTATCCTGATGTTGCAGACTCATGAAAGATGAGCTAAGATTTAAATTAATTACAGTTAATGATGTTTTTTTTAGTGTTGTAATTAAACGTTAACAACGTTAGCATGATTATACAAAATTTAAATTTTGAACTGTAATTTACCACAGTTCAATTTCCTATCGGAGCAAACAAAAAGGTAACGTTTCAACTTGTATAACAAGCAACCAATTGTACTCCTGCAACAGATGAACTTGTTATAGAAGTTCTACAACTGGAGCGAAGCTGTTTCTTCGGTCGAGTATGGTGACCGACAGCAGCGTCATTGTCGCCAACAAACAATGAGGGTCCCAGTATCGACCCTTGTGGATGCTGTTCCATTATTTCTCCTCTGTATCCTCGCACCCACTGCTCGCTGATTGAGCCACTTGTGCTGGCCGTCAGATCCTGGGGAGCACGCGCTGGCACGGTCGGGCGGTGTCTGAGGTCAGTTTTCTTTGTCACGCCCCAGAAAGTCGTCATTATTTCACTTCTCGGACAGTCGGATATTTCGCCGCCAGCTGTCCACACCCGTGCCGAGCCCGCGGGCTGCCCCGCCACCTGCCCGCTCGGCTGCTGACACCTCGGTCGCGATTTATGTACGTTTTTGTACGATGAGACGCCAGTTTTGTCACGTTTAGCACAATGTACGAATTGATTACTTCCTACGATAACTCAGCTCTGGGGCCGCCACACGGCTGTCTAATGAGCTGTAAAATCCCTGTTGGAGGATGTAATATGAAGATATGAATTGTGGTAACCCTTAACCTGGCGGAGGCCTGTCGCCTGTCAGCTACAGACAAACCTTCCATCTACACCCTTCCCTACTAGGGATACAGGGCCGTGACTACTAACTGGGCTTACAGGGCACACCGAAAGGAAATTAGGGTTGGCAAGGGAATTGTGACTTTGCTAGAAGAGAAAAATGTGATTTCGGCAGGGATCGTGTGTCAAAGCTAACTATGTTATGGAAGATTACCCCAACACGTTGTTGTAATTGAAAAAGAGGTACCCAAGCTATAACTATATACTATCAAGCTATATCGGTCTTACTATACTGATGGAAAAGTATTGTTTCAAACATCATTTGTAAGGGAAGAGTATAAAAATGAGTTGTAAAGAAATGGACCATTTCAACATACGAGTAATTTTAACAGAGAAGAAGGATTTCTCCGCTATAAACTGCAGTTTGATTACAACCCAGTTAAAAATCAATACACAATCTTGTCTCGCAGGTAATTATCAGAACCAAGACGCTAATAGTGTGGTGTACTGATCACATTCTTACACATCCTGTACAACTGTTTACTTAATTATGTTTCCTACACTATTTCATCATATAATGACGAGAGAAATATGTTAAAATAGTAAGTTAAGATATATTATTATTTTATGATTATTTGTGAATATTACGAAGTCACACATTCCACATTGGAACGTAAATATTGAAATTCAATTCGATTTAAAAAAACTTGTCTTTATTCGTCAAATAAAGCAGCTTTACAAACAGCTATATTCTTAAGAGGATCATGCAAGCAGAAACAAATATTTATTTTCAACGAAATTTAATACATACGAGTATACTTAGTCTAGCTTCCAATTCAAATGTAATTAAATCATTGAGCTAATTTAGTTGAGTAAGAGAGTGGTCTCGCACCGAAATCGGTCACTCTGTTCCTCTGATAGCTGGGAAACAGCCGGCTCGATTCCAGTTACAAAATCCAGAGCTTTCACAGACTTAAGGACCGCGGGAAAATTTAATCCTTTAGATAAAACAGCAGTTTCTGTTCAACTTAGTATTGACAGATTATTGACATTTTCTGTATCTTTTTTATCCGTGTTTTTGTTGTTGAGAAATACATTTTTTGTTGGTTAGAGTTTTTTAAATTTTTTCTTATCAGAATCTTAATTTTTTGCATCTATTTTGGGCGCTCTGAAGAATGTTGGTAAATTCACTGCTAATAAAATTTGTGAAGAATGTTTTTTTCAACTTCAATACTAGTTCAGAAGATATTTTTTTCGGTGGTGATGAGCAATTTCTTTAAGTAAGGATTTAGACGCATATTCAATTGTTTTGCTGGCTTTCTTCTTGTAAAAAGGCGCTTTGAGAGAGAAACCCTCAGGCATTAAAACTTTTTTCCATACATTTATGTAAATAGGTCAGATGGTTGGAATGCTTAGTTGACTTGAGGTGCAAGTTTTCAAGTTCACTGATTTGTTTACTGGTTCCGGGTCCGTACCTAGAATCAATTCTTTGCTACTCAGTTATTATACATCCTGAACCAAGACTCGAATACTGTTCTCTGGAGTGATAGGTAGAACAGATCCCTCTAAGTTAAGGGTTGGCATAGATGTGAAGGGATTATGGTGGGTCAAGAAAGGGCAACAGTTGGTTCCGGCGAGTCCTTGATTTAGACTTCCGGGATTAGCTTAATCCTTGTTAAACAAAACATTTGGCCAAGAACCCACCCTCCCCCCAAATCCTATTCCCACGACTCCCTCAGTAACTTAATGTTTATCAGACAATTAGAAAGAAATTGTTTATATTCCTAGGATTATATCAGATTAGCATCGTTGTCTATTAATACGGTATGTCATTATCTCAAACGTAACTGAATTTATTTAAAATTTCAAAAGAAAAATCCAGTTTATCCAAACCAACTACAACAAACTTTTAAAGAATTAATACAATTTCAAAAATCACAAAATACATATATTAACTTACTTGTAAATGTTGAATTTACCTACATTCTACCTTCCTCTTACGTGAAGCATCTGAAATCAGATGCTGTTGCAGACTTGCCTTCTGAAATCTGGAGTCATTTTCTTCTGACAGTATCAAAAAATAGTCGGTAACAAAGACCAAAGGCGCTCAAAACGAACCCCCACATCAGAGACACCCAGACTACAAACTTGTTGGATCCCTTCAGACGAACATGACTCCAGATTTCAGGAGTTTCAAGATTATTACTCCATGCTAATGGTATACTGCAAGATTATTTCTCTACGGTAATGGTATATTGCAAAATTATTTCTCTATGCTAGTGGTATACTGCAAGATTATTAAATAATCTTGTAATAAAGAAATTTTCTTTACGGTAATGGTATACTAAAAGATTATTTCTCCATGTTAATTGTATATTTTAAGAATATTTCTCCTTGATAATGATATAATATGATTATTCTCCATGCTAATTATATAATGTAAGATTATTTCCATGTAAGATTATTTTTCCATACTAATAGTATAGTATAAGATTATTTCTCCATGCTAATGTACATTTGTTATTTATATTATTCCATTGGTAATATACGAAATTATTGATATCCAGTTTGCAAGGAATGGCAAATTGTTTAAATGTGTTACACATTTTATGGAAGCTCCTTTTTGTAATTCTTATATTTACTATTTACTCTTAACTAAAATATAAAAGTGTAAAAACGTAAGCGATAAAATCACTTTTGAAGGTATTTCACAAATGTATAAAGTAAAAAAATGTTGAGTGAGTTTAATAGTACAGCAAGGTCTTAGCGGATGACTCTTTGTACTGTTCGGGTCAATAAAAACCCCAAATTTTATTTTTACAGATTTCCAATTAATAATATTAAATCGTACATATTTTTGGTATATAGTACATTAAATTCATGTATCTATACATCATATTAAAAAAAAACTTGTATAAGTAATGACGGACACTTAAAGAGCACTTATAGGAAATATGTATTGTTTATTGCATAGACTTGTAAATTGAAAACATGATACTCTCTTTATGATTACCAAAAATTTATTTATATTGTGCAAGTGTGGTGAGAATTATCATGCATTCATAATTTTTAAATATAAAAATGATAATAAGTTACTTTTAAAACAATTTCGTAAAACAAGTTTGAAGTTACTTGCTGTAGTATTTAATATACAGGGTGTAAAAAAGTCCCGCACGGGCTTGATAATTCCCGAACTATTACAGGTTAAGCAAAAAAACCTGGTCTATCATTACTGCACTTATAAATCTACTTTTTGGAGTAACTACTATTGTATTTGTCATGCCATAGGGATAGGAGTCAGAAGAAAATCTTAAATAAAAGCATAGGTCGAGTAACATCGAATTAAAGGTCTATATTAGTAGAGTACAATACCACAAATCCGATCTCAAAAGGTTCACTCTTTAAAAAATTACGTTGGTGTAAAGTTCCACACATTTACAATGTAAGTCAGGTTCTAGATGGTTTAATATTCTTGTCTTGGTTGAAGCTGTGAAAGTTAAACTTAGTAAATGAATACTGGACTAAAGAAATAGTTTTTAAGGTAGTTAGTGACTCTTTAAATCCACTGGAGGATGGTCTACAAGTAGTTGTTGGGGGGGGGGGGGGCGTAAGCATAGCTCAAGATGTACTTACATTATTTTAAAATTGTTAGAATTTTGTTGTTGTTGTTAGGTATTGAACTCTACTAATAGAGGCCTTTTATTTGATGTATTACTCGACCTATCCTCTAATTTAAGATTTTCTTCTGCGGGGCATCTCGCTGACATGATACAAAATGTTAGTTATTTCGAAAAGTAGATTTATAGGTGCAGTAATGATGTACCAAGTTTTATTGCCTTACATGTAATCGTTCGGGAATTACCAAGCCCGTACGGGACTTTTTTTTAAACCCTGTATATACTATTAAATAAAAAAAAAGAACATCGTACATTACAAAGTAGAACCTAATGCAAAGTCGTACAAAATACTGTATTATCTAAATACTACTAATACAAGTATATGTTCAATATATGTTGTGAAAAATAATTACTTTTCATTTTTATAGGAATTTCAATATTACGATTTGTTTTCGAAGTGATTGATATTACAAAAATGAAAGCTCTAATTAATCCTCCCAGGCCGAGGAGTCGGATTGTTTAGCCCACTACCACGAAATTAGATTGTTGACAATCGCCTCAAAGCGGGCTAAACAATTGGGCTTTTAATCTCCTCACTACCAAATATCGGTGCTGGTGCCTGCTCAGCTGTTCCTGTTACACAAGTCACCTGGTCCGGTGTCCACCCAAACACTCCGGCGACAAACAAAGGAACGCAGGAACGCGGACCAGTTCAGTTTACAACAGAGGGAGCCCTTTGATGGTATGTTAGTAAACGGATCTGGTGAATTCGGCCCCCGCAGGGCGCTGTGTACAAATCAGCCAAAGGGGTGGAGAAGTAGGCATAACATCAGCCAGAGGTATCCTGAAATGTTTTAAATCGAATTACGCACAAAGAGTGGTCAGAACAGCTGTTACAGTGTTTGGTAGATGGATTGTATACTGTAATAGTTTTATTTTCAAACTGGTTGCTGATCAGGGCTCTGTATTGTAAATCGTACGCTGATATCGCATATGCGGTAACATGAATGAGCAAAATGTAATCGCATTTGGTTCAATTAAAAGCCATTAAGGCCGATTCTAGGGCACTAAACTCGTTTTATAATGGGTACAATGCTCTCTCAGGTGACATAAATTTATGAGAGAAATTTTACGATAATATCATTAGTTCAGTTTTTTAGGGTTTAGTACTTTCTGGCATATAGGTGGTGCAATCCGATTTCTGATGGAATATATTTTATTCTTTATTTTTCGTTTTGATTACAACCTTTAAAGACATCATTTCTGGAGGAAAAATAGAAGAACCTTTTTGATTATCCTACGAGAAATGGTGTATTTGAAGCAAAATTTAAGGACCATAATGTTGTTAATTAGAACCAAATTAAGAATATGACATTTTTACAATACGTACATGAAGGTTGACTGTACGGAATTTTCAATTTTATTAATAATAATAAATATTTAGGAAAACATGTGGTTTCCTTAAAATGTTTTTAATTAAAAACTTATCGTAGTTCGTAAAGAATAAAATACATGTTTCTGCTATGCTATAAATCATGTACAAGCTGTACAAGTGTCTCATTTTTATCTTCAGCTTTTTTGCGGGAATGTGGGAGGTTGATTTAAATTTTAGTATTCCTCGTAAAACAGAAACATTTTTATACTTTTTCTCTCTTTAGGGAAGAAATAATGAAGTGGTTAAAGTTTAAAATAAAAAAATAATTTCCCCAATCAAAAATTGTTTGCTCCTTAAAGCATTAGCTGCGTCAGACGCCATAATTCGTGCTGGGGCATTAAACTACTTAGATAACTCACTACATTAACTACACGTATTAAAGTTATTTAGCAGTACGCTACTTAAAAGGCGGTCCAGTTGAATAGACAAAACGCACCTTAAGAGTGGTTTTGAGTTCTTCTTGAGTTTTTTCATGTCATCATCACCATCATCATCTGACGTTTCCGTTATCACGGGTCGTCGTACACAGCCTCCTCCACTTTTGTCTGTCACTCCAGGTCTCCTCTTCCTCCACCTGCATTCTCTGTAGTCCCCTTCTCTCTATGTCTTTCCACACTTCTTCCTCTCGGTCTTCCTCTTGGTCTTCTTCCTCTTTCCTCCTTCTCCAGTGCTATTCTAGGCATTCTATTATCTCCCATCCTCTTCACATGTCCCATCCACTGTATTCTTCTTCTTTCCACTGTCTCTTGCAGTAAAACTACCTTCAATCTTTCTCTGGTTATTTCGTTCCTTATTCTATCTCTTCTTGTAGTCTTCTCTATCCCTCTTAAAAATCTCATTTCTGCAGCTTGCAATCTGCTTAAATCATTTTTAGTCCACGTCCACGTCTCTGCTCCATATAATAAAATTGGTTGGAAATAAGATTTATACATCAATACTTTTGATTCTTTCCCAATGTTCCAACTCCACACAATCTTCTTCACCATATTGAAAAACTTTCCACTCTTCCATATTCTGTTTCCTATCTCTTCTCTTATCGTGCCCCTATCTGTTATGATACTCCCTAAATAACAGAAATTCTTCACCTTTTCAAGTCTTTTTCCTTCAACTAACACGTCTTTGTTATTTCCTTCCCTTCTCTCTACTTTAATTACTTTACATTTTTGTATGTTCATCTCTAAACCATATTTCTTCGCCACTTTTGCCCATTTGTTCAACTCTCGTTCTAACTCTTCTTCCCTTTTTTCCCATATCATTATGTCATCCGCATATGCTATCGTCGTTCTTCTTCTGCTCCTCTGTTTCCTTGTACTTCTAGAATACAAGTTTTTTCATGTATGAAAGGTAATTTGAGTGAGTTTGAAGGACGAGAGAATTATCCACAGTCAGTCCTAACTAACACTCAGCTCTCAAGGTGGGTTGCGGAGATGGATAAAGTGCGATAAAAGTTATGAGCCATGCGGGACAGACGAGACAGGAACTAATACATTGCCTCCATTAATCAGTCAGTCCTGGCACAACAAGTAGCATTAACATACTGTTGGTACTGGACAGTCGCGCTGTGTCTTAGACAGGTCTAAGCGGTGTCAGACAAATAAAGACTAGATGTGTGACACAACAGCGAGGTCTGAACATGGTTCGTCACCTGCCCAGGGTACCAAGGGGGCAGATGCCTTGTACACCGGTCGCACCTTGGCTACCCGTTCCTTTGTCACGGGACAAACACTTGATGAATGTTATTTTTTTTAACTAGAAGACTATTTAATAATTTGCGTAATATTACTTGGGAAATGTGGATGTAGGGAGGTAGCCAGTTAGGGGGTCCAAGGGGTCCAACCCCCCCCCCAATTTGTAGTTGTTATTTTTTTAACTAGAAGACTATTCAATAATTTGCGTAATATTACTTGGGAAATGTGGATGCAGGGAGGTAGCCAGTTAGGGGGTCCAAGGGGTCCAAACCCCTCCCAAATTTTTAGTTGTTATTTTTTTAACTAGAAGAATATTCATTAATTTGCGTAACATTGCTTGGGGAAATGTGGATGCAGGGAGGTAGCCAGCGAGGGGGTTCAGGGGCCCGGACCCCCCTCAATTTTTAATTGACGTTTTTAGTAAACGATTATTATTATTTAAATAATTCAATATTACTGAAAGATCGTTCTCAACACAGATACGGGTCAAGGTACAAAATGAAGCCTTACTTTCTGTCCACTTTGGAAAACTATCAGTTGTCTTGACCCCCCTCCCCCCAAAATATTTTCCTGGCTAGGTTCTTGTGTGGATGTCTTTGATAATTGTGAGTAGCTTGTTGAATTTTAATCCAACACGCTTTCCGAATATTATTACTATTATTTTTGGAAATGAACCACATAACAGTCCGTTTCCATTAAAGGGAGTGGGTGGTTCCTATCACCATCACCATCACTATCATATTCACTTATTTTCATAGAATTATTTTCATTCTTTATGAATACTTCAGTTGTGGTTCTCTAAAAAAATATATAATGTCAAAGTGTAAGCTTTGAGACGTATACACTTTTTAGTTTAACGAATGAACACGATCACTGCCTCGAACTGAAAGCGCCCATAGAGAGCATGATAATAGTATTCTACGAGTATATGTCCTAGACGAGTCTGTAAGCCGTATTAAAAGTTTTAGTACGATTGTAGTGCACGGAATATTATTAGTTTAAATTATATCAAACAAAGAATCAATGTGAGAGGTCTTAAATAATGAGATTTTACAGGTTCACGTAAACGTATTTAGGTACCTGCACATCGAACCTATAAAAATACAATGTGAGAAACCACATTTTTACACACTGTATAAACTTTGCTCTTCCTACTAAATCTTAAGATTTCAAGATGATGCAGCTTCTTAAATTTAAAAATAAGATACCAACACGCACACCATTAAAGATTCGTCATACATCAGCATTGTACAAATTAACATTCAAAACTATTCATGTATATTTCATTTGATAATTCAAGTTTACTCATTAAATGTACCTCTTTTCAGATAGTTCCTGAAAGGATATTTTATTCAAGGATAATACAAGTGGGAGTCGTTTAATAATACGAGCTAAAATGACAACCTGTCAGATACTAACTAGCAAAGTCTAAAATTTTAATGGTCTCCATGGTTAGAAAATGTGGACCACAACAAATGTCTCTTGAATATATATTTCCGTAAAATTTCATAACGAATTTCCTCAAAATCTTGAATTTAACATTAAGAGCAGGCTTTGAAAGTGATTATATCGTCTAAAATCTTATTTTGCCAAGCCTAGTCGACACACAGCACAAAGGCCGTTGTTGTATTGTCTAAAATGTTAAAGGCACACGCCACCTTTTTCGGATGACTTTGGGCGACCGATCTTCTCTTTCTGCGGGATGTTCGTGGAAGGTTGGGGGCTGCCAGCTGCTCTGCCTCACTATTGTCAGTGTCAGACTTCTGGTCACGGTCTGCTGTCCGACTTGCTTGCAGACAAACAACTCCATCCATAAGGGTCGTGGTCGAATTCTCACCCATAATTGAGCAACGATCCTACCCCTCCCTGGTCAGTCGTGACCGCAAACAATCCCGTCGTAGGCATCATTCTTTTGGTAATTTAGCAAATGTAGCATAAATGGCAAAATATGGCCCATTTAATAACTTAAATGTTGGCTTACATAAATGAAATTAAACCTACAAATAAATATTTGAAGATTTTTAATGCTGAATGTAACACGGCCTGTCTGCTGACGTTTCTCAAATTTTAGGAAAGGTGCAGGATAAAAATATGAGTAGATGAAATAAGAGTTATTTTCAATTTTAAAGTGGAGTTTTTGATAGACTTATTAACAGATTCAAGTTACCCTCGTATTTTGGTACTTTCAAGGCTAGTGACAAGTATGTTTGACTGAATTAAATATACTTGAGTGCTTTAAGGATTCACAGGTTTTCACTTCGATCATCATAAATTCTTACTTTGAGCACGTGTAAATAAGACCATTTAGGTATTACAGTAAAAAAACTGTTTTATTCTATTTTTACATTAATATTTATTCATAAATTACAAATTATGTAAATCTTTTTCACAATTCTTCCATTTCCAATTATTAGCACATAAGCCATTAAGAAACCAATTTTAAATCTCATAATGATAAACATAAAGAACTTCTACATGATACTGGAACACTTCTACAACTTTTCCACATTGTATATTTTTATAGCAACTACAACGAAACTTAAAATTACATTAGATAGCATACCCTAGGCGCCCTTAAAGTTTGTTCTATCAAACTAAATATAACTGTAACTGTTTATTAAGGATAATCTATTTATTCGTGATGGGTAGTGGTGTCAGGTAAGTCTTACCATAAGCAACTTTAATTTATCTGTCCTGATGAACTGTGGATATTATAAATATAAAACTGTGAAATGATAAAAGGTACATCTCACCCTTCCTGATCTATATAAAGTAAAAAAAAGGTAAAGATGCCTTATTTTACCAGGCGAAGTTAGCACTCTCTAACTAACACTATGACACTATATTTCCGATGGCAACATCATATGGGAATTTAATCGATTTGTGATGTTTCTATGACCAGGGTTACTCTAAGCTATAGTAAGGTTTTCAAGTGTTTTGAAAATATTAACTTTGCCCTTTTTGCCAAATAACTCGCAACTAAATCGCCTAGTGACATACGATAGCTCATCAAACTGAAGTTGTGATTGATAAATTTCTATTTCTTCAATTATATATGGTAAACGGAAAAAGTGATTTTCCTTTTTAACACTGACTAAGCTGTGACATTTTATGGCGGGAATTGAAATTCACAAGTAAATTTCGAGAAACATTAAAAATTTTTGAACGTAGTAGCTACGTGCAAAGTTGAACACCTTGCTTGGTAACAAGTTTAAATCTAGTTTAAATCTTGTTTTTGCAAATCTAGTTCTGTTTGTAGTTGCCAAGCAGTGGTGTAGTAGAAGATTAGACGCGAAGATTGCAGGGTGGTTGTTGATCGACGTTGAGTTCTCACAGTTACAGAGCGACCCTTAAATATTGTTCCGAGAAGTCAAATCCAAACCACAAACAGATCTGGGTCAATAAGGGAGATATTTTGACTCCGGGGGCGGTAGACTGGCGCGGTTCCAGAACAAATCTGAGAGAGGCCGCCAGAGGCACCCTGGGGCGAGGCTACCTGGACAGCCGCGTTGAAGTGAAAGCTGATCGATATTTGAAAGCAAATCTCCGATGCCAAGTCCTTTAGGTCAGGCTAAATTAGATGTCACTGGAACGAGCGGGGCGACAGCTCCGTCCTCTAAGGGCCAATCTTCGCTAGCTTTGTCCTTTGGGGTTTTTATGCTCCTTTCCTTAAACCATACGATTTGACGGCTTAATCTCGTATATGCCATCGTTATCGGTTGTAAACGGTGTAACAACGTTTCGAGGATTGGAATCTACCCTCTTCATCAGGTGGGGGAGGTATTAATACATACAAAAATAAAGAACGGAAATAAGTACGGTACTAAAACAGTAGACTTGCACCTATCACTTCTGAAAGTTTGGTCTTAATTGGATCTCAAGTTTGAAAATGATGAGTTTTCAAAATTGCAGTTTGGTTTGAAAACACCAAACGCCAGTAAGTACCTTTTTTCGTTCTTACTGACATAATTTAAAGTTATTATTTATAAATAATTTGTTTTTGATGTCGTGATTGTGCTTCTACTAGTTATTTTATGATTAACGTCCAAACACGAATATCTTTACTTTTTTGTCGTCTAGTAAAGCGAGTTGTTACTACTAGGAGACATCCCTGAATCAGTAGTAGTTTATTCACAGTCTCTATCACCACATCCTATCCCGTTATACTGATCAGGTTCATCGGGAATCGTCAACTGGACAATTCATAATAATGATTTGAGTGTAGGGTGATTGTGGATTAAAGGTGTCAGGCAGTGAATCATCCAAGGTGTCACGCAGTGAATCATCCATGGTGTCACGCAGTGAATCATCCAAGGTGTCACACAGGGAATCATCCATGGTGTAACGCAGTGAATCACCATGGTGTCACGCAGTGAATCATCCATGGTGTCACGCAGTGAATCATCCAAGGTTTCACACAGGGAATCATCCAAGGTGTCACGCAGTGAATCATCCAAGGTGTCACTTATAGGAGATTGAAATTAGACCATAGGGAAAGAGACCACCAAAAGTAGTATAACCAAGTAGCGTTAGTTACACATTTAAATCCTAGTTAAACAGTCTTTAGTTAAAGTTCTAGTTAAACAAGAAAGCTTTAGTTCCCAGTAGAGGGAGATTTCATCATTTATTCTGGTTTAATACACACTTATACAGGGTGTATATTATGTCTGGAAACACCCAAATATATCCTTTAATAATTTAAATATAAATTTGAAACCTCTTACAATCGTGATAGAGATTGGGCATCTACTTTTTGGAACAATGTTTTGTTATGTCACACCAACGGGGGACGTCCTGCCGAGGGTATCGTGAATATTCTTAAATGGAAGCCTATACCTTGTGATACATAATTTTAAAGGTAATAGCTTACTGAATTGAATGCCACAAACCGCATCTCAAAGGAATTATTCTATCAGAAAATAGAGAGCATTTTTAGTATTGAAAATTTACTTATGTTCAACAATGTAATTTTAACATGGTTCTTGCCACAAAATGTGTTACACTAATTTTTTAGCATTTTTTTAAATGTTCAATTAAAATAAAATAAACAATTTATTTTTAAGCTGGTTTCATTAGTACAAATTTACCAGTTTTTATTACAATGAATAAAACTTATGAGTCACTTTCTCTGATTACTTATGAATCTGTACTTGGTGTTTTTCCAGTCAGCAGGAAGGTTTAAAGAGACAAAGGTCACTAGCCTATGAGAAACATTATTGTGTTATTAATCATCTGGTCTACAGGTTTCAGTTTGTTGAGCATGGAGCTTTCACTAGAACAGGTCTAAGCTTGGGAATTACAAATGGACAAAGGTCATATCATTCCTGTCGAGTTAATCAGTGTCTCTGAAGCATTGCTGTCAACAAGTTATCTAATTACAGTAGTTCAGTTTTTTATTTGGCATTTTAATGGAATTTTCTGAAAGAGAACGAATTACTCTGTTGATGATGCGAGGATATGGCGATCGTCAAAGATCTTATCGGGAAGTTTGTAATTTGTTTAATGACACTTTCCCAGAAAGGAATCCCATAAGTGTTTCAACAATATCAAAAACTATTGAGCGTTTTGAAATGGACAGGGAGTGTACGTAATCGGCCAAAGTCGGGTAGGATACAATCTGCAACAGATGAAGAACATGCACTAGATGTTTTGCAAACATTTATTGAAGACCCACATAATTCGCTCAGAAAAGCTGCACAGCAACATGATATGCACCCTATGTCTGTGAGTAAGATTTTGAAAATTAATAAATACAAACCATTTAAAGTTCATTTAGTCCAACAGTTAAGTGAGGATGATTACGACAGAAGAGTTGAGTTTTTGTGAACTTGTGATGCGCAAATGTGATGACAATAGAGATTTTCTGACCAACATAGTATTTTCTGATGAGGCAACTTTTTTCCTAAATGGCAATGTTAACAGGCACAATTGCCGTTACTGGGCTAGTGAAAACCCACATTGGATTACTGAGTCCCATTCACAGCAACCACAAAAAACTGAACGTATTGGTGTGGAATTTTAGGTAACAAAATTGTTGGAACCCTTTTTCATCAATGGAAATTTAAATGCCGAACTTTACTGCAATATGCTCCAAAATGAAATAATCCCAGCTATTCAAATTGCATCAGGAGAATACTTTGATAAATGTATGGTTTCAGCAGCAGGATGGTGCTCCACCCCATTATGGGAGACAGGTAAGAGAGTATTTTGGATTTAAGGTTTCCTCATAAATGGATTGGCCGAAGAGGAGAAATCGAATGGCCTCCAAGATCTCCGGATTTGTCACCAATCGATTATTTCCTATGGGTCATTTAAAATCCAATGTTTATAGAAGAAAGCCTCATAATTTGGAAGACCTAAGAAACAGGATAATAGAGGAGATTGCTTTGATAACTGAAGAAATGTTAGGCAACTCTGTCGAATCATTTTTACACAAAATTGGCTCATTGTCAAACCGTAGAAGGAACACAGTTCGAACAATTGCTTTGACACCAAATGCAGGTTAAAACGTTTGTTGTAAGACTTTTCTAACAGCATACATTATTTTTTATTTGTAATAAGAAATCAATAAACAATAAGTATTTCCATAATTGTACTGTAATAAAAACTGGCAAATTTGTGCTAATAGAACCAGCTTTAAAAATGAAATTTTTGTTTTATTTAATTGAACATTTAAAAAAAATGCTAAAAAATTAGTGTAACACATTTTGTGGCAAGAACCATGTTAAAATTACATTGTTGAACATCAGTAAATTTTCAATACTAAAAATGCTCTATTTTCTGATAGAATAATTCCCTTGAGATGCGGTTTGTGGCATTCAATTCAGTAAGCTATTACCTTTTAAAATTATGTATCACAAGGTATAGGCTTCCATTAAGAATATTCACGATACCCTCGGCAGGACGTCCCCCGTTGGTGTGACATAACAAAACATTGTTCCAAAAAGTAGATGCCCAATCTCTATCACGATTGTAAGAGGTTTCAAATTTATATTTAAATTATTAAAGGATATATTTGGGTGTTTCCAGACATAATATACACCCTGTATACACAGTTTGTTTAACACAGCATTCAAATATAATATGTTGGTTTCAAAGTGTTTGTTAGTGAACACACAATAGAAAAGTATTAAAATACACCAATAAAGACAAATAAGAACAATTCTTAATCAAGCAAACTAATGATCTACACTTAACAAAAACCATTTTAATCTTGTTTTACAACGTATTTAACATAATAACATTACAATTGCTTAGTGTGGAAATTTATTAATTCAGGCTTGGCCGTCAGATACTCAAAAGCAGCTGGTGTTTTTATTTGATGTAACGGTTAGGACCAAGACAGACTCGTTAAAAGTTCGCAGTCCACGTTGTTGGAAAACATTTCGTGTTTCAAAATGTTTCTGTTTGTTGAAAGATCTCTTTGTTGAAGGAAATCAAAATGTGTGTATATAGATTCACTTATTAAACTAAAATACTGTTTGTTAATATCAGAATATGATGTATTAAATATTGATTGTATATCTTAGTAGAGCAATATGTGTATTGTAACAAATTGTTTGACAAGAAGTTTAGAATGTACAGTATGTAATAATATCCAAGTACGGATCCAAGTATCAAAGTACGGTTAATATCCATGTGACTTTTAAATTGGAACTTGCACTTAGGGAATGGTAAAAAACAAGTTTAAACAGCTTATTTCAACTTTACTCGGAGTTACGTCACTTAATTGAGATGGATTTCACTTGAATGATCCACATTGTCTCGCTTCCGATATCATGCGATGAAAAATATATTGTTGATGTAAGTATTTTTTAAATCCAATGTATCGACAGAGATAACAACAAATAGACTCAATTATTCATGCAGAGTTCTGTGGTTGTTCTTTTGTAAGACATCCATTGCTTTGAGGAAAAAGGAGTGGTACATAACCGAATTTGTCAACGCATGATCCTTGGAGGCCTACAACACGTGATGCAATCACTGGGGTTGCATGATCGCAAGAAAGCTGTAGAGTTGTGTTCAGTAAATATTATTGTAGCCCCGGTGTCAGGTGAGTGTGACCAAAATGGTATTCTGAACTATACGAAACAGAGCCTCAGGTACATATTTTTTCCAGGGGGAGGGGGCAAGCCTTAAATTTGGCGGCCGCGGTCAATTAACAAATCCTTGTTCAAGGAAATCTGAGTTAAATGTTTTAAATAGCGGTTTAAAAAATGATAAGTCCAAAATAATGTCTTTAAAGGCTCCATTTAACGTAATCATTCCCTATTTTTTGAACCATCCGATCGTGAGTCAAAGTTAATATGGCAATTTAACATCAAACGTGCTCATATAGTTCTAAAATTACTTACGGTACTAAAACAGTAGACTTGCGCCTATCTTTTATGAAAATTTTGTCTTAATTGGATCTCAAGTTTGAAAGTTATAAATTTTCAAAGTTGCGGTTTGGTTGGATATCACCAAAGGCCAGTACCTCTTTTTCGTTCTTACTGATATAATTTAAAGTTATTGTTTGTAAATAGTTTGTGTTATATGTCATAGTTGTACTTCTACTAGTTATTTTGTGATTAACGTTCCACACACGATTATCTGTACTTTTTGATGTGGTAGTAAAGCGATGCCCCCGAAGACTGACCAAACTATGCGTAAACAGTAGTTGTACCGCAACGACTCGATCTTCTATAATTTTGCCGCCCCTACAATTTTATTGTCGGGGACTAAAGACAGCTGCAACTCTGATAAGAACAGAATTCATCTCTCACTTGCGTCATACCATGTAGCTTTTGAAAGGATAACAGGATTTCGGACATTTGCCATCATTACAGGTTATAAGAGGTATAACACAACGTTTCGAGGATTGGAATCTATCTTCTTCGTCAGGTGGGGGCAGTATTAGTACATAAAAAAATAACGAACAGAAAGAAGTAAAGAAGGGAAAGAAAAGAGTTCAAATATACCCAAAATCACGTACTTGTGAATTGTGCTCGGGACTTGCGTCCTGTGCAGTGACAACGACTTGGACTTCAAGCAGCTTTTTGGTATGTTTGAATTCTTTTTTTTCCCTTCTTTACTTCTTTCTGTTCATTATTTTTGTATGTATTAGTATCTCCCCCACGAACAGGATAGATTCCAAAACACACAATTTGACGGCTTAATCTGATATATGCCATCGTTATATGTTACAAAAGTGTACATAACGTTTCGAGGATTGGAATCTATCCTCTTCGTCAGGTGGGGGAGATATATATATATATATATATATATATATATATATATATATATATATATATACAAACATAACGAACAGAAAGAAGGGAAAGAAAAGGGGTCAAACATACCCAAAAGCTGCTTGGAGCACAGTCCAGGCGTTGTTACTGCACAAGATGGAAGTTCCGAGCACAAATCACAAGTATGAGGATCAAGTAATCGCACATCATACTAGCACAGGCTACAGTTGGATACAGTATCCCTTTTCTTTCCCTTATATACTTCTCTCTGTTCTTTATCGTTGTATGTATTAATACCTCCCCCACCTGACGAAGAGGATAGATTCCAATCCTTGAAACGTTGTGTTATACCTTTCATAACCTATAACGATGGCAAATGCCCGAAATCCTGTTATGCTTTCAAACCTTCCATCGTCAATAAAAAAACTTTACACAAAGAATGTGGTTTGTATAGCTTTTATGATCTCTTTACAGTGGGTGTTATGTAAGTATGAGGATTTTAAAACCTTTATTGGACGCTTAAATTGTATGAGGGAGTAGTGTATTTAAGTCCCAGTTGTAGTGGAGGAAGGTTGATAAAAGCAACCTTCTCAAAGAACATGTGTTTTCAAGAATTTCCAATATTTTTAGGTATGGATGGCTGATTTTTACCAATTATACCTATTACTTACTATGGCAATAGGCATTTTTCTATATAGTTGTAGCAACAAGGACTGAAATGCGATGTATTGTTCGCTTTAAACGTTGTCACTTGCTGAGAAAATTGAAAATCTGTCAAGTCAGTACGAAACGGAAACAGAAAGTTGTTTTGAAAGCCCGACGTGTTAATCCGAAAACATATCATAGGGACGCGGATAGGCGAACTGGCCATTGTGGGGTGACACTGAAACCCCAAATCTGTAAAAGGGTTAACCCCTGTCCGTCAAGCAGGTAGCTTTTGAAATAATCCTTGTAGCAATTTAGACTTCTTTTCAGGTGGCTAATTTCAGCACGGAGTGGGTGGTCCGCTACACGTGGGCGCAGACGCATGCTCCAGGGCTGCGGCTTTTGGCTTTTTTGGAAAGTGAAAAATGGAAGAAGTCGGGGTCGGCTGTTTATACGTGAAGTGGATGCCAAACATGTTGTCACATGCCGGAGGAGGGTGCCGGGACCAGGCGTGCTAATTAGTGAGCCTGGGGCGATTGTCTGCAAGCTCCCACCTTGACCACTCCACCAGAAATTCGAGGACTAAAAGGTCCTTGCTAAACCCCATTAACATTCGTCAATCATCTTCTTTTCGGCCACAGGAGTGGTTCTTTCAAGGAATGGAATTTTACGTACTCCTAACCCAAAAGAATGATCCTCCGGGCGTCTATCATATTTTGTAAAATGCACACAGTTTTGTGAGGTTCTGCAGACTGTCTTTGGAAAATGTATAATAAATCTAAATAGTAACTTAAATATAAAGTGTTATATACCATCCTTTGGCAAAGAATTGTGCTTCCAGACTGTGTAACTGTGAAGTTATAAAAAACAATTTTTTAGTTTAGAAATTAAAAGAAGTAAAACAAAAAAACGAATTTGCAATAAAGTAATGCACATGTATTTGAAATATTATATATATCCAAATTCAGAATAGTCAAATTGTAGGAAATTTTGTCTTGAAGACAGAATGTATAATGTTGAACTGTTTATATGAATAATTAAACAGAACATATTTTTAAGAATATGTGCGAAATTTTTTCCCCACTTGCCGTAGTTGTAAAACACATTGATATAACAATGTTCTTACTTTTTATATTATACTAAATATAGTAGCAATAGAACATTTAGAATAGGCTACTTGTAGCAAACTTTGCAATGGACACAGAAGTATACATTGCTGTTAATATTTACGTATAAAGAGGAAAGTCAAAATAGTGATTATCTATTAGGAAATCATTAACAACATTTACATGCAAAAATATCATTTCTAACAATGAGTAACTACATAACAACGAATTGAAACGAAAACAAGGACAACATAGACTGTAAACAGCGAAGTTCGCACGTTCGTATCTGAACAACAACAAACAATGCAAACACACTTCGCTGGAAAGAACAGCTGATGAAAATGATGTAGAGTAATGTAAGAGAAATCGAAAGACCACCAAAAATATAAAGAAAACTTATGGGTTTTCGAACGGTAATATAACGACGATGAACGGTAATGCGATTTGATTGGTATTAGCGTCGGCAAAATGAGTTTAAAGATATGAATGTTTATCATCAAAGTTTTTATGATGACGTTTAGTGAAAGTCTGAGTCGTCATAAATATTGAAGATGGACGCTT
This sequence comes from Homalodisca vitripennis, assembly GCF_021130785.1. Taxonomy (NCBI): domain Eukaryota; kingdom Metazoa; phylum Arthropoda; class Insecta; order Hemiptera; family Cicadellidae; genus Homalodisca; species Homalodisca vitripennis. The sequence continues at coordinate 16,356,958 of NC_060209.1, read as the reverse complement.
GGATGGTTGAATGTCGATGCCTTTAGCTGAATATGCAAAACACAAAGATTCTACAAACAAGAACAAAGAATAATACACACCATTGTTTTAACACAAAAAGATAAATTTATTATGAAAATTTCATAATTCAGTAATTTACTCATTAAAATAGAAACTAGTGAATATTACTTCTTTACCAAGCAAAAGCAATAGAGAAATGAGACTTCGAAAAAGGAATACCAATAACGTCGGTACTATTGTAGGTTAGCAAGTCTTTCCCATTAAGTAAAAAATATATCTTATTATTTTACCAGACGAAGTTACGGCTAAGAAGCCCTCTCTAACACTTAACCTGGGAACCAAGGACTTTAAAGGTGACTTCCGAACCACCACTAATGGCCGGGCAGGCGGGCTGCTTGCAAGGACAGGATCGCTCAGCGGCCACACATCCAAGCAGCAGCCACGCTCGACGTTGCTTGATCCTGTTATCTTTCGATAACCGTTGTACCCGCTGCACTGCGCCATACTGACCAATTAGCGTTTTCCAAATAACACTTGTGATCTTCCTCTAAGGGGTTGCACAAATATTGAAACTCACCTTTGAGCCAAATCAACCGTTGGCAAATTGAGCAACCCTGTAGTCTGAGTGAATGATTACATTGAAACCATCCTCCGGAATACATTAGGAACCGAGTTGTTGTGGGGGTGTTGTACAATTACTCTGGAGTCCCCGACCCATCGACTCCGGTGGCAGCTGCCGCCGCAAACATCGGATTACTTAGGAAAACAATAACAACCGGGTTATGATCGGATTAGAGTGATTTCCATACGGTTGCGCCCTGGATGACTCTTTGTCCGGGAGCTCGAGGACCGAGCGGCGGTAATGGAGTGGCGGTGGCGGGCGGCGCTGATTCGGGGGCGGGGGTTGTGGACAATACTCCCGCATATTGACTCCGCCACTTCAGACAGCTGCCCTAGGCGACTTGCTCGCGGCAGGAAACAACGGGGTAAATTGAGTTCTAACGGTTTGATCGAGATTGCATTAGTCCATCATTGTTGCATGATCGACTGATAAATGATTTGAAATCAAAGAAAGACGGAGATCTAAGAGGAAAGGTAATTCGAGTTTCTTTTGGAAGAAATTACAATTGACTGTTCTTGATCAAAGAATAGTCTGTAATGCTGACTAAAATCTTTGCCTTTCGTTCCCATCTTATTTACTGGCGTGGACTCAGATACGGCCTCATTGAGTTGTACCAAAAGGTTGTTAGATGCGTATATCAAAAGTGGATATCTTAAACTCCATTATATTTCGTAAATGGTAGCAATATTAGACAATAATAATCAGGAGTAAGGGTTACCGGTTTAAATTTGGCGACCCTTCTGTGGTCTGCACAATAAGTCATTATCAATAGAGTTTTAAACTCCTCAGAATATTGTTTGAAAATTTCAAAACCTATTGTTTTATGTGATTAAAATCTTTCATACACTCCGTACTTGTTTCTGCTGTGACGATTGCCATTTACTATTGGCCTCTGGTCAGTCGTAGGTGGTTGGTCGATGAATGCAGATCTATTGTAACCTGTATTCTGCAGTTCAGTTTGAAATAATTACTGTTGCTTTGTTTTCTATTAAGTGCTTTTAGAATTAGTGAAGTTGACACACAACATGGTGGTTGTGATTCCTGGCTTACGCGTCAGGTTAGTTATTTACCTGAAGAAGAAATCAGGTTGCAGATCTCGAAACGTAGTGTTACTGAATATTTGTAACACTGAACGATGGTAAATGTCCTGAAAATCCTGTTTCCTTCATCACTCCATACGCTATTAAGTTGCAACATATCCATTCTCCTGCCAAGATGGATCTACGTAGGTGCTTCTATTATAGAACCAGAAGAATAGCAACTACTGTATTCCAAATTGCTATTAACTTAAACTAGAAATAAGTCTCTGAACACTGAAATTCACTCCTGACATTTTTCTTCGGGTAAACAAAATTCCCACACCCGTTCGTTATCAGTAGTGCCGCCCAGCGTCTGCAGGTCCCAGTGGACCACACACGGCAACGTCTGATGGAGGTGGTCAGATGATGGAGGGCCCTGGGAGGCGGTGCCCCCTGACATGATGCTCCACAGACATAGCCGGTCACAGATACTGGGTTTGTGGCTTGGCTCCACGCAGAGCTACATAAATAAACATGTCATATCAGACTGCAACATAGTCAACCTCTCAAGAGGTCCTTCTGGCCTTGACGTGTCAATATTGTAGGATTAACTGCTAGCATGAACCATCATCGAGACCTCTTGAGTCTTGATAAAGCAAACAGTCTTATTGACGAATTAACACGAAATGTTCTCAATACGACTATAACCAAACATTTAATTTATTTTGAATGATGAGATTTGTTATCACGACCTAATTCAATGTTCCTGTACTGCTCTGGTAAACCTGTTTAGAGACTTGATCGATGACTGGAGCAAACTCTTACTTCTAGACAACTCGCAGGCTTTTAATTCAATAAACTACAAGTTACTGCTGGCAAAAATGAATCATTATGGCTTTGCAGAGGGAGAAATTGAGTAGGTACAATCGTACTTGGCAGACAGAACGAAAGTCATGAAATTTAAGAGTGAGATATCAACTGGTATTAAGAGGGAGCTGCTTGGGGCCTATACTTCTCAATCTGTAGGCAGATTCAATCACATTCATAACAGCAATCAATGTTCCAGGTGAATTAGGAAATTGTCAAAGACGCATCTTGTTGTCTGAGACAGTGTACATGTATTTATACCTATACATAGTAATGACCTAATTGTTTGACCAATATTTATACATTTTGGAATATACAATAATTTTATTTTACTCTGTGTTTCTGATAACGGTATAGGTATAGTTTGGCTACACACCAAACTATATATATATATTAATTAAAATACCTTTTATTTACCCCATACTTTTACTTACTATAATGAAATAACATTATGTAATGCGACGTCATAAAAAGTAAAATATAAAATAGTTTTTTCTAACGACCCAATTAAACACGTTATTAAGGCGTAAATGTGAAGTTCGTATTGTGATTAATCATAATTTAGATGACACCTCTCTTTCGCAAAGATATCACTTAATATTGCTCCGCAGTTCAGGTTTCAAGATGGCGGGAAAATATTTACGTCATGCCGAGATCATTATTTTTCACGCCACCTCGCGGACTGATCGGAATCGCATTACTAACTGGCAATAAATATTGTGATGGCAGTGAGGCCCTTGTTAGGTGCAACCTGAGATGCCCTCTTGATTGCGTCTCTGTAAATATTGATTTGACACACGATCGTGGTGGCAGTTGCAGTGGGAGTGCTCTCGACTTGACGATCCGGCAACAACAGCACGTACATGGCTGTGATTGATTGATTGATTGCTATCGTTGTTTCGCTACCGTAGTAACCATGGATTTTGATAATTATCTAAGTATGAACTCGTAGAAATCACATTGATTTATGGGATTTCCCCTTAACCTTAACGGCGTGAGCAGGGCCTAACTAGCTGCTTGTAGGGTCTAGTAAAAATTTGCATTGCGCGGCTTAGATCAATGACATTTTTCAAAATTCCACTAGATCGTCTAATTTATATTTATTTGAGTCATTACCGAATTCCTATAGAACAAATTTGCTGTTGCTACCTTTACGATAAGGCTTAGTTCTGGGAGATTGTGAACCGATCTTAACCTATAGAACACGTTTTTTCTTTCAAAGAAAATCTTCGTACACATTTCTAATACATTTTCTACACTTAGTCATAAAATTTACCTTTCTAAATTGTCTTTGGTGATTGCAAAATCCAATTAATGAGAATGAGTTTATTTGTTTGAGCTTTAGCGAAGGAAACCCTCGTCAGGCTGAACAATTTAATTTCTGTCTGTCTTTCCATCCGCACGATATCTCGAAAACGAACTGGCCTATATACTTGGAATTTTGCATAAAGCTTCATTTCTATTAAAGAAAAACTAAGTTCGATTATGGTGCATATCACCTCCACGAGATTTGGCTGAGCGGTAGTGAACATTTTGCATTGGTGAAATGAAATTAAATGAAAGAAAGTTTATTTTCGTTATAATTACAATACTATTACAATTAGTATTAATATATAAATTGATAATTAATATAATGTACAATAAATAACTAAAAGTATTATACATAGCGTTTGGAAATTAGCGTACATTGGCAAGCAGCCTGTGCGTAGGCTAGAGTCGTATTATTAACACCTAGTATGTATATACAAAATTATATCCCAGGAATGTAGTACTGATATATCTCTACCCAAAGCTACTGCAGTCTCTATTAAATACAATGTTCATCGCCATCAGTGTATTCTAGTACCTGTCAACAGGTTATTTTTCAAGTCCACAGCCGAAGATGGGAATGAGGGGGGATAATGTAGTATTCAGTAATGTCTACTGTAGCAGTTAGTCGTAGGTAAACCATAATCATGAGCAAACAGTTGGTACAAGAATGGTCATGACCGCCCACACCCGGACAGTAACAAGGTCTCGGCCTCCTCAAGTCCAATATGCAGTAGAAAACTTGTAACTTTATGTTTGAATATTTCAATAGACAAGGTTTCGAATAAAGAAAAATTACTAAATTTATTACATATATTTCTACTGAGATATATAAAATGAGTTAGTATTTGAATATGACTTAATGTTAACCATAGTGGGAAAATAACAGAATAAATCAATTTGTAAATAAACTATCTCACCCAACGCTTACATCATCTTATGCTAACTTCGTGTAGACATTTATTATTTAAACGCTGCTATGAAACCCAAGTTAATAAAAAAATGTGACTGTATTATTTGGAAAAATATCTCGAGAAATATTTCGTCTGTAGACTTGAAACAAAGCATGAAACTACATTTCAACATTGTCATGAAAAAGTTCTATGATTGTGCATGTCTATGATTGTGAAATTTGACTGAGCATTATTAAAGCCTATCACTCAATAGGCTATAGATACTTTGTTTGAATGTTATTTTTGACGATGGAAGGATTGTGAAGGAAACAGTATTTTTCCAGACATTTGCCATCGTTCAGTGAAACAAGAAATCAGTAACACTACGTTTCGAGATCTGCAACAACGTAGGTGGTTGGTAGACGAATGAAGACGTATTGTGACCTGTATTCTGTAGTTCAGTTTTAATGATTAGTGTTGTGTATAGTTTTTTATTAAGTGCATGTTTTTAGAGTTAGTGAAGTTGACACAGTACATGAAGGTTGTGATTCCTAATTTAGGCGTGCCACAACGCTTTGGTATGATTTGTTTATTTTAACCTAGTTTGTAATTATGTATTAGGTTAGTTATTACCCGAAGAAGGGATCAGATTGCAGATCTCGAAACGTAGTGTTACTGATTTCTTGTTTCACTGAACGATGGCAAATGTCCGGAAAATCCTGTTTCCTTCAGGCTATAGATAATTTTGCAGGCTACCTCAGTGAAGCATGTTGCACAACATGTTGTTACTTACGTACAACAAGTTTCTTGTGAGTGTAGCAGACCTTTTATTTTCTGTGAACCTATTGCTTCAAATAATAAATATTTGGGGCTAAATATATATATATATATATGTGTGTGTGTGTGTGTGTGTGTGTGTGTGTGTGTGTGTGTGTGTGTCCAGAAAAGATTAAACAAACTGGGATCGATCTGAGAGTTTCCAAATTACCTAAAAAAAACAGAGTGACCTACTTTGTTGAGAAACAGGATAAAATTCCTCCACGACACCCAATCTTACTAAGGAGGAATTCAGAGTTGTCTTGAATCTTGGAAATCACGACACGGTCAAGATGTCCAGAAAAGATTAAACAAACTGGGATCGATCTGAGATTTTCCAAATTACCTAAAAAAACAGTGTGACTAACTTTGTTGAGAAACAGGATAAAATCCCTCCACGACACCCAATCTTACTAAGGAGGAATTCAGAGTTGTCTTGAATCTTGGAAATCACGACACGGTCAAGATGTCCAGAAAAGATTAAACAAACTGGGATCGATCTGAGAGTTTCCAAATTCCCTAAAAAACATAGTGACCAACTTTGTTGAGAAACAGGATAAAATTCCTCCACAACACCCAATCTTACTAAGGAGGAACTCAGAGTTGACTCGAATCTTGGAAATCACGACACGGTCAAGATTTTACCATCGGACAAAGCAGACGCTACTACATGCAGTACGAAACACTCTGTCGTATGTATACACATAAAATCGTGGAAATTAAATTTTGAACCCTATATTTGAGCAAATTTTGATATAAAGTAGCCAAAATCCAAAAACACAAAAAATACCTTTCGTATGGATTCAGATTAAAATTACCTTCTCACAACTCCCGTGTTCCTAAAATCAATGTCCCAAACTTCATTATGAAAGGAAATTGTAGATTCCTATTGGGCTTGTAAATACCACTTAAGACATACTGACTCGATTACAGAAAACTAAAAACTGTGTCAAGAAATCAAAAGTTATGAAACTGTCTTAAACCATCATATCAACACCTGACGTTGAGAGCAGATATCAGTCCTCGAAACGTCGCGGTTTAATTTTTGTAACATTTAATGGTGGCAAATCATACAATCCTGTTATACAGGGAATTTTCGAAAGAAATGAAAGTTTCATCTTTTTAATTCAGCCAATTTATCTGAAAATCAAAGGATAGTATTCCTACTCTACACTTGTCAGTCTGGATCGATCTTCACAATGTGGTTTTATATGAAGGACATGACTTAACCGACGACTGGGTTGAAGAGGGTGTCCTGCAAGAAAAAATACTATTTTAAAAGTGCTTTCTTATTCAAGAATTAAGATATTCTCGACAGGGCGGTTTAATAAACTCGGCATTAAGATACTTTAGTCTTTATCTTGGGTGAGTAATTTTGTAAACCAATATTTAAGACGTTTATTTTTAACACCACTTTAATTGCACAGGTTTTGATAATTACCGCGGCCATTCGGTCAAGGTATAATTGTAATGGCCAGTCTGGCCATTTGCGCTTTCAAACTTTATTCAAAATTTTGTACTCTAAAACAGTAAATCCGTAGCTACCTGTTATAAAAAATTTTGTCTTAATCGGATCACAAGTTTCCGAGTTATGAGTTTTCAAAGTTACAATTTGGCTGAAAAGCGTCAAAGATCGGTATCTTTTTTGATGCAAACCCGCCTTTACGTAAACAAAAAGAATGAATGAATTGATTTATTTCCCAAATATATGTACAATATTACAATACAATTAACAAAAAGAGGTTCACTGATTTTTTTCCAAAAGCCTCTGAAAATAATTCAAACCAGACTTTATATAATTATAGAAGATTTTCGCCTTCGTTCCAGTTCTTCTACGGACTTCCTTGGTTTTGAGATCGACTCTAGCTTATCTTTCCATAACCATATCCATAAAGTTTCAAAAAAGCTTAGCAGTAGTCTGTTTGTCTTGCGCAGGTTAGCCTCGTTCGCAAGTAGAGGAGTCTTAATAACAACATACTACGGTTGCTTCTACAAGTACTTTAATTATAGATTAATCGTTTGGGGTTATGAATCCTCCAAGACTAAATCCCTATTCATTCTTCAGGAGAGGGCCATACGTTTCATTTTTGGACTCCACCGATCTCAATCGTGCAAAGGTGTTTTTAGAGAAAATAATTTACTTACTGTTACTAGTATACACATTCTGGAATGCTTGACTTTGCCTTTAAAAATAAAGACTTGTTTCCAATAAAACAAACAACTTATATAACCTCCGAGGAAATAATTCCTTGGCCCATCAAAAACGTAGGACATCCTTCTTTGAAAAACATACGTTTTATTCCTGCATCAAGCTTTTTAATAACATGCCCGCAAGCACCAAAGAGGCCACTAATTTAAACTCTTTTAGGAATAAGTTTAAAAAGTCTAAAAGGATACTACAGCATACATGGGGTTTTAATTGATAAAAACTTTTAGATTTAAGGTATTTTATTTTGTTACAGTAATTATATGTAGCCTACTGACGACTGTTATGCAATTTACATTGTCAACAAATAAATAATTTGGAGTTTGAGTTTGATGACGTAAGAACTGGAAGTTATTGTTTGTACATAATTTACTTTATATGTCTAAATGCAGTAACCCAGTTATTTAAATGGGTTTTTCCGAGAGAATATGCCTCAATAATGGCTTATTGATTGTAAAATAAGGTTCCTAATAGCCACTGAGAAACTAGAAGGTGTGGGTGTATAAACATGCTATCAACAAAGCGGTTTTGATGGCTGATAACAAAGAATGTTTGGCGATGGTCTGGTGTTAGTAGGCCTACGTGTTTGATGTCGGCAGGTGGCGCTGGCGCGGGGATCTATCAGAACACACCTAACAGAGATGTGATGTTCAACCTTAAACTGTACAATAGGAAAGGGTAAACTTCCAACCCTGTAGGGATCAAAGTAGAACTGCAGATTTGGAGGAAGAAGAACTGGATTGTTTGTTGAATACTGACTGCTAACTAACTGCTTACCACGGGTGTTTCGCTCCGTTGTTGGCGTATGGGATTAAGTAAGGTCTGTGGTGGAGCCTCCCCTGCAGAACATGCATTTTTGGTCCAAAAGAGAGCTGTACGGATCATATGCAGGGTCCCAAATCTTCATTCATGCCGTGGTTTATTTACGAATCTCAAAATTCTAACAATGACATCCCTTTACATTTTTAGAGTTGTCATGTATGTGAGGAAGCATCTGTGTCAGATTCCGTCAGTGGGAAGCACTCATGCCTACCCGACAAGGCACGGCACTTTGCTTCGTACTCCCTCACATCGTTTGTCCCTGCACCAGACTAGAGTGATGCACGCGGGTGCCATTTTTTATAATGCTCTCTCTCAAAATTTGAAGGAAGTTTGTGAGCTGACAATTTTTAAAAAGAACCTGAGCAGGTACTTAATAGGAATTTTATAGTGTAAATGAATTCCCGTCTGACAGTGGCTTTTAAATTTTAATTTAAATAATTGTTTTTGTGTGCTTATTTCTTTCTTTTGACTACTATTAAATTTGATTTTGTTGATAGCACATTTATACTTAAGTTTAGATTTATTCTATATTGACGATTGCGATGTACTTCTGTGTACCTTATACAATAAAAAGAATTGAATTGAATACAGCAAAATTTAATTTGTAAAGACATTACGAAATTGATTGCATATTTGTTTATACACCCATACACTACTCAGGTTTACATAAATTCAATCCAAGTTTATTTCACAAAATCCCTTAAGGCATACTATATTTAAACATTGAGGAGTTAGCCAGCTGAAGAAGATGGTACATTGCATTCCTCGAAACCTAGTTTTATTTTAATATCAAAGGTAATGCTCGTTAATTTCTAATAATTTAAAATCATTCATCGCCATTATAAAACTTTGAACAAAGTTCGTGCATTATTTAATTTTATGTACTTCACGACTTAAGGCAGGAACATATCAACTGAATTGTTTATGGACCTGAAAAACGTGCTATTAATGGATAAAATATGCATAAAAATGTTTAAATTATTATTTTTTTATTAAACAAATAATAAATAAATTTATATGTAACATTCTGTGATATTACTATTACTGATTTTCGAGATTTTATTTTTGATTTTAGCAATAGTAAGTGAAATTTGTCAGAATTAAAGAGGGTACCATTCTGATTTCGTTCAGATTTTGAGATTGAAGTATTTGTTAAATTCAGTGTTGTTATTGCGTTTTTATATTAATTTTAATTTAATTCAATCCAATCGAAAAGGATTTTTCCATAAAAAAATGGTAACTTATTGTTTGGAATTAGATAATTAAGAGAGCTGCGTGTGTTGTGACATGATTCAAGAATGTAATACACAATGATGATTGAAAATCGCATTACAACGAAAACTCAATTCAATTAAATGGGTTACACTGTTTTCAGATTCATTATTTAGCCACTTTACAGTTGAAAAGACACCCTCGATTAACCATCAGATCGACGCTGTAATATCCAATTAGATTCAATGGTGTGGACAGATGTATCAACAGCAGGTTCAAGTGCGTTCACGCTGCGTCGGCGGACAACGTACTGTGTTTAGCCAAAGATGATGCCCCGGGTCTGGCATCGATCATGTCAGTTTACAAACACACTTTGACTCGATGACCACCCGGCACTCCACTCTCTCTCTAATCCCAACATATACACTTCACAATCTGCTACTGTTGCTGCATAGCACAGTCTTGTGTATAAACTACGGGAACACTCGTCCCGCCTCTCACAGTCAGCAGACTTGCAACGTAACATATTATACACTTCACAATCTGCTACTGTTGCTGCATAGCGTAGTCTTGTGTATAAACTACGGGAACACTCGTCCCGCCTCTCACAGTCAGCAGACTTGCAACGTAACATATTATACACTTCACAATCTGCTACTGTTACTGCATAGCGTAGTCTTGTGTATAAACTACGGGAACACTCGTCCCGCCTCTCACAGTCAGCAGACTTGCAACGTAACATATTATACACTTCACAATCTGCTACTGTTGCTGCATAGCGTAGTCTTGTGTATAAACTACGGGAACACTCGTCCCGCCTCTCACAGTCAGCAGACTTGCAACGTAACATATTATACACTTCATAATCTGCTACTGTTACTGCATAGCGTAGTCTTGTGTATAAACTACGGGAACACTCGTCCCGCCACTCACAGTCAGCAGACTTGCAACGTAACATATTATACACTTCATAATCTGCTACTGTTGCTGCATAGCGTAGTCTTGTGTATAAACTACGGGAACACTCGTTCCGCCTCTCACAGTCAGTAGACTTGCAACGTAACATATACACTTCACAATGTGCTACTGTTGCTGCACAGCGTAGTCTTGTGTATAAACTACGGGAACACTCGTCCCGCCTCTCACAGTCAGCAGACTTGCAATGTAACATATACACTTGACAATCTGCTATTGTTGCTACATAGCGTAGTCATGTTTATAATCTATGGGAACACTGGTATCGCCTTAAAAAAGTCTTTTCGACTACTGCGTAGCTAAGAAATAAAGCTGTAATTAAAGATGTACCCTTTTATACTGCTTATATACATTATGATTTGAAGATATAACATTTGAAAATTTTTATGTGATTTAAGGAAATCACAATACTTTACCCAATTTAATCTAACCTTTGTTTTTTAAAGTATTTCTTTATCTAGTATTATTTTTATATGGCGTACATTTACAACAGTCTCTACACGAAGAGTATATTTTCTGTAATAAAGCATCAGCAGGACGATTTTTACCTACCGTAATTACGATTAGTATATTTATGATTAGTACTTTCTTATCTTCATTATTACTTACCGCAATTCTGAACCCAACAAAATATTTTCCATAGTACGGTAATAGTTTTCATCACTAGAAGCAAAAAGGTTAGTTTTGGCGTGCCCCAAAATAAGAAATAACCACCAAGACACCTCTGCTCCTAGTCATAATCAACTTTTTTATCAAATAAACAAAAAACACTTCCGTTTCCGGAAAACTTTTTTTCCGTTGTTGTTATTATACGGAAAACAAAATTAAATTAATACTCATACGTTTTATTTAATTTTGCACAACACCTCAACATAGACATACTGTCCAGTTTACGTATCAAAAACAGCTGCTATTTACTTGTACCGAAACAATAACAAAATTAAATTAATACTCATACGTTTTATTTAATTTTGCACAACACCTCAACATAGACATACTGTCCAGTTTACGTATCAAAAACAGCTGCTATTTACTTGTACCGAAACAATAACAAAATTAAATTAATACTCATACGTTTTATTTAATTTTGCACAACACCTCAACATAGACATACTGTCCAGTTTACGTATCAAAAACAGCTGCTATTTACTTGTACCGAAACAATAACAAAATTAAATTAATACTCATACGTTTTATTTAATTTTGCACAACACCTCAACATAGACATACTGTCCAGTTTACGTATCAAAAACAGCTGCTATTTACTTGTACCGAAACAATAACAAAATTAAATTAATACTCATACGTTTTATTTAATTTTGCACAACACCTCAACATAGACATACTGTCCAGTTTACGTATCAAAAACAGCTGCTATTTACTTGTACCGAAACAATAACAAAATTAAATTAATACTCATACGTTTTATTTAATTTTGCACAACACCTCAACATAGACATACTGTCCAGTTTACGTATCTAAAAACAGCTGCTATTTACTTGTACCGAAACAATAACAAAATTAAATTAATACTCATACGTTTTATTTAATTTTGCACAACACCTCGACATAGACATACTGTCCAGTTTACGTACCAAAAACAGCTGTTATTTACTTGTACCGAAACAATAACAAAATTAAATTAATACTCATACGTTTTATTTAATTTTGCACAACACCTCAACATAGACATACTGTCCAGATTACGTATCAAAAACAGCTGTTATTTACTTGTACCGAAACAATAACAAAATTAAATTAATACTCATACGTTTTATTTAATTTTGCACAACACCTCAACATAGACATACTGTCCAGTTTACGTATCAAAAACAGCTGCTGTTTACTTGTACCGAAACAATAAGAAAGTTAGAGGTTAGCGCATAGAGAAAATTGTGCGCTAACTGATTTTTCATATCCGGAAATATAAAAGAGTTGTTATTTGTGGCGTTTGATTAAAGAATTTTTTGAGTGTTTCATCATCACATAATTCAAGATCACGAGCAGCAGAAGACTATAATTTTGCCCAATGTTATGGAAATTAAATATATATATTGTAATAAATAAAAAGACCCTTGAATCTGACGCCACGCGTACGATTGCTTTAGTAATTAGGCATACACGTGCTAATTATGTTGAGACCCACGCCTGCAACAAATTGACGCAACTTGCATTGACCTATGTACTGCAACTGGAGTTTTTCTACCATTCAGGAGTTGTGTGTTATTTATGTCAATATGAAGGTTACTATAAGTACTTTAACAAAAAAGTATAATTTTCAATTTAACAACATTGTCACTCTAAAATACTAGTGTTACTCCATATTTTTGTAATACCAGTTTCGTGTTCAATAATGTTTCGATACCATACGGGGACAAGTGGGGAATCTCAGATTTGAAGATCGTTTAGGTAGTTTGTAAATACGTATTTAGTTCTTCAAGGTTACTTCTATTCTCCGTGTAGAGTTTACGTTCCAATACATACATAAAACATTAGATTTAACCAGCCAGAGTCCTTAAACATTCGAATATAGTTTTAAGAAAATTATAAAGGCCTAGTTTGTAAATTATTGCTTGTAAATTATAAAGAACAGATATTATGTACAAATGTTAACTATTCCTGATATTTAATACAATTGTAAATAAGATTGCCAAATAAGTAAATGTTATTTGTTAAAAAGATTATAATAATAACTTTTGAATTTATCTTTAACTGGAGTTTTTTAATTCGGCAGATTTCCTTACACTTATTTGTTCTCAACTACACAGAAAAATGAAACAAAACAGTCACCACGTCCTCAAAAAGACGTGATAAAGACCAAAGTAAGTAAAATGAGCGGTTTGTTTATCATTAACAAATATAATCGGATTTCAAATATTAACGTATTATCCAAAATCAAATGCGACGTTTTTTTTCAAAACAGATAAATATTTCAATTCCTGTACCAGACAAAATATGCTCTGTTAGTGACACATAACAACACATAGATATGTAGCCACAAGCAGTATGGCGATACACTAAACGCAATAGAGTATGACACAAGAGCAGACATTTCGTAAGGAGAAGGTCTCCGTAATATCGATATGTCCCGTAAGAAAAGTACGAGACAACTTACGAGTCACTCGTATTCAGGTGGGAAGTGGAGTCCCTACGTCAAGTGGTCAGTACTCGTATAATTCGTAAATGGGGCATAAACAGGATTGTAATGCAAATCAGTGCACGATAATTTGCTGTGGAATGTTTTCATATTGGCAAGTTTGAGCCCTACATCTCGGCTTCTTCGACAAGTCTCGACTCTGGTCTCCTAGGTATCCATTCGAAGGAGTCCTAGGGGCAGTAAATTAGAGGTATACTAAGTAGTAACACCCAATCCACACTTTTTCCTTGCTCCATCATTTTCGCTTACGACGGAGGCAGTGTTAAAAAACTCTTTAAGGCTAGTGCCTTAAATGCTAATCTTTGAAGAGTCAATTAGCGCGAACTAAGCATGATCTTTTCCACGAACTCAATCAACAGTATCCATTTCAAACTGTAGGGTTCTTTAAACTGTAGTCCTGTTTCTGGTGATTGCGTTACAAATTTCCATTGTGTAAAGTAAAGTAAAGTAGTCTTATTTTACCAGGCAAACTTAGGGCTAAGAAGCCGTCTCTAACACTTAACCTGGGGACCAACGGCTTAAAGGTGACTTCCGAACCACCACCAATGGCCGGGGAGGCGGGCTGCTTGCAAGGACAGGATCGCTCAGCGGTGACCCATCCAAGCAGCAGCCACGCTCGACGTTGCTTGATCCGGTTATCTTGCGATAATCGCAGTACCCGCTACACTACGCTATTGACAATAGTTAGTGTATGTTAAATAGTTAGACAACTCAAGATTTCTGATCAGTTAATGTGTTAAAGGTGTCACTCTTGATGGGTCACACTGTGGTGAAGGCTTCGCCACATTAATGGTCCATACTGCTTAATTACAAAGACCACAGAAACACGTGGCTATTGACAAACAGTCGTGTTCCTTTGATCCAACACAACATTAATGGTGGTTATCAAAAGTAAATCAAAGTCAAGAAACAAGGTCATCAGTGTTCTCGGGGTCGCTAACGAGCTGATCAGGCGCAGGGCGTCAGGCTGTATCGGGGCGTTTGCCTGGACAACATTAACCCTGTTGACAAGATGGCGATCGTAACGATAGTCGGGAAACCCGTAAACAAACACGGTACGGGTAAACAAAACACTTCCAGGTCCCCGGAGCTGTTTGCGAGAAGAGCGACCGGGGTGGCCGGGGAATCCCGGGATGGTGTACGTGCGCCGGGTGAACGGGGGTGATTAGAAACCACAACACGGTGTCTACTTAGCCTTGTGTATAATAATGGTGGAAAGTAGTCCTTTTCTCGCAGTCAAGGAATGGTGAAGTTGGTGTAGTTCAACACGCAATCTACGTGTTGTGTACATGTCATTGTGGAGAAATACAAGACCGTGTTGTTTTATGAGA